>NC_143052.1:87386969-87690000 GCF_052426305.1 Pelodiscus sinensis
GCAGACACAGCTCTACATTCCTGAGATGAAACTACCCTGTTAGCAATACATTGACTCTTTCTACCCAGTCAGTCCTGCAGCTGCACTTCTCCCCACCAGTTCATACATCTGGCCATTTGTGCCTCCAGCTAGCTGCCATTTCTTATCTGAGTTACAGGAGCACATGTGTATTGGGGCCTGGATGGACAGTGTGAGAGAGACAGGCCCGGCCCCAAAGAGTTCACCATCTCAACAGACAAGATAAACTCCTGGGCTGTGTCTACACTGCACCCCTTTTCCAGAAAAGGGATGCAGATTAGACACTTCGGAATTGCAAATCCGCGGGGGATTTAAATATCCCCCGTGGCATTTGCATTTACATGGCTGCCGCTTTTTTCCGGCTTGGGGTTTTTGCCGGAGAAAAGCGCCGGTCTAGATGCAATTTTCCGGAAAATAAGCCCTTTTCCGGAGGATCCCTTATTCCTACTTGAAAGTAGGAATAAGGGATCCTCCGGAAAAGGGCTTATTTTCCGGAAAATCGCGTCTACACTGGTGCTTTTCTCCGGCAAAAACCCCGAGCCAGAAAAAAGCGGCAGCCCTGTAAATGCAAATGCCACGGGGGATATTTAAATCCCCCACGGATTTGCAATTCCGAAGTGTCTAATCTGCATCCCTTTTCCAGAAAAGGGGTGCAGTGTAGACACAGCTCTGGTGGAAGAAAGGGAATAGTGTTGGATTCATGACATGTTGCCTTTGTCCGCCTAATCACCGAGTAAGGCTATAATTTTCACAGCCTTGTTGGTGCTTAGTTCTGAGTATCCTGGAGCCTGAAGTGTTTAAGAGTCTCTTCTCTCCCCCCCCCCCCCATTTTTTTTCTTTCAACAAATGTAGCACTTTGGGGGTGGAGCCAATTGCTAGTCTTGCAATGTAAAGTCCTCTTGCTCTCGCCACCAAACTGGCATAGGTGGGGAGGGACGGGGGGGGGCGGGCAGGGATGGGGTAGTCTGGTGTCATTTTCATGTGTTGCTCTATTCCCCCCTTGTCTTTCCCCAATATCAGAGGGCCCACCTCTGAGAGGGATGAGACCGTTCAAATTCCCTGGGCTTGTTTTTTATTGAAATTCCTACTAACCTATCCAAGGAGTAGGCATTACAGCCTCCCACTAGTGAGTTGAGGGCCGGAGTGACCTGTCCATGGGGAAGTGGACTGAGATTGCCTAAGGCTTGAGGAGTTGTTATAGTGTTAACAATCAGTTAAGTCAATAACAACAAATGGTCTGGTAGCACTTTATTGACTAACGAAACATGTAGATGGTATCATGAGCTTTTCTGGGCACAGCCCACTGCTTCAGTGCTACCCGACCATTTGTTGTTTTTTCTGTACAGACTAACTCGGCTACCCCATGAAGCTGTTAAGTCCGTGCCAGCTGAAGTAATGCCACTGATTCACCTGGCCTCGCCTTACCTTCGCAGTGAGGTGCGGGGTGACTCCAGTAGGAGATGCTGTCTTGGAGGAGGCAGGCCAGCTTCCCGCTGCCCACCAGTTGATACCCCTCTCTGCACCAGTACACAATGACTGAGCCCAGAGAGATGCCGGTGCCCTTCTCAATGTAATAGGAACCGTAAGGTGGAGGGAGGAGCGTCAGGCACTGAACTTGGAGAGAGAAAAAGCAAATCGATGCTGATAATTGTGCACAAGCAGTTTCCACCCATCCAACTGCAGCTGCCTGTCAAAATTGTCATCAATGTGTTTCCAGCAGGCTGCTTGACACGAGGCATAGATCAATCAAGAAATGCCTGGGCTTGGACTAACTGGGTTGGTCCTAATCAATCTTTTCCCAGCTTCTGGCTATCCCCTCTGATGAGTGTCTCAAGGAAGCCAGCCAGTTTTAATGACTTTCTCTGGGAAAACTAGTGTGTCATCACTGAACCTCTAGCTGGCCCCACCCCCTGAACTTAGGGCTGACCACTTTGAGCAGAACTCCAAATAGAAAGGGCTTCTCATTATGCTTAGAGGGCAAAATGTGGCAGGAGAGCCAAGGAAGGAAGTTTGCTTTACATGAAAAATACATAAAGCATTTAGACTGAAGGGGAAACAGTCAAAGGGGACCTGCCAACATTTTTTTTAAAAAGTTTTAGTTTATTTCTGATATATTTTTTTAAAAAGGCCTGAAACGCCGCCCCCCTTTTTTTCCTGTTTTTATCCTAGAAATCAACAGAATTAGTGTTTCACTGGAGGATCCTGATTGGGGGCTTCAGGAATGTATATTATGAGCTCTCCAACTTTAATGAAAGAGATGGCTCTTTAACTCCCTTTCATCAATATGGTAATTAGCCACTGGAGTCACATGAGTTTAAAAGAATCAATAAAATGGATTCAGTGAGTCTCTTCCCAACTCAGTTGCTCCATGTGCTGCTTCCAGTGAAGTCGTTTCACCAGCTGGCCTGAAGCAATAGTGCCCTTGATGGAGGAAAGTAGCTAAGCATTGGCTTCCCTGATATTTGAATCAGGGCCACAGTACTTAAGGCCAAGTCACGGAGATCTGAATTTCATGCGTGTGGGTTTGCCTGCGTATTACTGCTGCTGCCCGTAGTTCAGGTAGCCTCCCACATTCCATTATACCACCACACTTTTAGCTGTTCATAAAAGCTTTTGAAAAACTAAATGGTTTGGGCTGAAATTCCCACTCCCTCTCCCCCTCCTCCCCTGAAGTATCTGCAAGAGGCTGATGCTTTGGCGGGACAAAGGAGGGGGAAGTTTCAGCTACATCACTTCAGCTGTTTCCTGAAATCAGATTTGTTTTACCCCTATTAAAAAAAATATTAAAACCATTTAGTTGAGATGCTCCAGGTTTGGAACAGGGCATTGGGCAGGGATCCGCCTGCTGTCAAATACAGCGTTTGGTGTTCCTGTGAACATTTGGCTAAACAGGGCAATGCATGGGGAGGGGCAAGGGTGGAAGAAGGGTCATATGCCCCCCCTCCCAATTCTGTGGTGGGGGCAGGGGCAAAGGGCTCTTCCAGCCAAGCTGCATGGCTGCTGCACTCTCTCAGGCAGCCTCTGCAACACTGCCTGGGACAGGAGATATCACCTGGTCCAGTGCAGCAGGACAGGACCCCCCCTGCCCCTGGGAATATAGAACGGGATGGGGAAAATGTGTGAGTCCGGGGCTTAGGGTGGTGTGGGGAGGAGTCAAATGGAGGTGGGGCTGATGCCCCCTTTGTGTCCCTCCCCCTGAGTCACCCATGTGGCTATGTATGTTTATAAGCCACCCAAGAAAAATCTGCCCATGCTCAGCAGAGGTCTGTTTAAAATGTGACAAGTGATCTCTGTGAAGATGCAGTCGATATGCACCAGCCCCTCGCAGCGGCCATGTGCAGCTGGGACTGCATAGACACCATGTCCGCTGATCAAGGAGCATGCTTTACCCCAGGGACATAGGGGCTGGCCAAGCAGGGTTTTATTGCAAAAGCTGCTGGTGGCTGCTTACCAGGGTAGGGTTACCAGGTAGTCATAAAAAAAATACCGGACACGCTTCATGGGGGGATGGGGGAGAGGGACCGGCCAGGAGGGGAGCGGTGCTGGCCAGGAAGGGGGGGGCAACGGGGCTGGCCAGGAGGGGGGCAGGAAACAGAGCTAACGGGGGGGGGGGGGCAATGAGGCTGGCCGGGGGATGTGGGGGAGGCAACGGAAAGCAGGGCTGGTTGGTGGAGGGGGATCAGGCGGAATGGGGCTGGCTGCAGGATATTGGGGGGGAGCAGCCAGTGGGGGTGGAGCTGGCTGGGGGAGCTCAGGAGGAGGAGGAGGGGAGAACTGGCTGCCAGAAGCAGGGCTGGAGGGGGGTGCAGCGGAGCCAGCCGGGGAGCATCTGGAGCAGGAACCAACTAGCCGGAGGCAGAGCTGGCGGCAGGGAGGGACTGGCCAGGGAAGACCGGGAGGAGAAGTTGGGGAGAATCAACCACCCGGATGGCTAGGAGGGGGCAGGGGAGCAAATCAGCCGGCAGGGAGCAGGACTGACCCGGGCTGTGCAGATCTCAGGGTGCTCCCGTTCCACGCGAGTTGGTCTGGCTGTGGCTCCACCATGCGCTTGACCAGCGCGCAGACGCATGGACTGGGCTGCCCCTCCTCCTCCTCACACGCAACCAGGGTTCCCAGTGCCAATTGCGCCCCGCCTCCCAGTCACTCCCCCCACCCCCGCCAGGCTTCCGTCCGGCGCCCAGCTGGAAAACCAGGAAATACTGGACATTGCACATGTCCAGTATTTTCTGGATTTTTTTACCGGGCAGAGGGCCCAAAACTGGACTGTCTGGTAGAAAACCGGACACCTGGCAACGCGACTGTGGCCCTGGGCCCAGGGACTGAGTGCAGGGGTGGGGGAACTGTGATGTGCTTCCCCTGCTGGTGACCAGGTATTATGAAGGAGGCAAAGAAGGAAGCAACCTGAATGGAATACAGTAATTATTCGTTTAACACATACCCGCTTAACATGTTTTTGCAATAGCACGATTTTTTTTTAGGGAACGTTTTTTGAATAACACAACTGTCCCCAAAATAACATGAAAATAATCAAGAGGCAGACTGCTTCATGCGGCAGTATAAGTTGGTGAAAACAGTGGTAATACACATGAGTAGATGAAAACACGTGGTCACAGCGCTTCTCCACTCACTCACATGTTTATCTTTGCATTTTGACAAACCGCAGTGACTTGCATTGCTAGATATCTAATGTTGATGTTGATGACCCAGCACCAACAAAAAATTGATTTTGCCACCACCACCTGAAACACAACCCCCACCTTTTCCATTATTTTTAATGGGAAAATTGACCCCGCATAACATGTTTTCGCTTAGCACGAACATTTTCAGAAATGCATCTATAGTGTTAAATGAGGAATTACTGTACAGCAATGTTTCTCTACCAGTGGTACGAGTACCCTTAGGGGTACTTGAGAGAAGTCTGGGGAGTACAGCAACACAACTGAAATTTGGAAAAAACTGAATTTGTGTTTAAGGTTTTAGAGCACTTTATTATTTTTGTACTTTTTACACCCAAAAATGTAATCGCCTACCCGGCTACGATTAAGTTATTTACACAAACGTGTTGCAATGGTAGAAAAAATGTGTGTGTGTCTGAAAACTATAGGTACTGGGGGTACTTATAATTTTTTTTTGAAAAAGGGGTACTTTATAAAAAAAAAGGTTGAGAAACACTGGAATACAGGAGCAAGGAGTGAGGGAGGGGGAGACAAAGCAGGAACAAGGGGGAGGGGCAGGAGCCACTGAAGATAGCGGTGATCTGGCAGGGCGGTGGGTTTCCAGAAGCTGGATGGGGAGCAGTAAAAAGAGGGTAGGCGTAAGGCAGGAGCACAACACCGGGGTGGAGGGGTCTGAGACCAGCAGACATTCTCCTGCACGTGGGCTGGCATTGAACACTTTATTCCCGAGGCTCAGCATTCCTTTGCTGGCATGCAAAGTGTCTGCATCCCCTCCCATGGATGATATACTTCAAAGGTACCAGCCTTCTGAGCCCAGGGCCTCTGGGAGCTTACGGGCTGCGGCTCTGAACATTCCTGCCCAGAATGCTTGTGCATCCGGAGTTCAGCCTCTTTGTGAGACCAGGATCTAGGATGCGGCAGGGGGGCAGAGTTTATGGTCATGTAATTAAAGTCCATATCAGAATGCACCTGGACAAATTGACCCATTTAAGGTATGGCAGTGGGGGAAGGATAAGAAAAATCTGTGTTCCATTTTTTGCAGCTCAGTCTTAATTGTCTTTGACTTGTTCCCCTTTACACATGACTTCATTTTCATAGCGTCTGTCAATGTTCCTTCTAATTATTTTCATCCATGTGCAGAATAAATTTTGTTATGTGCACCAAAGCATGTGTGAATGTGCATCAACAGCAACACATGCTGCCAGTTGCGGGTGCTCTCCTAATCCACTGGGAGGCAAGTGAATCTCTCCTGTGGGGGTGTCCAAACACACAGCCTACAGGGAAAACTGTCCAGCTTCAGCCCTTGATAACAAAGGTTAAGTGTAGGACAAGAATAGATGAGTCTATCAGTGTGACAGAGGCTGGGAGCACTGGGGAGAGAGCATGCACCTCCCCTTCAAGTTCAGAGCACCTTCTGGTGCTCATGTGTGACTGGATGCTTGTAGCCCAGTTAACAAACCCTACAGGATACGCCATTCAGACCTCTGTGACTAAGGAGATGGTCTGCATAGGGTGGAGGGGGAAGTGAGGACGGCACAGGGGAATCTCCCCTATAAATAAAAGGTTCAGAGCTTTCACCTCCCTTGAAGATTTTACCTGTACAGTTACAAAGCTCTCACACTGCGGGGCCGTTGCTGTGGTGTTGGCGGCTATGACTCTAAGCAATAAACATGCATGTACAAGCAGAGTGACTCTCCGCTTATCGATACCAGGTCTACCAGCACTTGTGCAGGACAGCGCTAATATTCTGCACTTTCCTACCAACCCCTCGTGCAAACCAGCGATGGGGCATAGGAGACCCTCACCCACCATCCCTTCACCATGTTGCCAACATTTGTCCTGCCGCAGGGCGCTGGCTTGCTACCGTACCTGACAGGTTGCTATGGATGTCGGTCCTATTGGCAAAGTCTCGTTGGAAGCCCTTCCCCATGCTTGCAGCTCCAGCGAAGGCGGCCACAGAATTAACGGCATCGCTCCAGGCGAAGGGGAGGCAGTTCCATGCCAGCATGCACAGAGCTAGGCATTTCCCAGCCCTGTCCCCCTTCATGCTGCCAGGAAACACAACATCCTGGGCACTATCCTGGACACGGCCCAGAACCCCAACTGCCTGTGTCTGGTCTTTCCTTCGCTCCAGGGCAGGCTCATGAGGAATCAGCTGGGTTCTTAAGACTTTGTTAAGCCTCCCTCCAGGAGCGAGCGGGGGCTTGTTCTCCAGAGGATTGTCTCTGCCTCACTTACTCTGCCACCAGCCTTGTGCTGAGCCCCTCTTCCCTCCTTGCTAACAACTGGGAATGCTGCACAGTCATCATGCTATGCGTCCATTTCTTTCCTCCCCAGCAGCCCTTTGCTCCACCAGACTTCCAAACAGCCAGGGTTTTTGCCTCCCCCTTCCCACTTCAGTGTCTCCACTGCAGGCCAATCAGCAGCTGTGTGAACAGTGAGAAAAGTAAGAAGTGGTTGGAAGTGTAATTTCCAGCCTTTTCTTGTAATGACTGGCTCTTCCCATTTAGTCCTTGTGACCTTGCTGGCTCTTCTAGCAGCACCGTGCCATGGCCTGCCAAAATCAGTGGCCATGAACCAGGGGTGAGGAGCCCTTTTTGGGTCGGGGGCCACTGACCCACAGAAAAATCAGTTGGGGGCTGCATACAAGTAAGAAGCAAAAACAACCTCCCTCCCCCACTGACATGGCCCTCAGGTCCCCAACTGAGGAGAAAGACACTCCCCACATTCCCCTTGCACACCAGAGCCTGAGGGGCTCAGCCTAGAAAATTGTGTGTGCTAGAGCCCTGCGGTGGGGCAGCAGGGAAGCTGGAGTTCCCCCAATGCTGGGGGGTAGCCCTGAACCTTGGGGGATGGATCCAGGCAAGCTGGGGGCGCATCCAGGCCTTAGGTTCTCCATCCTGCTGTGAACTGAAGTGAAAAAAAAAACCACTCCAAAAATCTGCATCAAATTGTTCTGATCCTGTGCACTGAATGGAGTACCCTGGTGTCCTTTCTCCCCGTGACTCCTTTCCTAAGTCCCTTTCCTCCCTGTCCACTGAAGCTTGGGGTTAATTGTCTGTAAATTCAGTAAAGCTGGGTGCACTGTCTCTGAATCACAAGGGGTTTTTATAATGATACTTCATTTAACATCACCAACAGGGGACTCACATAGTGTATTTCCTTTTTCTCCTCAGGTCTTCCCCTCCCTTCCCATCCCCCATCTTTTATAAATCAGTCTAGCAGCTGTTGAATGCTTTATAAATAGTATAGACTAGATTGGAGATCATCAAGATTTCGGTGAATATTAGAGAGAAACTCACCCAGGAACCTATCCCTGCAACAAACCCCATTGCCAACTCCCTCCACATGTCTATATAAGCAACACCATCACAGAACCTAAGAACATAAGCCATAACATCAGGGGCTCATACAATTGCACATCTTCTAATGTGATATGTGCCAGCAATGCTCCTCTGCCATGTATATTAGCCAGTCTAGACTGTCTCTATGACAAAGGATAAATGGACACAAATCAGACATCAGAATTGGTAACACATATAAACCTGTAGGGAAATATTTTAACATGCCTGGGCACGCAATCATGGATTTTAAAGTAGCCATTCTTCTACAGGAATTTCACCAGCCAGTTACAGAGCGAGAGTGAACATTTGGTATTCATCTACAAAACTGACACTGTTTCCCTGGGCTTGAACAAAGTCATTAACTGGATGTCACATTATAAAGCCAGTCTCCCCTGCCTCTAACAACTGCATTTTTTACATCAAAAGCTAAAAATGGGGCACTTCCAGCCCATTTAATTAACCTCATTAGCAACAGTCCTACAATTGATAAGTACTCCCCCCCCTCCTGTTATAAATATCTTGGTTCTGTTATTTCCATTCCAGCTCATCATCTGATAAAGTGGGTTTTACTCATGAACTCTCATGACACTACATATTTTGGTTAGTCTCTAAAGTGCCACAGGACCACTTATTGTTATTAGAGAGACAGTAACACCTTTTATTTATTCCTGGGGAATTCTGCACCATTGTGTGGGTACAGAATTCATTTTCCCTGTAAGTTTCTTTGCTTCCCTGCAGAAAAATGAATTTGAGGAGGAAGCAAAGGGAAGCTGCAAGGGCGGTCCTGTGCCCCTACTCAGCAGGCAGGCGCATTGTTTTGTGCGCTGGGAGCAGCCAATGGAGAGGTGAATCAATGTGTTAGACAGATGAGTGGGGATGGGAAGGTTCCGGCATGTGGCTCATACACTGTGCTGGGCTCAGCTGCCAGTCCTGGATGGGCTGGGCTCAGGAGAAGACAGGACTTCTTCCCCTGCAAGGAGTAGATAGGATCAGTGTTCCCTGTAAGCTATGTTCTTGGGCAACTGTCCAGGAGAGATTCAGAAGCTTCCCAGCTGATTAGCAGAGCACCTACAGCGAGTAGCATGTCTTTCTACTGGTAGTGCACATCCACAAATGCCTTGGTGCACATACATTTATTCTGCACATGGGTGGAAAAAATTAGAGGGAACATTGGCTAGTGGCGTGTCAGACCCACCGCCAGAAATCTTCTTTGGCAGACTTTCCGCCCCAATTTCCTGCCACCCTCACACCTTAGCAACTATATGGGGAGCTGCTCCCCTGTCTACCCCCCCATGTGTTGGGAGCCCCCCACACCTGGACTCCCTGACTGAGCCCCTTGCTTCCATACTCTGACCCCTTCTGGTAAACATAAATCACCTTGACCTGGGCCACTCTGTAGAATGCCAGTCCCCCAACAAGCTCCAATGCATCCAGATCTCCCTCTCCTCCCCCACCCCGGCATCTGGAATCCTCTCCAAGATCTCTGCAATCAGATTGCCCAGATAGAACCTCTCACCCCACAGCTAGTTCCCCCCTACACTAAGCCCCTCTGTACTTGGATCCTGCTAGTCTGAGCCTGCTTGCCTCATATCTGGATAAGGGGGCAGGGCTGGAGATGCCCTCACACTTTCTATCTTAGTGCACTAGGCATGGAGGGGCAGGGCTACAAGGTGTTTCAGGTACAGATCTAGCCCTTGAGCTGTGCCAGGGCTGTGTGCAGCCTCACTGCTGAGTCTGTCCTGAGGAGAGTGGGGGTTTATCACAGCTCAGTGCCCCAACCTGGCACTTCGAGAGTAGATATGGGGACTGGCTAGCAGAATAAACTCTGTAAGAACCTGTCTCTAACTCCCCAGAGACAAACTTGTCCGGTCTTAGTTACCCGGAGACCCAAAAGGAAGATGATCTGTCACTGCCACCACCCAAGTGAGTTAAAAAATATACAATATAAACCTTTTTCTAGGGATGAGATCACGTGGGAATCCCTTCCCTAAGGTCAAGCTCTCCCCTCTGCCCCAACCTCCGCTTTACTTGGAGCTGGGAAAACAGAGGGAATCTGCAGAGAACAATGGGGCTCTGCTCCTCCTGGGTAATTTAGGCACGTAGGCTGAAGGTCACAACAATCAACCAATACTGGTTAATCAAAACAAAAAGTAAAACACTTTTATGATCAGAACAAAACTACTGTTGCAAGCACAGTAAGAGTACGTCTAAACTACATGGCTCCGCTGACGAAGCCATGTTGATTAGTTTACTCAAAAAAGGGAAATGAAGGGCGATTTAAGTAATCGCCGCTTAATTTCAATCAAAATGGCCGCCGCACTGTGCCAATCAGCTGTTTGTCAGCACAGCACAGCAGTCTAGATGGGGATCTGCCGACCCTAGAACCCTTTGTCGGCAGATCCTGTAAGCCTCGTTTCACTCCAATTGAGACCCAATCAGCACAGAATAGAATGAAAGAATGACTTCTTGTGTCTTGTTCATAACACTCCTGTTAATACATCCCAGTATCATGTTTGCTTTTTTTGCAACAGTGTCACACTGTTGACTCATGTTTAACCTATGGTCCGCTGTGACCTCTAAATCCCTTTCAGCCGTACTCCTTCCTAGACAATTGCTTCCCATTCTATATGAATGAAATGGATTGTTCCTTTCTAAACGGAGAACTTTGCATTTGTCCTTATTAAACTTCATCCTATTTACCTCAGACCATTTCTTCAGTTTGTCCAGATCATTTTGAATTATGACCCTTGTCCTCCAAAACACTTGCAACCCCTCTAGCTTGGTATCATCTGCAAATTTAATAATTGTATTCTCTATGCCATCATCTACATTGTTGATGAAGATATTGAACAGAGTTGGTCCCAAAACAGCCCCTGGTGGAACCCCTTCCAGCATGATTGTGAACCGTTATCCAGCCAGTTATGCACCCACCTTATAGTAGCCCTGTCAAGGCTGTTCCCCACTCTGGCACAATGAATGCAGATGTTGGGGGCCTGCAAGAGCACTCCAAAACCTTGCCTCTACAGGCTCTGGTACAAAAACTTCTCCCCACAAAATCCTAATACCCAGATTTTGAGGGACCCGCTGCCACCATCAAGTGCTTTGAACCCCAAAATAAAACCAACAGGGGTGGACTCTTGAAACCAACCCCAGGGGTACCCCAAGCTCTTTTTCCCCAAAAGAGCTTGAAAAAGAAGAGAAAAACAAGAAGCAGTCTCTGGTTCCTGACCCCTCAATCTCTGGTACCTGACCCGCTTTTGCGCAAAAACTTGCCAGCTGTCTACACTGGCCGCTTGAATTTGTGCAAGAATACTGACGATCTAATGTATGATTGTCAGTGTTCTTGCGCTGACTTTCCCACTCGGGAAAAAACCTTCTTGCACAAATGCTTTTGCGCAAGAGGGCCAGTGTAGACAGGTAAGAACTGTTTTGCGCAAAAAAGCCCCGATGGCAAAAATGGCTATCGGGGTTTTCTTGTGCAAAATCGCGTCTATATTGGCCATGGATGTTTTTTCGCAAAAGCATTTTTTGCGCAAAAGCACCTGTGCCAATCTAGACGCTCTTTTCTGCAAATGCTTTTAACGGAAAAGTTTTCCGTTAAAAGCATTTGCGGAAAATCATGCCAGTCTAGACGCAGCCAGACAGACCTTCCAGGACACAAGAATCAACCACTACCTGTTAGTTAGAAAAAAGGAACAATCTTTTATTATCAAAACAAAACTACAGTTGCAAGCATAGTAAATTGGCTAGATGGAAAGAGCCACCATTTGATACAGATACTCAGGAAAAGCCACTGGGCTAAAGGCTTAGTTACAAAAGACAAGAAAAACAATTTCCAACCCCCTCAAACAAGGAAACCAATAAATCCTGATGGACTATCTAAACTTTTTCCTACTTACACATTTTAAGAAGTCCATTCTTGGAGAGGGAAGCATCTCCCATCTCCCTCAATATCTGAGAGAAACTGATCTGATCTCAAACAAAGAGAGAGAGAAAACCCCCTTTTCCAGTTTGAAATTCCTACCTGCATTGTTAATGGCTGACTGCCCGACACCTTGGCTAGGTACATGAGTTAACCCCTTACTCACCAGGTGCTGGTCAGCACTCCTCATTATGACAAGCCCCATCTAAGTTGTATTTCTCTAGTTTATTGATAAGAAGGTCATGCAAGACCGTGTCAAATGCCTTACTAAAATCAAGGTATACCACGTCCACCACTTCTCCCTTAACCACAAGGCTTGATGTCCTATCAAAGAAAGCTATCAGATTGGGTTGACATGATTTGTTCTTTACAAATCCATGCTGGCTGTTACCTATCACTTTATTATCTTCCAGATGTTTGCAGATGAATTCCTTAATTGCTTGTTCCATTATCTTCCCTGGCTCTGAAGTTAAACTGACTGGTCTGTAGTTTTCTGTGTTGTTCTCATTTCCCTTTTTATAGGTGGGACCTCTATTTGCCCTTTTCGTCTTCTGGAATCTCTCCCAACTTTCATGATTTTTCAAAGATGATAGCTAAAGGTTCGGATACCTCCTTTATCATCTCCTTTAGTATTCTATGATGCATTTCATCAGGCCCTGATGACTTGAAGACATTTAACTTTTTTCTTGGTAATTTTTAACGTGGTTTTTTTATTTTAACTTCTAAACCCACCCCATTTCCACTAGCATTCACTATGTTAGGCATCCCTTCATCATCAAACTTGAAGAACAAAACAAAGAAGTCATTAAGCACCTCTGCCATTTCCAAATTTCCTGTTATTGTTTCTCCCTCTTGACTGAGCAATGGGCCTACCCTGCCCTTAGTCTTCCTTTTGCATTTAATATATTTATAGAATGTCTTCTTGTTTCCCTTTATGTCTCTAGCTAGATTTAGCTTGTTTTGTGCCTTCACCTTTCTAATCTTGCCCCTGCATTCCTGTATTGTTTCCTTATATTCTTCCTTCGTAATTTGACCTAGTTCTCCTTCGAGCAATGTCCCGTGGGTGCTCCACTACTGATGTCGGGCTGGTCCCAGCACCGCAGATCGGAGATCTTTTCCAGCCGTAGTTCGCTGGACTGAGCATGCGCGAAGTGTGGCTCGTGGCTTTTCACGCCGTTTGAGTGCACGCGATCCGGCCCTTGCCAGTTCTTCCTGACCGTCCTCGGCCGTGGACAGACTCAACGCTCTCTCCTTAACTCCTGTCAGAAAGAGAGAGATAGTTTACATTTAGTTGTATATAGTTATAGTATAGTTATAGTTACTGTTCCTAACCAATTTAGTTCCAGTCGTTTAAAAAAAAACCCACAAAACCATTTTTCCTTCTATAGTTACTGTAAATAGTTTCAATGTCTGGTTTTAAGAAATGCGGTGAATGCCGCGAGGCAATGCCTGCCTCCAGTGGCCATTCCCTGTGTATTAGGTGTCTAGGGGAAGGCCACATACCTTCAAAATGTTCCCATTGCTCAAAGCTCACAGCTAGAGCAAGAAGGGATACGGACATGCGTTTGAAAATCTTGCTATTTGACAAAGCCCTGCAGCCCCAAACTCAACAACCTAAGGGGCATGCAGAACAACCCAAGAAAGTGAAGAGGAAACTGTCTCCATCATGATCCCTTCTACCTTCACAGGTGAGCGTTGGGAATAAGCCAGGGACCTCAGGGGCGCCTGCCACACGGGGCGCTGGAGAACCAAAGATCAGCCGGAGTAAGTCAGCTCCAAGCCCCTCTATATCCGGCTTGACAGCCTCAGCCGTTCCCTCGGTCTTCAAACCACTCCCAGGGACTTCCGTGGCCCCGAGACCCTCTCCCGGTGCTAGATGCTCCCCGGCACCGACTCATTCCCTGGCACGGGCCCCGGCACCGAGTCGCTCCTCAGCACAGTTCACAGCTGTGCTGGCACGAGCATGATCGCCAGCTCAGAGTCGCTCTCCAACCCAAGCACGTGCGGCACCGAGGCATCCCTCGCTTTTAAGACACTCTCTGGAGTCTCAACGATCGCCGGCACCGAGACAACCGGCACCAAGATCACCGGCGCAGAAGCACTCTGAGATGTCTGAGCACCCTTCGTCTCCCAAAACCTTCCCGGTGCCGAGTCTGTCGTCCACACCAAGGAGTCTTTTGCTTCCTTCGTATTCCTCGGCACTGAGGCATCAATCACTGGCGAGGCATTCACCGGCACCGAGACGCTTCTCCCCGTCGAGGAGCTCACCAGCACCGAGTCGCCCTTCTGCATCAGGCCGATTGCCAACACACAGGCACTCCTCATCATCAACATGCTCTCCGGCACCGAGGCGTCCCTTGCCTTTGAGACGATCCTCTCTCTTTAAATGCACGCTGGCACCGAGACGTTCCCCAGTAATAGTCGTCCCTTCGGCACGCCCCTCGGGACCAGAGGACACCGCGGCACCGACCTCCTCAGTGCCAGTGCAGCTCTTTCCCCATACAGCACTCTCCACTCCAACTTCCTCTCCACCGGAGCAGCTGTTGGCATTACCTACTCAACATAAGACCAGGAAACTGCCATCACTATCACCAAGCCCAGAATTCTCGCCTGAGCTACGATCACCATCTCCAGCATACTCCAGATACTCGAGTAACCGCCATACTTCTCCACAACCAAGACTTCACTACCGTCATGATCACCGGTCATCCAGCTATACCACCTACTATAGAGAAAGGTCACGGTCTCCAAGATCACCCACGCTCTCAACCCACGCTGATTATTACAGACGATACCGACATTCTTCATCACCATACCACCACCAGAGGTCACCATCACAACATTGCCGGTCGCCTCATACACGCTCCCACTCCTCTATCATGAGGGAATACCCTAACCCTTCCCTATCTTCAAGACCACCAACTCCCTCAGGGTCTCCATCGCACACCCAGGTTATACAGCAATCTCTTTCCACTCGAGAGCCTGAACCCGATAGGTCGCCTACGGACCAATCCTTCTCGTCCCCAGACGACACAGTTTTTCAAGGGGACACTTCACCCTCGGACAATCTCCATCAATTTCAGGAGCTTTTTAAAAGAGTGGCAGAGAGCCAAAAGATGCAGGTGGGGGATGTTCAGCAAAAACACCACCACCTTCTCCGTAACATCAAGCAGTCTCACCAGGCCAAAATCTCCCTGCCATTGGATGAAGGTATTCTGGAGATAGCTGATGATATTTGGCAGCTGCCCGCTTCTGCCCCACCCACAAATAAAAAGGCAGTTAAAAAGTACTTCGTTCTCGCCAAAGGGATGGAGTTTCTTTTTACTTACCCACAGCCCAATTCATTGGTTGTGGATGCTGTACAACAAAAAGCGAAGATGCCCCAACATAAGCACCTTGACTCATTTGGCCGCAAAATATATTCCTTGGCAACACTTACTCTTCGCATGATCAACTGTTCAGCATTGTCGGCGAATCACAATTTTGACAATTATGCCAAATTAGTGCCACTACTTGAACACCTACCAGACACCAAACAGGACATCTTAAAGGCAGTAATACAGGAAGGATACACAATTTCCAGAACGGCTTTACATATTGCTCTGGATATGGCTGACACTGCAGCGCGCACGACAGCAACATCGGTAGTGATGCACAGGGCATCCTGGCTGTAACAGTCGTCTGCCCCGAAGGATCTTTTGTCAAAAGTCGAGGATCTACCGTTCAACAGGCAGAATCTTTTTTTCCAATAAGACGGATCAACTCCTCCACTTGGGAGAAGATTCTAGGACTACTTTAAAAACGTTGGGCATGTACATGCCACTGTACCACCGCAAATGATACAATCCTTATCAAAGGCAAAGACCCCTTCTTCGGCAGCCTCCTCCATACAGGCCACACGAGCAACAAAGGGGTAGACAACGCCAAAAATGAAGGCGCCCTCCACCTAAAGCGTCTACCCAATAGGGTAATAGACAGCAGGTTTGACACTCCCGTCGAGGGACTGAGAACCATTCCCACTATTACCAGTCTGAGTGCTACAAAGGCAATCTTCCACCATTGCTTGAGACCATATCTCCATCGATGGGCCTACATCACCAATGACAAATGGGTCCTTCAAACAATTCAGCTCGGTTATACCATTCCTTTCACATTGTTGCCTCCTTCCTCTCCCTCTGCCCTGTCCCTTTTCAGGGACTCATCTCACGAGTCCTTGTTCAGGCAAGAGGTTACTCATCTACTCACCATCAGGGCGATAGAACCTGTACTGAATGAATTCAGGAACAGTGGGTTTTATTCCCGGTATTTCATAACGGAAAATAAATCAGGGGGATGGAGACCAATATTGGATCTCTGCGCTCTCAATTGTTACCTTCGAAAACAACGATTTCGAATGGTTACCCTGGCTACAATCATCCCAGCACTTTATAATGGGGACTGGTTCACATCCCTCGATCTCCAGGACGCATATTTTCACATTGCTATTCATCCGACACACAGGAGATTCTTATGCTTTCAAATCAGCGCAGACCATTTCCAGTACAAGGTCCTGCCGTTCGGTCTCTCGTCGGCTCCACGGGTTTTCTCCAATACCCTTGCCGTAGTGACTGCCTATCTTCATCGTCTGCACGAAATGATTTTTCCGTACCTCAACGACTGCCTAATCAAAGCTCAATCATTGGAGGAAGCACACCACGCCACAGACACCACACGCATAGTCTTCGAAGCGCTGGGTCTTATTCTCAATATCCCCAAGTCGTCCTTGGAACCGCACCAATCAATACAATTCATCGGAGCTCATCTCAACTCTACACGCGAGTGAGCTTTTTTGATGACAGCAAGGTTCCAGACGATACAGGATTTGATTCAGATTTTGCTAATCAGCCCAATGGTTCCCTTACTACGGTGTCTACAACTTATGGGACATATGGCTTCCATGACGTACATCATCAAATACGCAAGGTTACGTTTTCCCTCCCTTCAACACTGGATGGCAACGGTATGCCCCTCAAACATCCGCGACGTACACACGGCAGTAACAATTCCCACCCACGTCAAAGCGTCACTAGCTTGGTGGACCGTTCCGGACAATCTAATGTCGGGCATACCTTTTCATTGCCCACAGCCATCAGTACAGCTTTCAACCGATGCGTCACTCATCAGATGGGGCGCTCACCTTGGGCACGAGCAAGTACAAGGCCTATGGACTCCCAACGAATCATTGAGGCACATCAACTTTCTGGAACTCAGGGCAGTGTACAATGCCTGCCAACATTTCCTTCCCATTATTCGAGGACAAATCACACGAATCCTCATGGACAATATGATGACCGTTTATTATATAAACAAACAGGGTGGAGCCAGATCCCATTCCTTGTGCGCAGAGATGGTACAACCATCACAATGTTTTTCTAATCGCAGAATATCTCCCGGACCAGCACAACATCACAGCCGATGCCCTGAGCAGACATTTTTCTCTCAACGTGCTTTCTGCAAATCCCAATGTGCTTTCTGCAATATTTCACCGCTGGGGATTTCTGTCAGTATTTGTTACTCACCGCAATGCGAAGTGTCCTCAATATTGCTCGAGAGCGGGAATTGGATGAGATTTGAAAG
The DNA here is from genome assembly GCF_052426305.1 of Pelodiscus sinensis. Lineage (NCBI taxonomy): Eukaryota > Metazoa > Chordata > Testudines > Trionychidae > Pelodiscus > Pelodiscus sinensis. Next base: position 87,404,546 of record NC_143052.1, read on the forward strand.
GGAACGCTTTCCTCTACAACTGGAGTCGTCACCTATTATACACGTTCCCCCCCCCCCCCACCTCTAATATCCAGGGTCATGGAGAAATTATTTGGGATGGAGCCACAGTGATCCTAATAGCCCCTTCTTGGCCACAGCAAACGTGGTATCCTTACCTCCATCCTATGTCGATATGTCCTCCATATCCTTTACCGATACGACACGATCTGCTTTCGCAGAATCACCGCTCCCTGCTTCATCCACAAATTAGTCATCTTGCCCTGACAGCTTGGTACCTAGTTGGTTCCAGCAGTCAGAAATAGCATGCTCACAATCCATCAAACACATATTGCTAAACAGTAGAAAATCATCCACGCGAACTACTTAACTTTCAAAGTGGTCTTGCTTCTCATCCTGGTGCTTCCAAATGGGTCTGGATCTGACTTCTGCACCCATACAGAGCATCCTAGACTACCTGGTGCATCTCAAATATTCCAGCGCCTCTGGAATTGCCTGCACCTCCATTAAAGAACATATCGCTGCAATAACTGCCTTTCACCAACCTGTTGAGGGATACTCGATATTCTCCCATCCACTAATGAAAACATTCTTGAAAGGAATGACCAACTTGTATCCACACCATACTCAACCTGTGGACCCTTGAGATCTTGAAATGGTCCTCAATGATTTGATGGGTAAGCCTTTCAAACCCTTAGCAACATGCAACCTTCATAACCTATCCATGAAGGTCGTTTTCTTGCTGGCGATTACCTCCACGAAGAGAGTTGGCGAGCTAGCTGCTCTATCAGCCTCACCTCCCTATATGATATTCACCCACCAAGGGGTGATATTGAGACCGCAACCACGTTTTCTTCCCAAGGTGAACTCCCGTTTTCACATCAATGAGCCTATAGTCTTGCCTATCTTCTACCCCAAGCCTCACCCTTTGCCCGAACATGCGCGCCTACACACTTTGGACATGAGATGAGCGCTGGCCTTTTATATCGAAAGAACTAGACCTTTCCAAAAGGCGGACTCACTACTAGTATCAATAGAGGAATGTTCTAAGGGCAGTCTATTATCCGCACAACGCATCTCCTCCATTATTGTGCAATGTATAAGGAGTTGCTATAACCTGCGAAACAAACCACTACCGTCGGCATTGAGAGCCCACTTGACTCGGGCTGTTGCAACATTCAGTGCTTTCCTCAAGGGAGTCCCATTAAGAGATATTTGTAGGGCCGCCACATGGTCTTTGAACTTTACCTTCGCTACACATTACGCCATCCCTAATCTCCTAATACCAGATTCAGCGGTGGTGTCAGCGGTGTTATCCACGGTTATGGCACATTAGCTCCAAACCCTCTTCCATTTGTGAGCTACTGCTGTACATTCACCAATAATAGAGCACCCACGGGACACTGCTTGAAGAAGAAGTTACTCACCTTGTGCAGTAATGATGGTTCTTCGAGATGCGTGTCCCATGGGTGCTCCACGACCCACCCTCCTCCCCTCTTCGGAGTTTTCTCTATTTTATGTCTTTCAGATCAAGATGCAGGAGGAACTGGCGGGGGCTGGATTGTGTGCACTCAAACGGCGCGAAAAGCCACGAGCTGCACTTCGTGCATGCGCGGTCCAACGGACTACGGCTGGAAAAGATCTCCGATCTGCGGCGCTGGGACAACCCCGACACCAATAGTGGCGCACCCACAGTACACGCATCTTGAAGAACCATCGTTACTGCACAAGATGAGTAACTTCTTCTTTCCACTTTATACGACTCCCTTTTGATTTTTAGATCATATAAGATATCCTGGTTGATCCAAAGTGTTCTTCTGCTATGCTTTCTATCTTTCCTATGCAGTGGAATAGTTTGCTTTTGGGACCTTTATAATATCCAACTGCCAATTCTTTTCAGTTGTTTTTCCTCTTTGTCTTGCTTCCCATGGGACCTTACTTTCCAGCTCTCCAGATTTACTAAAATCTGTCTTCCTGAAATCCATTGTCTCTATTTTGCTGTTCTCCCTTCTACCATTCCTTAGAATCATGAACTCTATGATTTCTTGATCACTTTCATCTAAGCTGCCTTCCACTTTCAAATTTTCAACCAGTTCCTCTCTATTAAGATCAAGAACAGCTCCTCCCCTAGTAGCTTTCTCAACCTTTTGAAATAAAAAATTATCTCCAATGCAGTCCAATAGCTTGTTGGATAATTTGTGCCCTGCAGTGTTAGTTTCCCAACATATATCTGGATAGTTGAAATCCCCCATCACCACCAAATCCTGAGCTTTGGATGATTTTGTTAGTTGTTTAAAAAAAGCCTCATCTACCCCTTCTGCCTGGGTACGTTGTCTGTAGTAGACCCCTAGCATGACATCACCCTTGTTTTCTATCCCTTTTAACCTAAACCAGAGACTCTCAAGAGGTCTGTCTTCTACGTCCATCTCCACCTCAGTCCAAGTGTATACATTTTTAATATAAAAGGCAACACCTCCTCCCTTTTTTCCCTGCCTGTTCTTCCTGAGCAAGCTGTACCCATCTATACCAATATTCCAATCATGTGTATTATCCCACCATGTCTCTGTGATACCAGCAATGTCATAGTTGTGTTCATTTATTAGCACTTCAAGTTCTTCCTGCTTATTCCCCATACTTCTTGCATTTGTATATAAATATAAATGTGTGTATTTGTATTTAAACCATTGTTTTGGGGTGGGGCTGGGATGACGGGTTCAGTATTTAGGCTGCCTCGGGGAGAGAAGCCAATCTCAGCCCTCTCTCATTGTAGCAGTTTGGAGCAGATGAGAAGCACCTGTCCATGGCCTGGGGAGGGGTGCATATCCTCTGGCTGGGGAACAGACAGACACACTGACAAACAGACACACAAACAGATAAACTCTCTGAAATACATAATATATATCTGTCCCTTTCTCCATCCCTACCCCCTTGCTGGGGTTATAGCAGTCTCTGGCCCCATCTCTGGCCCCTTGCTGCCCTCCCAAGGTTATTCTACAGTATAACTGTTCCTCCTACTAGACCATTCCTTTCCACGTATGAGAAACAATAGAATGCCAGGCACATCCCTTTGTCTTGGCATAGCCAAACCCTGACCTTGCTTTTAAGTTATGATAAAAGGAAGCTGCATGCCAAATTTGGTGGTCCTAGCTCTTACTGTTTAGGAGAGTTCTTGAACAACTAGACACACAGACAGCTAGATGTACATTTCTAAAATATATAGTAAGAAGATAGACAAAGTTTTGTGTCACTGAATACAAAAGGACTCAAATAGCAGGAAACAGCTTCTTTTGCTCTCAGCACTTAGCTCCAACTTTTCAGCCTGAGTTTCAAGCCAGACTTTTTGCAGGGTCAATCCCATGTTCCTTTGGCTGTCTCTCCACTCTGACTGTTCTAGTTTATTTCTGTATGATCTCGCTTCCTGTGCCTACCCAAAGCAATACTCTGCAAAAATTCCTTAGCAGGTTGACAGGCATCTTCTGTCTCAAGTGGAGCTTATGTTTACAGTTATGTTAATTGCAGGCTGAGTTCACATTTGCTAAGATCAATGGGATTTCAACTACCCATAACAAGATTTCACCCAGCTCGTAACAGGGATTGTGAGGTCTCTGGGGCAGGAGCTACCTTTGTGTTATTTGTTCATATAGTGTCTAGTACAGTGGGGCCCTGATTGACTTCCTTATGTATTACTGCAACAGAAGTAATAGCTCCTAGTAATGAAGCAACTTTCTGTTGATAGGAACGCTATAAATCAACTATGAAAAAAATAGATCATTACAAAATTCTAAGCTGCCATGATTAACAGAACTTTGGATAGCTCTGTAGTGGTGTAAAACTGTCAAAGCTCCATTGACATCATTTGGATCTTGCCTGAAGTACGGAACTGGAAATGTAACACACAATAGCTAAGCTATCTTCCATGCAGCTATCTGTCACTATCACTATCATAAGGGTAAGAGCCACTGGGTGATTGTGGTGCTATCAGCACTCTTAAGGAATGCAAGGCCATTGCAAAGCAATGTAATTGCTTCTTTGAATTGGTGCAGAGGATGTGTGGGAACAAACTGATGAATTAAACCAGCACTAAGTCACCTGATGGGATTCACCAAAGAGTTCTGAAGGAACTCAAATATGATTTTCAGGACTGGGCTTTGTAACTTATTGCTTAAATCAGCTTCTATATCCGATAACTGGGGGCTAAGTAATGTGTCACCAATTACAGGCCAGTAAGCCTAACTTCAGTACTAGGCAAATTGGTTGAAGATATAGTAAAAGACTGAATGATCAGCCACATAAATGAACCTCACCAATCTGTTTGAACTCTTTGAAGGGAAGCATGATCCAGTGTACTTGCACTTTCAGAAAGTCTTTGAAAGGTCCCTCACTAAAGGCTTTAAAGCAAAACTGGCAGTCCTGGGAGAAGAGAACAGGTCCTCTCATGGAGCAGTAACTGTAAAAAAAGACAGGAAACGAAGAGTAGGAATGAATGGCCAGTTTTCAGAATGGAGGGAGATAAACAGTGGTGCCCTGTAGGTTCTGTGCTTCTGTCTCCAGTGCTTTTCAACATATTGTCACAAACCCAGACCAGCTGGCTGCTGCACTCTAAGGGTATGTCTACACTACAAAGTTAATTCGAACTAACAGACGTTTACTTAATTCGAACTAGCGGAGCGCTTAGTTTGAACTAGGTAAACCTCATTCTACGAGGACTAAGCCTAGTTCGAATTAGCTAGTTCGAATTAAGGGCTCTGTAGCCACTTAATTCGAACTAGTGGGAGGCTAGCCCTCCCCAGCTTTCCCTGGTGGCCACTCTGGGCACCACCAGGGAAACTCTTCTGCCCCCCTCCCAGCCCCGGAGCCCTTAAAGGGGCACGGGCTGGCTACGGTGCCCGTGCCAGGTGCAAGCCTGCCAGCACCCAGCTAGCAGACCCTGCACCTGGCACGGCTCGAGCCAGCCACCCGATGCCCCCCAGCCCTCCCCCTCTTCCTGAGACCAGGCTGGCGGCTCCCGGGAGCTTGCCTGGGACCGCAAGAGGCGGGCACCCGCCTGGTCTAGTGCGGACATCATGGACCTCGTCCACGACCTCCACACTAGGCACAGCAAAGTGGCCGTCTAAGGCAGGAGAGCTGCCAGCCTGGCCACCCAGGAGCAGGTGTGCATGAAAATCAAGGTGGTCCACTGAGACCCCCGACCCTGAGCCCTGAGCTTACAATGGCCGTACTGGGTCAGACCAAAGGTCCATCTAGCCCAATAGCCTGTCTGCCAACAGCAGCCAAGCCTAGGGACCCTGGAGGGGATGGACCAAAGACAGTGACCAAGCCATTTGTCTCGTGCCATTTGTCTCCAGCCTTCCACAAACTTCGGGCAGGGACACCACTCCTACCCCCTGGCTAATACCACTCCATGGACCCAACCTCCATGACTTTATCTCACTTCTCTTTAAACTCTGTTCTAGTTGTAGCCTTCACAGCCTCCTGCAGCAAGGAGTTCCACAGGTTGACTATTTGCTTTGTGAAGAACAACTTTCTGTTACTAGTTTGAAGCCTGCTACCCATTCCTTTCCTTTGGTGTCCTCTAGTGCTTCTATTATGGGAACTAATGAAGAACTTTTCTTGATGCACCCTCTCCACCCCACTCATGCTTTTATAGACCTCTATCCTATCCCCCTTCAGTCTCCTCTTTTCTAAACTGAAAAGTCCCAGTCTCTTTAGCCTCTCTTAATATGGGACCTGTTCCAAACCTCTGATCATTTTAGTTGCCCTCCCCTCTCCCACCCTCTCTCTTCCCCTCTCCCACCTCCTTTTCCCAGTCTCCCCGAGTTTTGTTCAATAAAGAGAGATTCTATTTTTGACCACACGTTTTCTTTATTTTGTACATCAGGAAGGTGGGCTAGGGAAGGGTAAGTGGAAGGAGGTGAGGGAGGAATGGGGTACGAGCCCCCGATGGGGAGGACTGGGCTGGCTCTGCGGGCATCTGGGGGTGGAAGCTCTCCTGCAGCCCCCCAATTAGCCCCTCTCCCCAGATGGCAGCCTGCTGCAAGTGCAGCCGGTCTGATGGCCGAGTGCTGTGCTGTGCCCAGTGTGGGCACTCAGGGCACTCCAAGCCAGGACTGCTTTGCAAGAGGGGAACCTCTGAGAACTGTCTGTCCGGGGTGGGGGTCGAGTCCTTTTAAGCACAGCCCTCGGCTAGCCTGAGGCATCAGCTCCACGCTCTAAGTCCTCCTCTGATGCCCTGCCGGCACTGCTTCCGGCCATCCTTAACCCCGGTTCACGGTCCACTTAATGTGGACATGCTAGTTTGAATTAGCAAAACGCTAATTCAAACTAGTTTTTTAGTCTGGATCCATTAGTTTGAATTAGCTTAGTTTGAATTAGTGCTGTAGTGTAGACATACCCTTATAGAGGGCAGGTATGCAGGGATCTGGGTAAATAGTTTTCTCTTTCCTGAATAAACCGCCAGAGACTGCTGCCATGTAATTAAGGCAGGAAGGCATCTCAGGCTGGTTAAGAGCTTTCCTGAAGCTCCTAATCAGGAACCTGCAGCCAATTAAGGCCTGTGGGGCTACTTTAAAAGGTTTCCCTCCAGGTAAGGGGGGAGGGGGAAGGAGAAGAGTGATGGACTGGGAGGAGGAAAGTGCAGTACTGGAGAGCTGATAACTTCAAAAAGGAAAGAGTATTTGTGCTGAAGCTGGAAAGATGCACTCAGGTACCTGGGAGAAGGTACCAGGGAAGCATTTGGCGATGTGGCCCAGGGAGAAGGTTGCAATATTGGGGTTAGGGGAAACCCCCCTGGCAGTTGCTGCTACCTCAGGTCCCTGGGCTAGAACCCAGAGTAATGGGTGGGCATGAGTCCTCCTCCAGCTCTCCACATACCACTACAGAGTCTCCCCCCGAGAGGGAAGACCAGGACTATGAAGGGATTTTTACCCCAAACTATGAATTAGCCTGTGATGAGTATGGCTCAGTAGGCTGTGCCCACTGCCTCTAGTAAAGAGAAAGAGGCTGTGTGGAGGGTCATAGTGAGCCTCTGAGGCAAATACTATCAACCAGAAGCGTGGGACCCACGGGGCACGGTCAGAGCGTTACCACCATTTCATAAACAAACTGGGGAAAGGGGTAAACATTGAAGTGACAAGATTTGCAGATGGTACAAAATTACTCAGGATAGTTAAGTCCAAAGCTGTCTCCAAAGCGTTACAAAGGGATCTCAGAAAACTGGGTGACTGGGCAGCAATATTGTAGATAAAATTCAGTGTTGATAAATGTACATAATGTGCATTGGAAAACATAATCCCAGGTAATACATAAAAAATGATAGGGTCTAAATTAGCTATTACCACTTAAGAATGAGACCTTGGAGTCACAGTGGATAGTTCTCTGAAAACATTTGCTCAATATGTAGCACTTGTCAAAAAAGCCGACAATGTTAGGAACCATTAGGAAAGGCATAGAGAATAAGAGTGCAAATATCAAAATGCCACTATATAAATCCATGGTTCACCCACACCTTGAAGACTGTGTGCAATTCTGAACACTCTGTCTCAAAAAAGATATAATAGAAAAGCTGTGTGTGCCTAACCAGAACAGTTCTCAGGCTCCTACTGCTTTTGTTAACAGCCACCTACCGTGTGTTGATGAATGATCAAGATAAAATGAGTTTCCCGTAAGTACATTTAATGCCACACCCATGCAAACATTCCGATATAATACTGAGGTACACTTCATTCATTCATGCAGGGGAAGGATCTTTAATGGGTTGGGAACAGGGAAGTACACCAAAAAGGCTCTGGCAGCTGTGTGTTTGTGTGGCAATCACCGTGTCTGCTGTCTGCGAGATGGAGTGCCTTGGGTACTTTTTTTGATCTGAGGAAGTGGGTCTGGCCCACGAAAGCTCATCATCTAATAAACCATCTTGTTAGTCTTTAAAGTGCTACATTGTCCTGCATTTTGCTTCAACTACCCCAGACTAACACGGCTACATCTCTATCACTTGGGTACTGCTGTGGTCCTGGAAGATGCCTGGAATGTCAGGAGAGTGAGGGGAAGAGGGAAGGATTTGATCCCCTTTGCGTATGATTACTTTGTAGCAACATGCTCTGATGAATTCTGTTGTAAATACAGATCAGTACCACTACAGGCGACCCCCGCACTTACAACCTAAGAACCGTTCCTGGAGAACCATTGTAAGTCAAACCCTTTTTTCCCATAGGTGCAATGATAAAAATGGGGGTTCTGTTCCCGGAACCCCATGTCATGCCCTAAAAGTGCCAGAATTGACTATGGAAGTGGAGGAAAAGTAAATAAAACAATAATATATGCTTTTACAAACATGTATTAATTTAAAACAAACATTCAATATGAAAATAAAGCACAGAAAATATCTTCATCTTCTTAACTTGGGAAGGCAGATGGTTATTGGAGAAAAGCAGAAGGGGAGGGGACTGAGACGGCATCTGGGTCATCTGGATCGTCACAATCTCATCTTCTTGCAAGAGGAGGAGGGTTAGATTGGGGGAGCTTGGTTGACAAAGTTAGTTTCTGGGGGGTTTTTTTCAGTGGACTGGATTGCCTGAGGCTTCTTAAAATAGGAATCCAATGAGGTTTGTACTGAAGACGCCTTCTTCTTTTCATAGAGAATCTCCCTGTAGCAAGAGTAGGCATTCTTAATTGTTGAAATGACCTTCAAACTGCGTTTGAAATTAGGATCATCTGTCTTGAAAATTTTCAGTGCTGACTCAAGGCCTTTGAATGGCCAGGGGAGGGGGTGTCTCGACGGTAACCTCTTCTTCAAGAACCCTTTGTTCTTCGATTTCCAAAAGATCTTCATTGGTGAGCTCCTGAGCATGAGAATCCAACAACTCAGTCGTGTCTTCAGGAGAGACTTCAAGATCTAGGCGATTTGCCATCTCGACCACAGTTCCAGTGACTTCTGCTAAAGGATCTTGAAAGTCCTCAAAATCCTGAACAAATTCAGGGCAGAGTTTCTTCCAAACTCCCCTGAGGATGGATTCAGTGACTGCATTCCAGGCTTCTTTAATGATTTTCACAGTGTCCAAAACATTGAAAGACTTCCAGAATTCTTTGATTGTTGGTCCACCTTCTTTGTCAACAGTTTCTACCAGCCTCTTGAAAGTCCCTCCAAAATAATCATAGAATCATAGAATAATAGGACTGGAAGGGACCTCAAGAGGTCATCGAGTCCAGCCCTCCGCCCTCTAGGCAGGACCACGCTCCGTCTACACCATCCCTGACAGATGTCTATCTAACCTGTTCTTAAATATCTCCAGAGAGGGAGATTCCACCACCTCCCTTGGCAATTTATTCCAATATTTGACCACCCTGACAGTTAGGAATTTTTTCCTAATGTCCAATCTAAACCTCCCCTGCTGCACTTTAAGCCCATTACTCCTTGTCCTGTCCTCAGAAACCAAGAGGAACAAATTTTCTCCTTCCTCCTTGTGACACCTTTTTAGATATTTGAAAACCGCCTTGAATGAACTGATGACTTAATAAGCCTTGAATGAACTGATGACCCCCTTGTCCATTGGTTGAAGCAATCCAGTTGTGTTAGGGGGCAAGAAAACAATCTTGATGTTTGGATTCGCATGTTGATGAATTCTAGGATGGCCTAGAGCATTGTCCAAAATGAGCAATGCTTTAAATGGAAGCATTTTCAGCACCATATTTTTGGACCTCAAGAACAAAATTGTAGTTGAACCAATCTTCAAAAAGAGATGCAGTCACCCAAGCTTTGGAGTTTGACTTCCAAATGACTGGAGAGGTTCCCTTCACTAAACCCTTAAGAGCCCTTGGGTCTCAGCACAGTAGACAAGCATCGGTTTCAATTTGCAGTCCCATGCAGCATTAGCCCCCAATACAAAGTCAGTCGATCTTTAGCTGCTTTGAATCTGGGCGTTGACTTTTTTTCCTTTGCGATGTAAGTCCTCAATGGCATTTTCTTCCAATAAAGTCCGGTTTCATTGACGTTGAACGCCTGTCGAGAATAATAGCCTTCCTCTTCAATGATATTGGCTAACTTCTGTGGAAAATCCTTCGCTGCTTTCATGTCTGCACTGGCTGCTTCTCCCTGGACTCAAATGTTATGCCAACCAGCTCTGTTCCTAAAGTGGTCAAACCAACCCTTGCTTGCATTGAAAGAATCGTCCTTGGACGTTTCAACATGCTTATTCTTAAGCACCTCAAAGAGACTTTTAGCCTTAGCCGAAATTGTTGCTTGATTGAGATGCATATGGAGGCGCTGAATCTGATCAGTTATCCACAGAATTAAAAGTTTTTCCATCTCGGGAATGAGCCCATCATGTTTTCTAATCAGTGCTGTTTGCATTGACCTTGCACTCTTCACTTCTTTTAGATATTTAGCCTTGTCCTTTAAAATTGTACTCACAGTTGAATGAGACAGCTTAAATGTATTACTTAGTTCGCACGCTTTCATGCCCAATTCGTGAAGCTTCAAAATGTCATGTTTAATTTCCAAAGTAAATTTGGCTTTCCTGGGCTGCTTGGTTGATGTTCCACTCTCTGCATCACTTTTCCTTTTCTCAGACATGGTGAAAAGCAAAATGCCCTCAGTTGCATTTCCTGCTTGTGCATTTACTGTTTTGTGATGACGTGTGGATGACACCGTCATAAATGTGAGCTGTGGACATTGCGGGTTTTGGGGCCTCTCTCACATGGAAAATATAAAAATTATTTTTTTTAAAAGACAATCTTTCTAAAAGTGCTCCAAAAGACTGAAAATAAATTTTTTAGCTACCAATTTAAGAGAAAGATTGGATGGCTAACAGTTTGCAACTACCTTGAATTGTATAGTCATCAGCCCTGCTTCAGATGCAGAGCATAGACAGAGAGTCTTGATATTGGAGGCACTGGCCCATTTTTTTCTGAAACCTGATGGCTTTTGAAACATCTCCGTCCTTCCTTTGACGGAAGTGAGAGTCCAAAGGATACCCACTGAAATCACTCTGGGATTAGAGACCCAACGATAACAAAAGTTCAGTCCGAATCTGAATCTGTGCAAGATAATGGAGATACATTATCTGTCCAGATGGCACTGACTCACTTTTAATAACACTGTACCGAGCTGTGTAATGTTGCAATATATTTTGCCGTAACATATTTATTAAAGTACGGATTTCTTGAAAACTGGGTTTTAACACAAAAACCTTCCTCAAGAGAAGTAAATCTCTTTTCAGTAAAACATAAATCTATAATGGGTGCACAAAAATAGTACCCATTTCCTATGCTCCATCAGTAATTTAACCCTGTGCAGTTTAAATCTATATGGGTATGTCTACACTACCACCCTAGTTCGAACTAGGGTGGTTAATGTAGGCAACCGGAGTTGCAAATGAAGCCTGGGATTTGAATATCCCGGGCTTCATTTGCATATTGCCGGGCGCCGCCATTTTTAAATGTCCGCTAGTTCGGACTCCGTGCCCGCGGCTACACGCGGCACGAACTAGGTAGTTTGGATTAGGCTTCCTATTCCGAACTACCGTTACTCCTCGTGGAAAGAAAGGCAGAGCAGGGGGTCTCCACATACCGTCCTTGTCTGTAGACACCACTTGTGCAGCTCCCATTGATCAATAATGGGGAACTGTGGCCAGTAGAAGCTGTAGGCTCAGTGCCTCAGTGAGGGGCAGCACATGGTGCCATGGAGCCATTGCTGTACATGCCAGCTGCTTTGAGGAGTGGTGCAGGGCCAGGACAGCAGTAAGCCTGTCTTAACCCCACTGCTACACCACCTGGAAGCCGTTTCAGTTAAATGGTGCCCAGTCAGAGCCTGCTTCCCGAACCCTTGTCCCAGCCCTGAACCCCCTCCTGCACCAGATGTGAATCCTCCTGCCCAAACTCCTGCCCAGAGCTTGTACCCTGAAACTACTCCTGGACCCCAATCTCCCACCCTGGGCTAAGCTCGGAGCCCCTCCCACACTCCAAACCCCTTGGCTCAAGACCAGAGCCTGCACACCAACCCCCTACCCAGCCTGGTGAAAATGAAAGAGGTTTGGAGAGGAAGGGGGATGGAATGAGCAGGGTGAGGCCTCAGAGAAGGGGCAGGAAGGAAACGGGGCAAGAGTATTTGGGTTTGAGGTAGATCTTACATTGCACTTAAATTGAAAACCTGATCTTGTGTTTAAAAAGGTTAGAGACCCCTGGTCTAGAGATGGGGTTTGGTCCTGCCATGAGTGGAGGAGACTGGACTAGGAGACCTCTAGAGGCACCTTCCAGGCCTATGTGGCTATGATTCTAGCATGCAGGTAAAACTTAGCATTTCTGTCCTCAGAGCACTTCACAAGCTAAGCCTCACAGCTCCTCAGTGAAGAGGGTTGATGCCATTTCCATTTTGCTGATGTGGAAATGATGGCCCAGAGATTAAGGACTTGCCCGAGGCCATGCTGTGATTCCATTTCAGTCCTGGGATTAGCTTGAGAGCTCTTTTCTCTCAGGGTATGTCTATACTACAAAGTTAATTCGAACTAGGTAAACCTCATTGTACGAGGACTGCCTAGTTCGAATTAGCTAGTTCGAATTAAGGGCTGTGTAGCCACTTAATTCAAACTAGTGGGAGGCTAGCCCTCCCCAGCTTGCCCTGGTGGCCACTCTGGCCAACACCAGGGAAACTCGTATGCCCCCCTCCCGGCCCTGGAGCCCTTAAAGGGCCACGGGCTGGCTACACAGTTTGTGCCAGTTGCAAGGCTGCCAGCACCCAGCCAGCAGACCCTGCACCTGCCACAAGATGAGCCAGCCACCCGATGCCACCCAGCCCTCCCCCTCTTCCCGGGACGAGCCTGGCGGCTCCCAGGAGCCTGCCCGGGTCTGCAAGAGGCGGGCGCCCGCTTGGTCTAGTGCGGAGATCGTGGACCTCATCGAGGTTTGGGGGGAAGCTTCCAATGTCCATGATCTCCGCACTAGACACAGGAACGCGGCTGTCTACGGCCGCATGGCTGACAGCCTGGCCGCCAGAGGCCACCAGTGGACCCGGGAGCAGGTCCGCTGCAAAATAAAGGACCTGTGGCAGTCCTACTCCTGGGCCTGCCTGCCAGGGTCCGACCCGGAGGCCTGCCCCCACTTTCAGTCCCTGGACTGCATCCTGGGGGCTCACGCCGTCCATGCCCCCAGGTGGTCATCGACCCCGGGGCAGAGGGACCGGTCCTGGACACCGAGGAGGAGGAGCTGGAGGATGCCATGAGCCAGGAGCCTGCCCAGGATCCAGGACCCCCAAGGAACCCCACAGACAACATCTCCTGTGTCGTCCGAGGCCGGGGAGGCCTCCACCTGTGAGTACCATCGTGCTCCCCTTATATGTACGGGGGAGTGGGGGGGAGAGGGAGCCCAGGGACCGTGCGCCTGGGCCTTGCCCACCATGGAGCAGCAGCTGGGCGTCATGCAGGGGCCTTGGCCTTGCAGAGGGGGGCTGGGTTTCACTCACCTTGTCCCCAGGGAGAACTGACCACTGCTCTTGTTTCACCACAGCCACAGCACCTGGGACTGCAGGGCGCACCACCCCGCCTGCAACAGCCACCCGCGCCCAGGCCAGCCGGCGTGCCAGAAACCAGGAGGACTACCAGCGGCGGCACCTCCGGTTCATGGAGCAGCTGCTCCGCAACCAGGAGCACTGGGTCTGGGAGGACCTTCAGCTGCGCCAGCAGAGTGTGGATGCGCTGGAGGAGCAGGGCCGTGGTCTCAGAGGCCACCTCCAGACCATGGTGGACCGGTTCCTGCCTCCTTCTGCTCCGGCTCCTGCGGCTGCTGCAGCTCTCGCCCCTCCTTCCACCCCTGCTCCCTCTGCTCCCTCTGCTGCCCCTGCTCCCTCTCCCACTTCCTCCGCACCCCCCGTCCCTCCTGCCCCACCCTCCATACCTGCTTCCCCCCGAGGTCCCCGCACCCGCAGTGTTGCGAGACGGGAGAGCCAGCCGGACCCCCAAGCCTGAGCTTTCCCTTCCCTTCCTCCCCTTCTACCCCCTTCCAGCTCCCTCCTCCCAGGTTTCCTCCTCCCCTCTCCCACCCTCACTCCTCCCTCCCCCATCCCAGTTATGTAAAATAAAGAGAGGTTTTTTTTGCCAAAACAGGTGTCTTTATTTGACATTAGGAAGGGAGGTTAGGGAGGGGAAAGGGGAAGGGGGGGAGGGTGGAAGAAGGCCCCAGTGGGGCATGCAGGGAGAGTTCAGTCCTCCTCCTCCACCTGGAAGCTCTCCTGCAGGGCTTCCCGGATCCGGACGGCCCCCCGCTGGACTTCCCGGATGGCGGCAGTGCGGGGCTGAGCATACTGGCCAGCCATGCGGTCTGCCTCAGCCATCCAGGCTGGGAGGAAAGCCTCCCCCTTCCTCTTGCACAAATTGTGCAGCACAGAACATGCTGCCACCACTGGAGGGATGTTGTGCTCGGCGAGGTCGAGGCGGGTGAGGAGGCACCTAAATCGGGCTTTCAGTCACCCGAAGGCCCCCTCAATGATGATGCGGGCCCTGGTCAGCCTCGCCTTGAAGGCCTGGCGGGAGGGGTTGAGGTGCCCCGTGTAGGGCTTCATGAGCCAGGGCTGTAGGGGGTAGGCCGCATCCCCCACCAGGCAGACTGGCATGTCCACGTCCCCAACCCTGATGTGGCGGTCGGGAAAGAAGGTCCCGGCGTGCAGCCTCTGGCACACGGAGGAGTTCCGGTACACCCTGGCGTCGTGTGCCTTGCCAGACCAGCCCACATTAATGTCCATGAACTGTCCCCAGTGGTCACACACGGCCTGCAGGAGGACGGAGAAGTACCCCTTGCGGTTCACGTACTGGGAGGCCTGGTGTTCCGGGGCATGGATGGGGATGTGCGTCCCGTCGATGGCCCCCCCGCAGTTGGGGAAGCCGAGGGCGCCGAACCCCCGGATAACGGCGTCTGGGTCGGCGAGGCGGACCACCCTGCAGAGCAGCACCCAGTTGATGGCCTTGACCACCTGCGGAGAGACACAGCAAAGCGCAAATCAGTGGGGCACCCGGGTGGCTGGGAGTGCTCGTGCCCTGGCAGTGCCCCGCGCCCCACTCCCGGGAGCAACCCCCCCGGGCGGCGTGTAGTACGGCCAGGAGAGACTGGCCCCTCCGGTGCGGGGCACTTTTGCCTCCTCCCCCCCCGACCCCCTGTTTTCCCTGGGGCGGCCCATCCCCTCCTTGCAGCCCCCCTCGCCCCCGGCCCAGTGGCCGGCGAGTGCCGTACCTGCATGAACACCGCTCCGATGGTGGATCTCCCCACACCGAACTGGTTCCCGACGGATCGGTAGCTGTCCAGCGTGGAGAGCTTCCAGAGAGCGATGGCCACACGCTTCTGAAGGGGGATGGCGGGCCTCATGCGAGTGTCCCTTCTGCGCAGAGCAGGGGCGAGCCACTTGCAGAGCTCCAGAAAGGTGTCCCTCTTCATCCTGAAGTTCTGGGTCCACTGTTGGTCTCCCCAGCGCTCCAGGACGATGCGGTCCCACCAGTCGCTGCTGGTGTCCAGACGCCAGATGCGGCGGGGCACGCCGGCGCCCGGGCACCACCGCAGCTGCTCCATGGCCCCCAGGGTGGCCAGGCGGAGAGGCAGGGGGCTGACGTGCACCAGATGGAACCAGGCAGCCAACAGCCATTGCTGGCAGGCTTACAGCAGCAAGTCCATAAACTGCACCAGAAAGAGCAGGGCGAGCTCTGGCTCCATGTTGCCACCTACGGCGGCGTCCCTGAAGGGAAGCACCGACACAGACGGGTGCAGAGAAAAACACTTTGCTGTCCCTCGGCGAGGTAGGCAAGCAAGTGGAAAAACTGAGAACCGGCTGTCCAGGGGGGTCCCTTTAAGCACGAGCCTCAGATAGCCTCAGACAGCAGCCACACAAAGCAACTACTGACCTGATGCCCTGCCGGAACCGGTTTCAGCTGCCCTTAAATGTGCCCCTGCGTCCAATCAGTGTGGACGCGCTAGTTCGAATTAGCAAAACGCTAATTCGAACTAGTTTTTAGTTCTAGATGCGCTAGTTCGAATGAGCTTAGTTCGAATTAACTAATTCGAACTAAGTTAGTTCGAATTAGCACTGTAGTGTAGACGTACCCTCACTCCTTTATATATGTCTGCCCAGGCCCACCGATGGGGGCAAAGAAGACAACTTCCCCAGGCCTGAAGAGTTCAAAAGGGCAGCACTTTAAATCGCTGCCAGAGTCCCTTTGGGTAGTGCTAAAGAACTGGTGATGGGAGGCCCTTCTGTCTGAGGCCCCGTCCCATCTGTCTGAGGCCCCACTCCTTCTGGGAGTAGGGAGCAACCCCCCGCCACCTTGCTCAGGGGCTGGCAAGACTGTTGGGCCCCCTGCGTCCACCATGTATGCTTACTTCCTCCATTTTAAGTATAGCAGTAGTTACATTCTACACAATGCTATAATGGTGCTGCATAAGTCCGCCCTTCTTTACTTATTATTGCTTGCTAGTCTCCCCATTGTCCCTTGTCCTCTTGGCTCTGCCCGCATATCACCTGCCTTTGCCCACTTGTCAGTAGCTCCAGCCCCTTTATGCCCCTTTCTGTCCAACCCCCTGAGCTCACATGCAGGACCCCCTGACTCTGACCATTAATTTTTAGCACCCCTTGAAAACACACTTGTTGTGCCTGCAACAAATCTTGATCATCTGTATAGAAAAGCTTTGTTTCTATTTTCCTCTCCTCTCCTTTCTGTGCCGGTCCTTAGACTGTGAGGCTGTGTCTACACTGGCATGAATTTCCGGAAATGCTTAAAACAGAATAGTTTTCGTTATAAGTATTTCCGGAAAAGGAGCGTCTACATTGGCAGGCTGCTTTTCCAGGAAAGCCCTTTTTCCGGAAAAGCGTCCATGGCCAATGTAGACGCGCTTTTCCGGAAAAGAGCCCCGAGCGTCATTTTCGCGATTGGGGCTTTTTTCCGGAAAAGACTACTGGGCTGTCTACACTGGCCCTTTTCTGGAACAGTGTTCCGGAATAAGGACTTATGCCCGAGCGGGAGCAGAATATTTTTTCCGGGATAACAGCTGATTTTGTACAGTAGAGCATCGTTGCTTTTCCGGAAATTCAAGGGCCAGTGTAGACAGCTCGCAACTTATTCCGGAAAAGCGGCTGATTTTCCGGAATAAGTGGCCCTTGTAGACACAGCCTGAGTGGCTCACAGAAGGACTCTCTCTCTCTATGGCTGGAAAGTGCCTGGAGCAGCATGGACATTACTGTGAAGGCTTAGTAATCATCAGAGTTAATGTAGGGCCCACGATGATGATCCATGATGCTGGACATTGTAAAAATACAGCTTCTGGCTCATGCCTTCAGTGTGTACACTTGCCAGGTGCACGTGCAACCCCTGCATGGTGTGATACTCTTCCACTCCACCTGGGACTTTGCTTCATTCCAAGCCTGCAACTCGACATGTGGCTCGACAGCAGGCATGGAGCGACTGCTGCTTGCTCCACCAGCTAGGACCGTTTCACTGTTACTTTGTCTTTGTCTCCTTCCCATGGTCCCACTGTTTTTCTCTGCCTGTTGTCTCTCATTATATGCTCCTACTGTAGGCAATTTGCCTGTTGTCTCTCACTATATGCTCCCTAGTGGTCATATGTGGGCTCACTGTCTCCTACTATGGAGCCTGACCGAGGCTGCTGGGCATGACTCCAATGTCAGCAGTAATGACCTAAAGTTCAGCTTGCTGGCCTTTCACCCATCTGGAGATCTGAGTTCAGGTGGCCCCAGGTCACACCTGAGAATGAGTCTGGGAAGCATCTCCATCTGTTGTCCCTACTCCACATCACAGATGCATGCCACAGTTCCACATGCCTGGTGAGCTCTGCTCAGGAATGACAGCAAGGCAGAAGAGGAAGAGCTGCAGGAAGGTGTGGCAGCCTGGGGAAACTTTTGTTCACCCCACACTTGTGCTCTTCTCTGTAGTAGCTAGTGCTACCAATCCCTGATTTCCATGAGTCACTTCACCTCACCCAATCCAGTCAGAATAGTCCAAGGGAACACTCAGCCCCCTGTTACTGATTATCCGGCATGAACGGGTGGCTCCGTGGGAAGGATTAAGGCTAGCTCCTCAGTTGGCACAAGTTGGCTGCAATTCAAAGGTCTCTTCTCTCCCCCATTTGAGCTCTTCTGACACTAAGTAGCGGGATCAGCAAGCACGTCACAAATCTGCCCTGCATTGCACAGGCAGGGATAAGCCTTATCACATGTGCCAAGAGTGAGTCAACCCATCTAAAGCCTGTAGACACAATGAGCCCTATTGACCTTGTGTTCAAAATGCCGATTAGAGAATGACATGGATTTTTCTTTCATTGAAGTCCTTACAAGCTATTTCTGGGCCCAAGAGAGAAAAAGGGTTCATTTATAAATCCCAGATTTAATATGGTGCAATGCAGTACTTTAAAGCTGGACCTCCTCCCACTTCCAGCTGCTGTCTCCTGACCCAATACTAACAGCCAGGCGCAGCGCTGTGTAAAAGGTGGGAGTGGAGTATCCCAACAAAGAGGACCCAATCACAGTCCAAATGGAGAACAGGGTGGAGAGTGGGTAAAGACCCTTGCTTCTGGTCCCCCACCCCCATTGGGAGAAGCAGAAAGAAAGGGGCCTGTATAGAGAACAGGATCTGCTGGCTTAGCAGCAATCAGATACCAGCCATTCTGACCCCCCATTTCATAACTGCAGGGTTTTAGTCATGATCATGTTCGCTCTGAGAAAGAAACCAAATGGTCTTGTGTAACCATAATAGAAAGCAAATCCCGTGGCACCTTAGGGTATGTCTACACTACCACCCTAGTTCGAACTAGGGTGGTAATGTAGGCAACCGGAGTTGCAAATGAAGCCTGGGATTTGAATTTCCTGGGCTTCATTTGCATCTTGCCGGGCGTTGCCATTTTTAAATGTCCGCTAGTTCGGACTCCGTGCTGCGCGGCTACACGCGGCACGGACTAGGTAGTTCGGACTAGGCTTCCTATTCCGAACTACCGTTACTCCTCGTGAAACTACCGTTACTCCGTTTCATGAGGAGTAATGGTAGTTCGGAATAGGAAGCCTAGTCTGAACTACCTAGTCCGTGCTGTGTGTAGCCGCGCGGCACGGAGTCCGCACTAGCGGACACTTAAAAATGGCGGCGCCCGGCAAGATGCAAATGAAGCTCAGGAAATTCAAATCCCGGGCTTCATTTGCAACTCCGGTTGCCTACATTACCACCCTAGTTCGAACTAGGGTGGTAGTGTAGACATATCCTTAGAGACTAACAAAAATATATGGATAGTATCATGAGCTTTCGTGGGCAAAACCCAGTTCTTCAGATGAGATGAGCTTGAGGCCAAGGTTGGTGAATACCAAGAGAAGGAAAATTGCCTTTGTAGTGAGATAACTGCTCTAGGCACATCTCACTACAAAGGCAATTTTCCCTCTCTTGGTGCTCACACTTCCCCATCAGCTGCTGGGAGTGATCCATATAAACCCTGACTGAATTGGCCTCATTAACATTGATCCTACATTTCCTTCTTTTGATATATTTGTACATACGTATATCCCTGCAGTGCTTTTTTTGTGATGGTACGGCCTGGAACGGCGTACCGTCACCTATTTTCCCAGCACATAGAAAAGGAATGGCATTTCCCCTGTGCATACTGGCACCTGTTTTCCTGGGGTGGCTCGGCTCCTGATGGAAGCCTCCTCGGGACGTGCAGCTTATTTTCCCCCCTGGCTCCCAGCGTGGCGTTTTGGCTCTTAAAGGGGCCGTGACTGCATTTCATCCCCCAGCACATGGCTTTTTTTTTTTTTTTTACTCAACAAGTTTCCCTATATATATATATATATATATATATATATTGCTCAACAACTTTGCCCTGGAGTACCAGCACCTTTTTACTTACAAAAAGCACTGTATCCCTGCCTCTAATTTCCACTCCAATTCATCTGATGAAGTGGGTTTTACCCATGAAATCTTATGCCCTAATTAATCTGTTAGTCTTAAAGGGCACATTTCCACAATATTAAAGTATGCAACTTCAGCTACGTCAGTTGAGTAGCTGAAGTGGAAATAATTTAATTCGGCTTTTGGCGCTGACTACACAACAGGAAGTCAAAGGAAGAACACGCTTCCTCCAACTTCCCTTACTCCTCATGAAATGAGGGTTACAGGAGTTGGAGTAAGAATTCCTCCAGCTTGACATTATTTTGAAATAATGATTTGCTCTGTAGATGCACACTGTTATTTCGGAATAATGTCTGTTATTCCAAAATAACACTGTGGCATAGACACACCCAAAGGTGCCATAGGGCTCCCCATTGCTTTTGCAGATTCAGACTAACAATACAACTACCCCTCTGAGTCTTGTAATGGAAAGAGAGCACCTGTGACATGAGGCCTGGTGTAAGGTCTAAGGCCTGAACTAAAATCAGGCCCTGCTGATACAAAGCAAAGTTAACAAAAGTCAAGATCTGTTACAAAACATGCCTTACTTGAAAGTTCACAGAAATGGAAAGAAAACAACTCCTAAGAAGTGCATGACACAGGACTTCACATAACCACATTCCAGATAGGTAGTACTTTGATAACATTCCTTGAAGATGATACAAGGACATAGTGGCTCTTCGTAAAGATAAGGCCAGGATGGAAAGAGATATTTTGATAGAACCAGTAGGTACAAGGTAAAGGGTGATGTGACTTTTGTTTGCTGTAAGGAAGGAGTGGCATGTGGAGACTGCTCAGTGAGCATAAACTGCAACCAATGGAGCAAAATTGTGGTAGTTATTCTAATAATTAGATTCACCAAGCCAGCAACAAAATAGCTTCTACAATACCTTACCTGTTACCCAAAAACCAAAACACAACTCCCTATAGCAACTCAGCCTTGGGCTCCCAGCCAGCCAGTCCATTATAATCAGGAATACTGAAAATCTTGTTCAACGCCTATAAAGTTCTACCAATCCCAAGTGTTTGGACACATTACCCAGCAGGTCAATGAATATTTTGGACCTTACCCAAATAAAATGTATTAAAAAAGAAGAGAGAGTATTGTGGATAAAAGATCACTATACATACAGATATGAATAAAGTTCTTGGGTCAGTTTCATAGTAGAGATGGTGAGCTGCTGGGTTGAAAAAAGTTCATCTGAAGAAGTAGATTGCGCCCATGAAAGCTCATGATACTATCTGTATATTTTTTGGTTAGTCTCTAAGGGTACGTCTACACTTGCTCTCTAGTTCGAACTAGGGATGCAAATGTAGATGACTGAAATTGCTAATGAAGCGGGGATTTAAATATCCTGCACTTCATTAGCATGATCTCGCCGGCGCATTACTCTGCCGAACAGCTGTTTCAAAAGTGAAAGTGCACACCGGGATGCATTAGTTCGAACCAAACCCCTTGGTTCGAACTAATGCATCCCGGCGCGCACTTTCATTTTCGAAGCAGCTGTTGAGTGGAGTAACGCACCGGCGAGATCATGCTAATGATGCAAAAGTGGGGATGGGAAGAGTCACCTGGAGCATAAGGTTGAGGCAGGAAGTATTGCATGAGCTTAAGGTGGGGGAGATTGATACTCCAGTCCCAGCATTCAGAATGTGTATGAGAACAGAGGGTGGATCCCCTCTGGGGGAGATTCTTCATTTTTCCTCAGATTCAGGTGAGTGTATTTGCAGGGCCGGCTCGAGCCATTCCTGTGCCCCAGGCAGCGGGTGCGCGACTCATGTGCGGCTCTGCCCCCAGGCACACGGCGCATGCGTGGCCCTGCCCCCGGTGCGCTGCACACCTTACAGCTGCAAGCGGGTACGAGGTGCCTGATGGCAGCTCTAAGGAGCGCCGCGCAGCCAGCTGCACAGCGCCCCTTACAACTGCCATCAGGCACCCCCCATAGGTTGATGCCCCGGGCAGCTGCCCGGCTAGCCCCCCCCTTAATCCAGCCCTGGGTATTTGGCACTGCCTGTAGCCCTTTCTCAAATGGCCCCTCCTTAGAAATGCTCCACCATGGTCTTCCAAATACACGATCAACAGTCTCTGCTCCACAGTAAGCAATCCAGTTTGGAGCCTGTGGTGAGACTGCAGTTACTGCTCCTCTCATGAGCCTAATGTCTGTTTAACACCCCACACTAATGTTCCTCCAGGTCATGCTCTCTCATAGATGTTGCTCCCCCTCTCTAGTAGCTGAAATTTCCTCCTGCAGCCAAAAATGCAGTTTACACTTGACGGACAAAGTCATACCTTTTCTGGGAAAGTAGGGCAACCTGCTTCCTTTTTGAGACAGATGGGGTAACCAGAGAGTTATCTCCATCTGCCCATCCCACATACAACAAATCAGAGGCCTCTTTAATCTGATAAAAGCTTTAATGCCCAACATCACCCATTCCCACATCAGTTTTTGACATAGAGTTACTAGGCTTGAGAAACTATAATTTGTTCTTGTGTGCCAGTGCAAAACAGTTCTTATGGTACCAAAAAGCACAATGTTGAAGGGAATCAAACACCTCTCTCCCACACCACAAAAACAAGAACTTCAAAAGGAGGAGTGACTGAGGTGTTCAGGTATGTAAACATCATTAATAAGGATAAAAAGCCACCCAGTTCTTTGCTGTCCGCCAGCCACCTGCGTTTGAATTTTAATGCTCTGGAAACCATGACTTGAAACAGGCCTGGGAATGGACAGGAGAGAGGCCCAGAGAGGAGACTTAAAGAACAGGCATGGGAGAATGAGGAGCAGCAGATGAGGTGAGATGCTAAGCACTGGATGAGAAGATCCAGAGCAACATCCGTAGCAATAATGTGTGAGATACTGATGATCAGACTAGCTGGTGGTGGTGGTGGTGCAAAGGAGGCTGGAGGTACACTGACAGATGTGTGCACACAAGTGGGGGACATCCCTGTTCTGGGATGGTGAAGAGGTGATCCTGAAACTCTGGAAGGAGGAAATACAATAGAAGATTTGTGGTCTGGAACCAGGGCCAGCATGATTACTTGCTGGGCCCAATTCAAATATATGCAGCAGAAATTCCACCTTCTGGAATGGTTTCCATAGCAGTGCAGGGATGGTTGGGAGGAACCCCAGCCCACCCTCTGCTCTGGGTTTCAGCCCAGGAACCCTAATCAGTAGCAGCAGATAGTAAATCTTCCACCACCAGAGCTTCAACTTTTCCCTGAGCTATTTCTCCATCTCTTCTCCTAATTCCTGGTACAGCAGTAAGTCCTTCCTGCTTCTCCACAGTGCACTTCTTCACTCCCAGCCCTTAGCTTCCCCCCACCTTTTCTGAAGGGAAGCCTTTTAAACCAGCTGCTGCTGGTCCTTAATGGGCTGCAGGTGTATGATTAGCCTATCTCTCTCACTTGCTTCAGGCTACTCTTAATTGGATTCAGGTGCCTGCCTGACTTAATTGCTCTACAGCAGGCCTGCCCTGCTCACTCAGGGAACAGGAAACTACGCAACTGTGTACCCAATGACTACCTTCTACCAAATTTTGTGTGTGGGTATATAAAAATATACACATACACACACACACACACACTGGGTGGTGCAAAAAAAACCAAGCAAAACACAGATTCGTTATAAAACTTTAAAACCTCATTCCACCACATTAATGATATTAACACACTCAAAATTGTCAAAATGGCTATTAGCCCGCTGCATATGATGCATGCTCATATCTCTATAGTTTACACTGCAGCGCGTGCATTACGGACTTCATTATGGCACTTGGTTTAAAATGGACGTACTTGTTTCGTCCTCATTTGTATATGTCATAAGGAACATTTTACTTCTGCAAAACAAATGTATGTACATAGGTATTTTTTACATAATTTAATATAATATAATTTGAACTTTTAATCATTATTATTTTAGTATGTAATAAAATTAATTGTCTAAATCTCCAGTACCTGAGAATAGAGCCTGGTGGGGCAAATAATAAAGCGCAGAGCCATGGGCGGGGAACCAACTGCACGTACCTCAGGCTGGCCCTGACCGCTGATCAAGAGTGAGGTTAATTATAGGCTTGTGCTCAGGCTGCCTGCACAGTGCCCACTGAGTTGCATCTGGACCTAGCCAGTTATGTGAACCTCCTCTTTGAGTCCATGCAATCTCGCAATGTCAACTATGGCAGTTGCCTACATGAAAAATTAATAGGGCGGAAGATGTTGTGTATTTCATGTAATGGGTGTCATGCTAGTTGCCCTTGTGAGGAAAGTTCTAGATTGGGCCAAAGGAGGGCTGGGTTTGATTCCCTGCTATGCCTCATATTTTTGGCCAAGACACCTTTGTTCCCTCAGTCCCCCATCTGAACATGTGTGTTTTTTATGTAAATCTCTTCGGAGAGGAACTGTCTCTTACTACAGCGTTGTGGTTTTAAAATTGGTAATAATGGTCAAACATTACAAAGGTTCTGAATCTTGACCATTTAACTGGATTTGCTTTGGCCAGGCCCCTTCCTTGTCATGTTTGCTTTCTGTGACAATTCTGTTTACTGAGAGCTATTTTCAAAGCTTCACAAATGGACGTTTTCAGAAATAAAAATTAAAATATCCATGACAAACTATGCACACTGCAAATGTGTGCGTGCTTATCCGGTCAAGGTACATAGCATGTGGTTTACTGACAAATCACAAGTGATCAATGCCTCTTTGTTTGGAAATACTTCTGAACAAGCAATAGTTTAAAAATAAATAAAATAATAAATTATGTACTAACTCGAAGTATGTCTGGGTGAATTCGGATTGCAGAAGTTCTGTAAGTAAAAAAAACAGGGCTACATTTTTGGGCACTTTTTTGTTGTGAATTATTTACTCAGGTCTATTGCTTAGCTAAGGGAACATTTTCCATGAAACTATTCCTATTTTTTGTTGCATATTTTCCAACTAGCTCTACTTCCAAGTCAGATTACTTTTATTTCTCATCTCTGACTGCCCTATAATTCATTTTTTTTCACAACTGGGGAGCATGTATCTCATAAGGAGCACCAGCCTCTGCTGTCACATCTGCTATATTTTTGTGAATGTATCACTTAAAAAAACCCCAGTTGTTCCCGATACTAACTCAGTTGACTTTACTGTCAGTTTATAGTCAGTCACTTGGTTCCACGGGATCAGCACAATACTCTTGTGTTGCTTGGTTTCCCATGATGAGGTGTGAGGTTTACGTGTACAGTTTTTGAACTGGTTTAATTGAATTGGAACCATTATGAATATATTTCTGTTCATCTCAAATGTTGTGTGAGGACTCGTTTCTTTAAATACGTCGTGGATTTGTGCCTTGCCAGTGTGCCCTTAGAGAACCATAAATGTCTGTATTGATAACTTCACTTTCACTCCAAAGTGCATAACAAAGTTTACACATTCCTCACTCTCCGCTGAAGGACATGGTGGCAAAGTCTTTTCTGTCTTGGCTCCTACACAACACGGAAGCGTGCTCAGAACCGTTTTGGAGCATGCAGTGAAGACAACTGCTGTATCCATTCTGAATTGTGGGGGACATTTACTTCAACAATATGGAATTATCCGGGGTGCAATTTGACCAGGATATCATTTGGGGTCTTTAATGAGGAGGAGTGATCAGGAACAGCTCCATTTTAAATCTGCTCTGACTGAAAATGTAACTAATGGTAAAAGTTTAAAAATGTCTTCTCCCGCTCCCGTTCCTGTAATTTGCGTAATAATCGTATATGGAGAGTTAAGTGTTGTTCTATTATCAAAGAAAATATTAGCAAGGTTATATTAGCAAAGGGATTAAAAAAGAACTTTGGCAGATCAGAGTTCAAATGTCAGTTGGAGAAGTTATTGTGACAAGACTTTGATTTCTTCAGTTCAGATAGCCAACTGTCTGCTGGAGTGATGCCAAGAAGACCAAAGATTTTTGACAAGGGCCTTCTCATAATAATGTTAAGGAGACTTAATACTTGCTGGAGGAGTAAAGTCTTGTGTTGGACTGAAAAAAATACAGAGAGGTAAGAAACATTGAATCACAGCAAAGGGTTGCTTCTTTGAATGGAAAGAGGTTAATATTAGGGAGTCAACACAGAAGAATAATGAGGGCACCTTCTGAGGGCGTGAGAACATATGAAAGAGCACATAGGGAGGGGTGAATGCATTTTAGAAAAGGAAAATATGAATCAGAGTCTCATAACTTACCAATGATACAACCTCACGGGTATTATTTTATTAAGCACTATTATTGTGCCTGATGTTGCATGAAAAAAGAAGTAGGCAACATATTTCAGAGCACTGGATAGATAGGAGATGATCCATTCTCAAAACCAGTGTCATTTCCATGGCCTCCCCGCCCCCACACCTCCATATGTGTACTCCTCTCTTAGGATGGCTTAGCATTGCTTGGCTTCACAGAGGATGTGTTTTTGAGGGATTTGAATGATGGTGGCACCTCTCAGGATCTTGGACTTGGTGCACAAGGAAATGGAGCTGACCTGGGGTGTCAGGTCCAGTTTTGGTGGTCTCAGACGATAGATGCTCTAACTGCAAACTGAAAAGTTTTAGAAAATGGCAGCACATATGGTTAGAGGTATGAGGAGAGTCTTGTTTGATAAGAGTGAAAAGACGAAAACCGACTCTTTCACAAGTGTCCCCTGAGGTCAGGTGCCTCAAGGTGCAGAGGCCGGGGTTTTCAAAGGTTCTGAGAAGCCAGAGCTCTGTCTGAAGTCAGTAGAGAGTGTGGTTACTCAGCAGCTTTGGAATTCAGACCAAAGGTGTCTCAGGTGGGCACCCAAAATCAATGGCTAACGTTGAAAATGTTGCTCTAGGATTATTTAACCTAGGTAGGAAACAAGTTAGAGGAGACATGATTGAAAATGTATGATTATGAAGGGTTTAGAGTCAACGTCAGATAAAACCTCATTTTTAAACACAATTTCATAATATAAAAGCAAAGAGACATTCCAAACCAGTGACCAGTATATTTAGGTGGAGTTCTGCTTCTTACAGAGGACAGTCAATCTATGTAGTTACAGCCTTTAAAAATCTGTATTTAACTCACTGGCTTCCTAAGGGGCTGAGAGAATTTATGAACAAACATATGTATCAGCTTCACTTATAAAGAAGAAGATAAAAAATCTCATCCTTCAAGGCATCCACTATGTCAGTGGTCAGGCGTCCACATCCATGTAAAAAGATACACTATTGATCAAGGGCATTATGAGTTTTTTTCATCTTCCTCTGATGTCTCAGGTTTTGGTTGTGGTCTCAGATTCGGTAGAGCTATGTTCTACATTCTCTTCATGTTGCAAGAAGATTCACATACAGCATGACTGAGCTGTTGCTGAGCTGAAAAATACAATAATGCGTTCCACCTTGTTCATCGTGCAGAATAAGAGAAGCCGGTTGCAAACTATATTTATTAAAAAGCAATAAAAGCTTTTTTAGATTACCCAACCACGGGAGAAGATGCAAATCTAAGATGAATTAACAATTGTGCCAACAAGGAAATGTTTTGCCTGACTCTGATCCTTTACCTAACAAGGAACAATTTTCTGTCATCATTTACTGATGCAATATGTTCAGGGAAGAGTAGTCTCTCCGCATGGGCCAAGCACTTAATTTCTAATCAACAGGAGATAGTGAATGATTTATACAGGGCAAATAAAAGAAAATTAATGATTTATACAGGGCAAGTAAAAGAAAATTACTGTATGTCTTATATGAATAGTTGGGACTGAGTCTGAGCTCCTAGAATTCAGTTTCCTCTGCTACTGAATGGTTGTTTGTTTGGGATTTTATTTATTGGAGCATGAAGAGATTTTCGAAGATTCCCTTCCTCTATTCTTTCCTTTTAAAGTGAGACACTGAAGAAACTTGGAAGCAATGACACACTCAGCAGTCAAAGGGGTCAATGGGCTGGAGAACCCCAGTTTCATGGTGAGTTTATTGTTTTAAGAAAAGTATAGCTTGCATCAGAGGTGAAAGTAAGTGGGTGCTCTCTGGTACACAGCTCCGGTAAGAGCTGGCTGAGCAGAAGCAAAAGCCAGCAGGGAGCTATTGAAAGAGGTGGCAGGGACCTGGGTTGCAATAGGACAGTACCCGTAAGAAATTTTAAGTTACTTGCACTGCTGTACAATTTATATGAGTTCTGAGCAGGAAAGCTAAGAGAAACAAGAGAGGAAAGGGGAAAGAGAAGCTGCAGCAGCATCAGAGAGAAGGGGTTTGTTTGAAAGAGTGAATGAAAGGAAGAGGGAAGCGAAAAAGAGGCAGAGTGAAGGGTCTTTCCAGAGTACTTTGTAAAGATGAGGCTGACATGACCAGGTGTCTTCTGCAGTAAATCCTACTTCTTGTACAACAGCACTTTGCAGGCTGTTTTGCGTCTCCTGAGTCCCTTTCTTGTATTCTATAAATAAGAGAGAAAAGAGGAGAGGAGCTGAACTGACCCTGATTTTACTATAGTTTACTTAGCTGTTTTGGAAGGGATTAAACCTGCCGCTTGTTGCTGTGTCCCTGGGTTGGGGGCTTTATGGGATGACAAGGGCAGGGAAAATGAAAAATGTCAAAGGATTTGTTTTTTCTTTATTTTTTAAATGAGTCTATTTTAAGAAGGGTAATTTCGTGGAGAAGTCAATAGAGAGAATTTGAGGTGAACTAAGACAGTGCCCTGTGGATTTACAGTACAGTAGCAAATTCACGAGCAAATTATATGTGGTGGTCCTAGCAAGTGTGTAACTGTGCTGGAAATCCACAGAAGGAAGGATAGGGGAACGATGGTCTTGTGGATAAAGCACAGGACTGGGCAGATGGGACTAAGGAGATGGGGAGTTTTGTTCTTTCCTTCAGGATACAAGTAACTTTCATTACAATCAAGAAGAGTTGCTCAGACCCTGTGGGAGGACTGAGAATTAGTCTGTGCTCTGCTCTGCCACAGATTGGTTTGTTCAACCATGGGCAACTCAGTTACTGCTCTGTGCCTCAGTTTCTCCATCTGTTAAGTAGGAAAAATAAAACTTCACCCCCTCCCAGGCAGGCACTTTGAGATCCTCGGGAGGAGGATTGGTTTGCTCAACCGAGCTGAACAGTGTTAAACCATGGGCAGCTCAGTTACTGCTCTGTGCCTCAGGCTATGTCTACACAGCAGGGGATTTTTTTTTTGGAAAAAGATATGCAATTTGAGTACCTTTTTCAGAAGAGGCTTTTCCAACATTTGGCCCATCTACACAGGGCCAAATGTGGGAAAAATCTCCTCTTTCAGAAGATCCCTTATTCTTCATAAAATGAGGAATATAGGGATGCCGAAAGAACGTTCCCACTTTTTCAGAAACTGTTCTGAAAAAGTGGATGCATTCCCTGGACGTGGCAGAGTTTTTCCGAGATACCTGGTATCCTGGAAAAACTCTGCATTCTAGACATAGCCTCAGTTTCCCCATCTGTTAAATAGGGAAAAGAAAACTTTGCTCCCTCTTACATAAGGTGCTTTGAAATCCTCATGTGGAAGGTGCTGTAGAAATGCAAAGGGTTATTTTCATTATTAAAATGCTCCCAGCCCCAGCTCAATTTAAGCTTTTAACTTCCCTAAAGTCTGATTCCTCCCTTACCCGGATCGTCTGCGTTCTTTCTGTTTCAAGCAGTTCTGTTTTTATTCTATCAAGAAGATTTGTGTTCAGAATAATGATGGTGGCTCAGAGTGTATGCTGAGAACCAGGCAATCACAGGGGTCGACCTGACAGTTGGAACTCCCAGGATAGAGGCTAGTATTGCAATGATACATGCACTGTACTAGTTACTTTGCTATTACTAGGGCTCTACCAAATTCATGGTCCATTTTGGTCCCATTTTACAGTCATAGGATTTAAAAATTTGTAAAATTTCATGATTTCAGCTATTTAAATCTGAAATCTCATGATGTTGTAACTAGGGTCTTGACCCAAAAAGGAGTTATGGGTGGGTTTCAAGGTTATTGGAAGAGGGCTTGCAGTACTGATACCCATACTTCTGCACTGCTGCTAGAAGTGGTGCTGCCTTCAGAGCGGGGCAGCTGGAGAGCAGCAGCTGCTGGCTGGGAGCCCAGCTGTGAAGAAAATGTCTCTAGCAGCAGCAACAAAGAGGTAAGAATGGCGTAGTATGGCATTGCTGCCCTTTCCTCTGCACTGCTGCCTGCAGAGCAGGGCCCTCAGTCAGTAGCTGTTGTTCTCCAACCACCCAGTTTGAAGGCAGCAGTGCAGAAATAAGGGTGGCATGGCATGGTATTGCCACCCTTATTTCTGCATTGCTGCTGGTGGATTGCTGCCTTCAGAACTGGGTGCCCAGCCAACAGCGTGTCTCTCTGGCCACCCAGCTCTGTGGGCAGCACAGAAGTAAGGGTGGCAATACCATGACCTGCCCTTAAATAACCTTGTAAGCCCTCAGGACCCCCCAGTTTGAGAAATGCTGCTCTCCCTGATGAAAATCTGCACAGTGTAGGGTAAAAGCACACAGTGCAGCCTGGGAAGAAGGGGAAGGACAAAAAGAAGAAAAGCGGGGTAACTCAGAGGACTGCATCTCCCAAAATGAGGAAGGTTTCATTGGATCCTCTCTCTTTCTCTCACACACACACACTCACGGTTTTCACATTGTTTTTAAATGCACCTCTTCTCCACCACCCCCACCAGCCCTGTCGAGTTAGTGTGAATTAAATTACTCTCCTTCCTACACATTGACAAGAACCTGAGAGATGTGCACAGATCCCACTGAAGTCAATGAGAGTTGCAGGTGATGAACCTCTCTGAATGAGGCTCTGCTTGAGGAATGTTCTGTCCTGGTCCCTACAGGTTGAAGATGGAGACCCATACAGAGCCTTGTCTGAACTCGATGCTAAGGGCCCAGAAGAGAAGAAGAAAGACGAGGGCAAGAGCTACAGCACACTGGTGTACTCAGTCACGGACATTCCACCATGGTACCTCTGCATCCTGCTAGGGATTCAGGTGAGACTAGCAAGACCATGGTGGAAGCGAATGGGTGGAGGTTCAT
This sequence comes from Pelodiscus sinensis, assembly GCF_052426305.1. Taxonomy (NCBI): domain Eukaryota; kingdom Metazoa; phylum Chordata; order Testudines; family Trionychidae; genus Pelodiscus; species Pelodiscus sinensis. The sequence continues at coordinate 87,435,458 of NC_143052.1, forward strand.
TCGGATGTTCATAGCCCCACTTAAGAAATGAAATGTGAATTGGGCAATAGCTCATGTTTAATGGCCATGCCTGAAATCTTCTGATTGGCTGTTGGTGAGGTCAATTCATCCCTGTTAAGGCAGACACCAGACCCACCGACAGAGGGGAGTAAAAGGGGCAATTGTCCAGAGGTCTAGATGATTTACAAGGCTCTGGGGGGACCCTGGCTGCCACCTACAGTGTACTAGGGCTAAGGCAGGCTTCCTATCCACCATCCACACCACTCACAGAAGTGGCTGCCCATGCGGGCTGTCTCGTGCACTGCCCCCACCCAGAGCACCAATTCCACAGCTCCCATTGGTCAGGAACTGTGACCAATGAGAGCTGCAGGAGTGGAGTCTGTGGACAGCAGTGCACGGAAACCCCCTGACTTCCACATATAGGAGCTGCTGCCAGAAGGGTGTGCTGCTTGTTTTCAAGAGCCGCTCAAGGTGAGCCCTGCTCCCCTCAACCCCTCCTGCACTCGAGCCTTCTGCCCCACCCCTGAGCCCACACCCTGCACCCAAACTCCCACCCAGAGCCAGCCCTACCCAGCTGTCAGGCGGGCTGCATCTGCACGAGTGCAACTTGTACGTGCATGGGGGCCCACTGCCTGTTCTGCCCTGGGGCCCAGAATTGCTGTTGGTGGGCCTGGCAGACATAGTCCCAGTTGCAGTGAGTTCATGCTCTATGTACAAATAGTAATAGACAGCCCATTGAATAACACCTGTGTTACAGAGTGATGGAAAATATCTCAAGGTTCCAGGGTCTCTCTGACTACACGTCAATAAAAGCAAAGCAGAAATAGCATGGAAAAGAGACTGTACAGCCCATCAGTTTATATGACTGTGTGAGAAAAATAAACCTAATGTGGTTGACACAGTGCAAGCTACTAGAGTACAGTATCTACATGGTAATATGCTTACCAATGATTAAGCTAAAGTAGTGATGACTTTGGCCGCTGATAGATAGTTTGTAGTTTGTTAATTTCTCAATGTGATCTTATCAGTTTAGTTTATACTCAGACTTAGGGCTCTATAAAAACAAGGTTGTATGGGACCAAGGATCACTGGAAATATTTCCATTTTTTTAAAATTAAAAAGATTCTAATGAAAGCAACAGTTAGTTTGGGAGAATGTAAACATTTCCTGAAGTGTTAGCATCCCAAACGTTGCAGCACCATTCTAGTGCATAGGAAGCAGACAGTGATGTTGACAAGGAACAAAAGCTATGTTCACTAGTCTATTTTTTTGTCCAACCTGGGTGAACTGCACAATCAGAATTAATAGTGAAAAGACAATAGGATTCTAAAGATTTGTTTAGTGTTGATGACTAATTGAAGATCTTACACACATCTGTATGCTGGGTTTATTTAAAAACAGGTCCCTAATTTTTCTTTGCATCTTATGTAGCTATTTATACTTATGCAGAGTATAAAACCAGGGGGAATGAGCGGATCATTCTAATTTGATAGATGTTTTGCACCCATTTTGCTGATTTCCCCAATATGGATTTCTGGCATAAGGAAGCATGAGAAATGTCCTTAGGGATATTGTAAGTTGGGAAGATTGAGGGTTCCTTAGAGCGATGTGGAGTGTCTTGAAAAGTACATTTGACATAAACCCAACCTGGTACTTCCCTCCAGTAACCTGTCCTCCTTTCCTGTAGAGAGCCCCCCAAATAACTTTCTCCCAATCCTGGAAATGTGCTAGTTCCCATTGGACAGCCCCTTGGGAAGTAGGTACTGTTGTTTCTACAGAATGCCAAGTGGTGGTATGGTGTACAAAATAAGTAAGGTTGGGACAGGTTGTTAAAGCTCTGACAGGCCCAAATCCAAGAACAACGCACACCAGAAAATAAAACTTGTAAGAGAAAATTAAGATTGTCAAGGGTTAGTGTTATTAGCATCATTTGGGCCCTGAGCTACAAATGGCTTTTCACGGACCCACAATGGTAGAATCGTTATACTGGACAGGCCAGGTACTGAGCCCTTTTTCACACCTCTCTTTTCTCTGTGGTTCTTAGCACTACCTCACAGCTCTGGGCGGGCTTGTAGCCATCCCTCTGATCCTCTCCAAAGAGCTTTGCCTGCAGCACGACCCCCTGACCCAGGGTCACCTGATCAGCACCATCTTCTTTGTCTCGGGAATTTGTACACTCCTTCAAGTCTTTTTTGGAGTCAGGTAGGCAAAATGCTTGCAATATAACCTATCCAAAAGCGGTAAAAGTGATGTGGAGACTGTAATTACAAGAGGGCAGTTGCAGTCAGGGGTGGCCCGTCCATATAGGTGAACTAGGCGGTCGTCTTGGGCGCCAAGTTAAATGGGGCGCCAAATGGTGGCACAATATCATTGAGGGGTTTGGAGGTGGGGGTGCCGATTGCATGGTTCACCTAGGGTGCCAGTTGCTGACAGCTAGTCTAGGGCCGCCCCTGGTTGCAGTTAGTTAATTGTGACGTATATTAATGAACAAGAGTGATTTGCTAGTCATGGCTTTTAGGGTGCCTTCCTGAGCATGTAGAACTGTAAGGACATACTTTTGCCACAGACCAAAGGGGCAACAATTCATAAAATGGTGTCTCGAGTGGCAGGTGGAAAGATAAACCCTGCTACTATGCTTTCTGCTCTGAGTTGTGGAATGATACCTGGGAATATTTACTTTCATTCAGGAGCAGCTCTAGGATTAAATCATTAAGAGAAAAACATTCTATGCACCCAGGAAAGAAAGAAAAAAAAAAGAACTGCCTGTGATTATGTGATACACCTGCAAAAAGCTTTGTCAGAAGACCAGGGGCAGTGGAGTAGAGCAGAGGGATGGTATGATATGCCCTTTGCCAAATCCAAGCGTCTTGCTCCATCTAAAAGCCCCGACAGCTTCCTCTTAAGCTAATGCTGGGCAGGTTGGAAGGGGAGGATGGAAATCATGCCACAATTACAGCAGCTGGCCAAGGGGATGAATGAGGCCTGAAGAAGTGGGAGGGGGAGAATTTTCACTCAAATTACCGTTGTGGGCCAAACTGTAAACTGACATAAGTCAGTGTAGTTTCACTGACTAGGAAGTGCACCAGTTTCCACCAGCTGAGGAACTGTCCTTCTGTCTGGCTTATCAGCAATTGACATTGCTGCACACATTTAGGTGATGGTGTAGACAAGATAAAACCATTGTCAACATTGCCTCAAGAAGACTTGCCCCAACTAGTTGCTAAAATGGCGCTGGGTGCTGTGTTATCCCATCTATTTTCAGTGCTGGGTTAGCAGCACTCATTGTTAGCAGTAAATTTTCCTAGGGTAGACACGGTCAATGGGCTGGTTAATGGCCACCACTTGTGTGACTACTTCAGTGTCACAGCTTGGAAAATATCCCTTCAGAGGCACTTTGAGGAGCAGCAGGAGTTTCACCAAAGGAAAGGGTTAGTGCAGCCTTAGGTATGTTTTCACTGCGGGGTTATCTCAAGTGACTAGCACCCAAATCTGAGCCTCGTTTGGGTCTGCGCAGCCACACCATAAATCTAAATCCAAGTTACAGTGACCCACATTCTCAACAGGAGGTAGGCACCCAAATCCTATGGGAGTTCCCAGTGAATTGTGGCAGAACTTGTCTGTGGTGTTGGGCAAACATGGAGATTCTGGAGAATTGTGGGAAGGAGCTGGAAGATTAGCTGCAGTTGGGTAATTTAGCCTGCATCCTCACTGCAAAATGGGCAGGCAACTCACCCAGCTGAAAACCTTGTTTGTATTTTAGCCGATAGCCACAGAAAGGGTGGTTAGCCCGGGCCAAAAGTGCCACTAAACTCGGATGAGAGGGTTTTGTGTGTCGGTGGCAAAGGGTAGAGGCACACTGAACCTTGAAGGGCAGTGAGTCTGAGCAGTTTCTGAGGCATAAGAAGACAGGGACAGTGCATCACCCCGTCTCACAGGGGAGTATGGGAAAACACCAGGTATCAGGAAATGACAATGTTTGTCTTACACTGTAGCATAAAAAAAAAAAGCAGTCATGTAGCACTTTAAAGACTAACAAGATGGTTTATTAGATGATGAACTGTCATGGGGCAGACCCACTTCTTCAGATCATATTCTGAAAAGCATTGAAGCATCAAAGTGAAACTCCAAGAGGCACAGAGATCCCCTTTGTTCAGTTTCAGGCAAGGCTCCCTGATCTACTTAAGCGGATTTGTTTAGCTGCTTTTCAACAGCACAAAGGCCCTTTTGATTCCAAGAGAAATCTGTTAATCGGTCTTCATGTACCAAGTGGCCACTTCCTCGTTTGTTTAATCTGAAAGATAAACACTTTGGTGGAAGTTTTGATGTGCTCCCAGCATTGTTGTAGTGGCTGCCGGTGCAGCTGAAGGGCAAAGATATCAGGAGCTGATAGGAGAGGGGAGAATGAGAGCTCAGTGCTCTTTAGCTGTGGCTCTTCTTTTGCCAGGAAGGAGTCGGAGATCAGCCACAGGTCCCCATCCCCATCAGAAAACACTGTCACAGAAAAGGGTGGAGGGATAGCTCAGTGGTTTGAGTATGGGCCTGCTAAACCCAGGGTTGTGAGTTCAATCCTTGTGGAGGCCATTTGGGGCAAAAATTCATCAGGGATGGTGCTTAGTCCTGCTGTGAAGGCAGGGGACTGGGACTCAATGACCTTTCAAGGTCCCTTCCAGTTCTAAGAGATAGGCAATCTCCATTATATTTTTTGTGGCTTTTAAGGGGAAGAGAAAATCACCCATAGTTCACATGAGTGTGGCTAAATCTACACTGGCACTTTTACAGCCCTGTAACTTTCTGGCTCGGAGCTGCTGCTGCTGTGCTTTGAACTTTTAAGTGTAGACAAAGCCTGAGAAAAAATGTATTTAGCTGTGGTATAATCCCTTGTGCTTTAGGGCATATAGTGATCACAAAAAGGCACAGGTTTGGAAGACAACATGCCTTGTGGGTGAACTGGTTCTTCCATTACTGCCTACTACAGAGTTTTCTACTGCTTCGTCAGACGTATCAAGCACTGGTCCTTGTCAGAGAGAGGGTACCAGACTAGCTGGAGATACCTGGCTAGTAGTGGCTGTCTGCAAAAACAGCCCCTCTGTTAGCGAGTGTCCGGGAACCGATCCTGCTGGAGACTGTTCAGTGGGTTCTGGTTACTCACGGAGGCAGGTGGGTTATTATTATCCCTCCTGGATATAAAGGTGGTAGAATCACCTGTGTGGGGCAACCCTCTTCCCTGGAGATGTTGCCATTCATTTACCCAGAAGTTAGCTGGTGGAGTGTTAGTGGCTCCGATCTGGTGGTGGTGGTGGTGGTGCTCAAAAGTTTTTAGACAGCCTGACAGGGAGGGTGCAGAGTCGGGGATGCCAGTCATCCTTGCTGGCAGGGGCTGCGTGGGACACAGAAGGCCGTGTGGAGCCTGAGATGGCAGAGACCCTATAGAACTGATTCTCAACCTGATAACCATTGTGGGCTGCATATGCAGCTCTCTGTGTTATATGGCCCACATAAATACAGGCACTGCCTGTATGGCCCTCAAGATGCCTCATAAGCCTCAGCTGTGCACTGACTGCGCCACAAGCAGCCCCTGTGTTGAGAACCAGTGCCCTGTAGCAATGGCTTCAGCCCAGGTTCAAAGGATGAACTGTGGGACAGACCAAGGAACAGTCAGGAAGAAAACGAAAGGGCCTTGCGGGAGTTGGAAAGGGTGCTTCCCTTCCTGTGGCGTGGGTGCTTGCGGAGAGCATGGTGTGCACTTTCAGGTCTTTGATGGACTGTAACTTGTGGGGAGATGTGGATTTACCAGGACAATCACCCAGACTCCACAGGGAGGCCCACAGCTCAGCCTTCATTCGTTCTCTGCATGTAAAGAACATACCAAATCAATATACCCACACCTTGACCCTTCCAGAAGCCTGACAATGAAGAAACACATGGTCTCATCAAAGGTGTCAGGCCTTGATCTTAGGAGGTTCATAGTACCACAGGATTCCCAGTCCTATTCTTCTCCAATAATTCCTCTATGAGCAAAGGATTGTAGGGGCCATGCAGGTTGAGAGTGGCCTGTCCATTACTGTGGCTTGTTGAGACCATGTATTCTAGGAATATTCCTGGGATGCAGAACATAAGCCAGGAAGGGCATCCACAGATGGGTTTCCATGAGATCAGGTTGAATGGATGGGCTAAGGAGGCTGTAGAGAAAACACTCATCCTTCCCCTTCAGTTTCCCAGCTGGATCCACTGCTGTTAGCTCTCTTCCAACTAGCAAAATTGGAGTTTGCTCACAAATAAATGATCTGTCACCTTTGTACAAGATATATAAAATTACTCATGGAAGAGACAAGATCAAAGGCAGAGACCCTGCCTATCCCTGTTATATCTAGCCTAGCTTGGATGCTCTATAATTAATGAAAAACAAGTTGTAACAATTCTTCTCTGTAAACTTCAGACAATTGTCTTGCAAGCGACATGGCAAGAACTCAGTGAATTATCATGTATAGCCTCAGCAGTAGTTTGTTCTCAGCCCTCTTAAACTAGGGCTAGCTATGAAAATAGCTTTAATACCATGCAATCACCCACACCAAGGAGCAACAAATCTAGTATTTATTCCACAGAGCTGTCATTGGGCCTTCTTTAAACAAATACCAAACCACTCCCTGGAAAACCCTCTGAGGTCTGAAATCAATTCAGTACGGTAACAATAAATGACTGCTTGGATGGCTTACTTTAAACAAAAGCTAGCTGGTGATTTTCTGCTAGCGATGTTTGGAAAAAAACCCTCAATAAACCTAATTGCACGGTGTGCAAGTAACCACAGAGGCAGAAATACATGATTTATATGAGAAGGAGGCAGTTCTATATATTTATATAGCATATTTAATCTCAAAACGATTTCTGGGCTATTGGTATGCTTATAACATCCCTCATAGAGGCTGAGATTTTCAGAGAAGACTAGAGGAATGACACATGATTTCTACTGAAATTAACTAGTGCCAGTTGCCAAAGGGTCTTCCCCTCCCGCTTCAGGGTACAAATAATTTCCATTGACTTTTGTGTGATCATATGCAAATACCACAATACTGTTCCACTTCTAACTACTGATAAGCTTTGTGGTCCAGACATATACAGAGAAGGAGAATGGTCCAGTTTCCAGTCTAGGACTCCGAGATCCAAGATGATCTGTTTGTTTTTTTCTGTGTCTCCGTTCCCCTTGCAACGATAGCACTTCCCTACCTCGTGGGGGTGTTGTGAAGATGAATACAGTAGTGGGGGCCACATGAGAACCTTAAAGGGACAGTAGTATGGGAGTTACAGAGAAGAAGATTTGCAGGGCTGAAGAATTAATTAGATGCTAGGTGGCAGTGAAGACTTTGTAGTGAGTTCTTGGGTGAAGCAGTGGTATCTTCCACTAGGAAACCCAATATTGCCAGCTCCACACACTCAACAATCATGTCAGTCCTGCCAAAATCATAAGGTTTTTTTTTTAATAAAAGTACGAAATTAAGGTTCATTTACTTACCCTCTGGCTTTCAGAGCCTTTATGGTTCACTTGCTGCACATTTCCATGATCTTCTCTGCAACTCGGAGGGTCAGAAACTTAATGAAAGCTGTATTTCAGGCAGTCTTTTGATCCGAGAGAGGGGGCTTTTAAGAACAAACCTAGCTATTACAAGAATTGCAATACAATGGTGGAAGTTGCAACACTGGAAACCTTTTCAAAGAATTGTGGACTTGGGGAAGTCTGCACTTTGAAGATGTGGCGAACACCGTTCAGAGGGGATGACTCCATTGGGGCAATTGTCCCGGCATTCCTTCAGTTTGGTGGCAGAATTTTAACCAGGAAGCTTTAGCCTACCCCCTTGGGTTTATCACTGCTTCACTGTGAGTTACTTCTACCATGTTTGGGGCGAATCGGGCCTCTTATTTAATTTTCTGACTTTGTCTCTTTCCCCTCTCTTTTGCTGTTCCCTCTCTCTCACTTAGGCTTTGTCTACACGGCAGGGTTTTTGCGCAGGAAGCTTTTCGCAGAAGAGATCTTCCGCAAAATCTTCTTGTGCAAAAACGCATTCAGACCTCAAAAGTGCATCGCAAAAGCGATGTGCTTTTGTGCAAGAGCGCGTCCACACTGCACGGCCATCAGAGCACCCGTGCTTTTTCGGATAGGCTCTTCTTGCGCAAGAAACCCCTGTGGAGCATCTACACATGCCTTTTTGTGCAAGAGCTGTAGCCCAAAAAGGAGTTATTCCTCGTGGGGAATAACTCTACCAGCAAAAGCTCTCTGTCCTGTCGATTTACTGTATTTTTTGTGTGTGCAAAAATGTGCTTGAGGTGTGGACGCTCCACCGTTTTTTGTGCAAAAATGGCTGGTTTTGCGCAAAAACCTTGTAGTGTAGACATAGACTTAGCCACAAACTTCTGACTTTTACTCTTCCTTTGCATTGGTTTCTTCCTTCTTCTCTTGTTCTTTTACAATCTTGTAGCACAAAGCCCTGACCCAAAAGACACATGCTTTAAGATGACTATTTTACCTCACTGCCACAAATAGGGATGAGGGACTCCAAGTTTGAATGCAGAAGTAGCATTTCCCAATGAGTGGGGCACTACAATGGTGTCAAAATACATACCTGCTCTTGGATATTGTTGGTGCCTGGGTTCACAGAATCATCAGTGTGTGGAAAAGGAACTTACTAGAGGCAAACATGAGAAATCCCAAATCCCTCTTTTGAAATGAAATGTTAGTATAACTGTGTGGCTTAAAGACACTTTTTTGTTGTTATGTCTCTGCTGAGGCCTCCAGGTTTCCACTGACACTCTACATGCTGAGGTGCTACTGATCCACTCTGTTCACCCGAGTCAATTGCTCTGAAATAGCCTTTGTGTAGCTCACTGCAGAATGTCAATACTACTAACCACAATCTTCCTCCTGCCCTATCCTGACATGGGGCTGGGAGTGGGGGACTCCCAGAGTTCAACTAACTTAACATTCTACTCTCTGGCTTGTTTCCAGGTTGCCCATTCTCCAAGGAGGGACTTTTGCATTCCTGACTCCTTCCCTTGCCATGCTCTCCCTCCCTAACTGGAAATGCCCTGCGTGGACACAGAATGCCAGTCAGGTGAATGCCACTTCTCCAGAGTTCATTGAGGTCTGGCAGTCAAGGATACGAGAGGTAAATCTGGTGAGCTCCTGCTAGAAGAGTAGCTATAAACACATGAGGAGTGTTATACGCATTGGCCGTGACACATTAGAGAGGGAACATCAGGAACGAGGAGAGAGCTCTGTTTTCTGGCAAGTATGAGGCTTCATTCTAATGTGCACTGCTGCAGACTTCCATGGTTTATAGACTTTGTCCATAAATGTATCCTGAAGGCTGAGGAAATGCCGTAATAGTATTTTATTTCCTGGGAAAACATATTCCATGTCACAACTCTTTCTGTGGTAACAGGTGACCATCCCAGAGCCATCAATGCTTGGGACCTCCCCCCAGTGGAGTTCCAAGATAGCTGTGCTCCTCCCCTGATGTGGCTTTGTTGCACACCATCCCTCCGTAAAAGGGGTTCTTCAGCATAGAAAAGACTATACAGCCTAGAACTGAATTATGCTTTCTGTGTAATCTCACTTATTTCCCTTTTTTTAAAGAACACTAATCTGTACTCAAAGTCTTTAATAAAGGATGGGGTGATGCCAGGTTGACTTGATTATGTTTAGAGCTCTTGGTCTTCTCACAGACCAGGTCTCCTTGGGCAGCTGGCAATTAGGGACATAGAAGGTAACCAACGAGGAATTATATAGGAAGATACAGCCAAAAGAGAACCTACTGCAGAAGGTTATACAATGGAAGTTACAGCTATTCAGGCATATCTGCAGAATTAATGATGAGCGAAAAGTTAAGACCCTGGTATTTGGCACAATGGATGGTCCAAATAGGAGAGGCAGACCCCCCAGAGAATGGGTAGATGATATAGTAGATTGGTGCGGAACTAGTCTACAAAAACGAAGCCACTCCACACTTTGGACAGGGAAAGACGGAATGAAATAGTGAGGGAGGCATTGGACAGCAACGGGCGTTGAGCCCATGGTTGTGGGTGATGATGAATCATCGGAGGTAAGCCAGGGTGGCAAGTTAATGGGCCTTCATTCCTGTGGGAGCATTGCCATCATATAAAGCTGAAGCCACCTCACATTGAAATCAATGGGAAGACTCCCCCTGACTTCAGTGGGAGTTGAATCAGGCCTGTAAAGTGTTTTTGATCCCATCCAATTAAAACGGACTGATTCAGAATGAAACCCTTTAAGTCTCTGCTCTCTTTCCCTCTATTTGTCAGCTGCAGGGAGCCATCATGGTTGCTTCTTGTTTCCAAATCTTTGTTGGATTCTCTGGCCTGATTGGACTTATGATGCGATTCATCGGTCCTTTGACTATTGCTCCCACCATAACCTTGGTTGCACTTCCTCTCTTCAACTCTGCAGGAGATGAGGCTGGCTCACACTGGGGCATATCAGCCATGTAAGTAACACTTTACCATCGCAACTTTGGCCCTGGGCAGATTAATGGGATAAATACTCAAAATCTCGTAACTTAGATCAAGTATTACAAGTTGGTGGGGAAAATGACCTCTGGATTCTAAATGCCCTGTTAGTTCAGTGCGGACAGGGTTCTGTGTGTTGCACAAGACCCAAATGGTAACACAAATCCCACCCCAAATGAAGTCTCTGGCTGCTGTGCTATAGAATGCCAAATGCTTTGAAAAATCAGATCCAAGGTATCTCAAATTGGGAGCCCAGACTTAGTAATTTTTTTTTAATTTGATCTCTCTGGGCCTTATTTCTCTGGCCATTCAATGGGGATAACAATTCTTCATCCCACCTGGAGTGTGGTGAAAATAAACCCATTTGTATCTGTGAAACACTTAGGTATTATAGCGATGAGCACCACGGAAATGTCTTTCTGCATTCGGGCTTGAATAACGTTCAGAAAAGAAAGACTAGAGTTACACTTTTGACCAATGAGAAGATGGCAAAAAATTGAAGAGCTGCTGGTTAAATGAACTTCATCCTATACAATGAATGAGGCAAGGTCATGTGGGGAAAAATATTATATGATCATAAGAGCATGCATACCAAGTTAGATCAATGGTCCATCTAGCCCAATATATTGTCTTACCACAGTTACTGGTGTCAGAGGCTTCAGAGGGAATGAACAGAACAGGGCAATTATAGAGTGAGCCTACATCCACTCCCAGCTTTTGTTAGTCAGAGGTTTAATGAGAGCAGACATTGAGGTTGCATCCATCTTAGCTAATAGCCATGGTTGGACCTGTCCTCCAGGAACTTATCTAATTCTTTTTTTAACCCAGCTGTACTTTTGGCCTTCACAACATCCCTGGCAACGAGTTCCACAGTCTGACCGCGTTGTGTGAACTACAAGTTGAACCTCTCTAATCCTGACCGGTGCTGAACCAGAGAATTTGACAAACCACGGGAGATCAATATTGTCTAGCAGCATTACCAACACTTTCACTGCTCACTGGGCTCTGAGAAGACATTCAGGGGTAAATTAGAGCTAAATAACAGCCCAGAACACTGAGAGCCAGGACTGGCGGCTGTAAACATACTGGCTGTGTCTAGACTGGCCAGTTTTTCCGGAAAATCAGCTGCTTTTCTGGAAAAACTTGCCAGCTGTCTACACTGGCCGCTTGAATTTCCGCAAAAGCACTGACTTCCTACTGTAAGAAATCAGTGCTTTTTGCGGAAATACTATTCTGCTTCCGTTCGGGCAAAAGTCCCTTTTCCGGAAAAACATGCCAGTCTAGACGTAGCCACTTTGTGGGACCATGAAAAACTTGGCCACACCCATGATAAGTGGACATCTGGCTAACTAAAATCTTGCCAGACCAAGGATGGTGCCAGACTAGAGAGGTTCAACTCGTACTTCCTTCTGATGATTAATTTCAAAAGTTGAACCATGGTTTTTGTGTTATATGAAGGAATAAATAACACTTCCATATTCACTTTCTTAAGACCATTCATAATTTTAATAGATCTCTACCACGTTCCCCCCTTTAGTTCTCTCTTTTTTAGGATGAGAAGCTTCTGCCTTTCTAATCTTGCCTTATATAAAAGCTGTTACTCACCATTCCTATTGCCCTTCTCTCTCCTTTTTCCAATTCGAATATAATATATATAAGTGAGTATATATATAATACAGTAGCATTATGATATGTTTGGTCTTATTATCTAACCCTTTCCTAATGTTTCCTAACACTCTGTTAACTTTTTTGGCTGCTGATGTACATTAAGCGTTGTGCTTTCCAGTGTGCATTTCTTTGCATTTAATATTGAATTTCATCTGCCAATTTGTAACCCAGTCACCCAATTTTCTGAAATCCCTTTGTAACTCTTTGTACTCAGCTTTGAACTTAACTATCTTGAGCAGTTTTGAATCATCTGCGAACTTGATTCTGCAGTTTTTAATAATCTGCAACCTCCCTGTTGACTACCTTTTCCAGATCATTTATGAATATGTGAAACAATACTGGTTCTATACAGAACCCTGGAGGACCCCACAATTTACCTTTCCCCACTGTGAAAACTAACCATTTATTCCTACCCTTTGTTTCCTGTTTTTAACTAGTTACTGATCAAAAAAGGATCTTCCTTCTTATCCCATGATTTCCTACTTTGCTTTTGCCCCTTTGGTTTGGGAACTTGTCATTTTCTGAAAAGTTCAAGTACACTGTTTCCATGGGATCACCATTATCCACACACATACTTATTGACACCTTCACAGAATTCTAGTAGACTAATGAGGCATGATTTCCCTTTACAAAGATTGTGCTGAGACTTCCCCAACAAATTATGTTCATCCATGTGTCTGATAATTCTGTTCTTTACTATAGTTTCAACTAGTTTGCCTAGTACGGAAGTTACTTACCAGGCTATAATTGCCAGGGCTGCCTCTGGAACTCTATTTTTTTTTAAATCAGCATGTCCTTGGCTACCCTCCAGTTACAGTGACTGATTTAAACAATGTATTTACACACCACAGCTAGGAGTTCTGTATTTGAGTTCCATCAGAACTTTTGGATGAATGTAATCCAGCCCTGGTGACTTATTGCTATTTCATTTATCAATTTTAGTCCAAAACCTCCTATTTTGACACCTCAGTCTGAGACAGGTCCTCAGATTTGTCACCTAAAAGGAATGGCTTAAGGATGAGACTTTTCTTCACATCCTCTGCAATGAAGACTGATGCAAAGAATTCATATAGCTTCTTTACAACAGTTTTGTTTTGTTTGCATGCTCATTTAACAACTCTATTGTCCAGTAACCCCATTGATTATTTGGCAGGCTTCCTGCTTCTAATGTACTTAAAAGTTTTTGTTGTTAGTTTTTGTCTTTTGCTAGTTGCTCTTCAACTTATTGTTTTGCCTCATTATACTTTTTATTAGATTCGCCACAGTTTTTGCACCTTTCTGTTTTCCTCACTAGGATTTCACTTCCCATTCTAAATAATGTCTTTTAATCTTTAAATGCCTTTTTTACTCTGTTTAGACATGGCACTTCATAGTGCTCTTACTAATTTTTTATTTGATTTAGCATGAGTCTCTATTACAGTGGGTTTAATTAGTTTTCATGCAGCTTGCAGCCATTTCATTCATGACTGCTCTTTCCAAGTTCTTTTTAAATAGCTTCCTCATTTTTGTGTAGCTCCTGTTTTTTGAAGTTAAAAGCTATTGTGCTAAGTATCTTTGGTATTTCAACACATGCACAAGGATCATATAATTAGAGACTCTCATAATGTATATGAACAAGGGAGCTGAGTTAAAGTAACCTTAATTTTAGCATTTCCTGACTTCTGACTGTTTGATGTTACAACCTTAATAATGCTCTTTCCATGTAGTTTGTCTGTGTGTGTGTGCTATATTGTGAGCCTGTTAGAGGATGCGTACATTGAAGATATCACACAAAAATGGCAATTTTTTTATTATTGATGTGGCATTTCAAAAATCAAATGCATTTTCTCTCTCTCTCTCTCTCTCTCTCTGAGAGAGATAAGGATGACTAGTTTGGCTGGGTTTTGAGGCAAAAAAAAATCTAATTTAAAAATCCCTCAACAAAACTATATTTAAACTATAATGGGAGGCTTGTTTTAACCTCAATTTTGGTAGTAACAGGTATTCCATGACACTAGTAGTATATCTACACTAGGCCTGGAAGGTGCAAATTACGTCTCAAGGTGCCCTACACATGCCAAAAAAAGAAGTGTAGCCAGGGTTACGGTAGTGGGAGAGGCCGGCCACCTCCCATACAATTCTGTCTTAGACCCTACGCATGTATTCAGACAGCTAGCCCCTCCCACTACTCACACCACTGTAGCGCTACACGTTCATTTTTAGTGCACTAGCTCAGTTGGTTCTGTGTCTCCTTGAACTGGGATTTACTCTTTCCAGCTCCAGGGAAGACATACACTTCGGGTCTTATTGTCGGAAGTGCTTTGAAATCAGATGGGGCTGAAGATGTTCAGAATTTCTGACAGTCGGGTCCTCCAAATGTGATAAAGCTAACAAGGCAGTTGTTCTTTTGCCCAGTTTCTTTCTTTTTTGTCTCATTCCAGGGCCATTTTCTTCATAGTTCTGTTCTCTCAGTACCTGAAAAATGTACCTGTGCCACTTCCATCTTACCAAGGATCCAGGAAGTGCCATTTCTCTAAGGTGTACCTCTTCCAGATCTTTCCAGTGAGTTAACCCCCCCCCCCCTTAGGTGACCACATGTCCACTTTTACTAGAACTAGACTTAGTCATGTTGGCTGCATCTAGACTGGCATGATTTTGCGCAAAAGCAGTTGCTTTTGTGCAAAATCTTGCTGCCTGTCTACACTGGCCGCGAGTATTTGCGCAAGAACACTGACTTTGTAATGTACAAAATCAGTGGTTCTTGCGCAAATATTCTGATGCTCCCACTCAGGGATAAGCCCTCTCGCGCAAGAATTCTTGCGCAAGAGGGCCAGTGTAGACAGCAGCGTTAATTTGTTGCGCAAGAAAGCCTGATGGCTAAAATGGCCATCGGAGCTTTCTTGCGCAAGAGAGCGTCTACACTGGCACGGATGCTTTTGCGCAAAAGCAAATCTTTTGTGCAAAGGCACATGCCAGTATAGACGCTCTCTTGCACAAATACTTTTAACGGAAAAACTTTTCCGTTAAAAGTATTTGCACAAAATCATGCCACTCTAGATGCAGCTGTTCTGTTTATGTAACCATCATTGGGCAGATTTGAACCTGGGACCTCTGAAGCAGAGTATAGGAGCCTCTACCCTCTGAGCTAAAAGCCAGTTGGTGCCCAGGCCATGCTGTACAGGTCTCTTGATCTTAACTGTTACTGTGGTCTAGGTACCACTTGCATTGCTCAATAACCACACTAGGGGTGTGTCTAGACTACAGGCAGTCCCCGACTTACGCGGATCCGACATACGTCGGATCCGCACTTACGAACGGAGCTTTCTCGCCCCGGAAGTCGGGGCGAGAAAGCCCCGTTCGTAAGCTGCTCCGGTGCCCCTGGTCTGCTGGAGACCGTCTCCAGCAGACCAGGGGCACCGGGCGGGTTCCCGCGCTTCTGAGGCTTTGCCAGAGCAAAGCCTCGGAAGCGCGGGAACCGCTGCTGCTGCCACTTGGGTGCCGGTGCCTGTGGTCTGCTGGGGACCGTCCCCAGCAGACCACAGGCACCGGGACCCAAGCGGCAGCAGCGGGCGGGGCCCTGCGCTTCTGAGGCTTTGCCAGAGCAAAGCCTCAGAAGCGCGGGAACCCCCGCTGCTGCCGCATGAGACCCGGTGCCTGTGGTCTGCTGGGGACGGTCCCCAGCAGACCACAGGCACCCGGACTGAAGCCGCAGCCGCGGGGGGGTCCCGCGCCTCTGAGGCTTTGCTGGCAAAGCCTCAGAAGCGCAGGAACCCGCCCGCTGCTGCCGCTTGGGTCCCGGTGCCTGTGGTCTGCTGGGGATGGTCCCCAGCAGACCACAGGCACCCTGACTGAAGCCGCAGCCGCGGGGGGTCCCGCGCCTCAGAGGCTTTGCCAGAGCAAAGCCTCAGAGGCGCGGCACCCCGCTGCCGCTGCGGCTCTGCTCCCCGTGTCCCTGGTCTGCTGGGGGGAGGGGGCGCAGCTAGTGTGCTCCCCCCCCCCCAGCAGACCAGGCTTTTGTTTTGGACTCTGGGGCAGAGCAGCTGGGGCGCTGCCGATTGGTCCTGCAGCGCCCGTGGGCACTACTGGACCAACCCGGCAGCACCCCAGCTGCTCTGCCCCAGGTCCTGATTCAGCCGCTGCTGGTCAGTTTCAGCAGCGGCTGAATCAGGACGTCTGGGGCAGAGCAGATGGGGTGCTGCTGGGTTGGTCCAGTAGCACCCCAGCTGCTCTGCCCCAGGCGTCCCCAAGTCAGCTTCTGCTGAAACTGACCAGCGCTGACTACAGGAAGCCCCAGGCAGAGTTGCTCTGCCCCGGGCTTCCTGGAATCAGCTGCTGATCAGTTTCAGCAGCAGCTGACTTGGGGACGCCTGGGGTTCTTAAGTTGATTCTGTATGTAAGTCAGAACTGGCGGTCAGGTTCAGCAGTGTCTGAATCTGGACGCCAGTTCCGACTTACATACAGATTCAACTTAAGAACAAACCTACAGTCCCTATCTTGTACGTAACCCGGGGACTGCCTGTACATGGCTCCAGTCTAGACGCGGATTGGTCGACAAGGGATGCCTTTGTCGACCACTCCTGTAAACCTTGTTTCACGAGGCATAAGGGAGTGGTCGACAAAGGGTTCCCCTGTTGACCAATCCATGTCTAGACTGCCATGCTGTGCCGGATCAGCTGATTGTCAGCACAGTGCGGTGGCCATTTTTATTTTAATGAAGCAGGGATTATTTAAATCCCCGCTTCATTGACTATGTCGGGTAAACTAGTTTACATGGCTCCGTTGATGGAGCCATGTAGTCTAGACACGCCCTAGGTGTGTGGGTTACATATACACACTCAAATAATCCTACCTCCATTCATTTCCACTGGAGTCAGTGAGATGTTCCCCACTGAGGCTATGTCTAGACTGCAAGCCTCTTTCGAAAGAGGCTCTTTCGAAAGATACTTTCGAAAGAACCTCTTTCGAAAGAGAGCGTCTAGACTGCACGCGGAATTTCAAAAAAGCAAGCCGCTTTTTCGAAAGAAAGCACCTAGTGAGTCTGGATGCTCTCTTTCTAAAAAGCCTGTTTGCTTTCAAGAACGCCTTCTTTCGAAAGAGCACTTTCGAAAGAAGGCGTTCTTCCTCGTGGAATTAGGTTTACCACCGTCGAAAGAAAAGCCGCATTCTTTCGATTTAATTTCGAAAGAACGCGGCTGCAGTCTAGACGCAGGTGAAGTTTTTTCGAAAAAAGGCTACTTTTTTCGAAAAAAACCCTGAGTCTGGACACAGCCTGAGAGTAAGAGCTTCACAGTTTGGTTCCTACTATGTTTTGCATTCAGTTTAGTCTGTCAGAAACTCATTATTGTGGAAGAAATCCTCCAAAACACAAGTGGTTTTATCCTGGCTATTTAAGTATACACAGAAAAGGCCAACTTTGCAACCATGCATAGTGAAAATAAGTTCTTCCTACTGCTTGATTCAGGACATCTGGTCACCCCACTTAGGACACTGGCCCTTTCCAGTAACTGAACCTGGCAGTATGTACTACAAACCAAAGGCACGTCTATTTCTTCCTACAACAATAGCAGCAGGTCATTGCCATGACTGAGCTCACAATACTGATGTTCTTACCACCACTGAGTAATGCCGTAATGCACTGCAGTGTAGCTAAAGAGTCTGGACTCTATTCCAAAGTGATGATGGTAAGTAGGGCTATTAATTGCTTGTCAGTATTCACAGCTGCTTCCAACAAAACTTTCTGGATAACATGGAAAATCAGGTTATCTGGTGAAGTCGTTCTCAACCAGAGGTATACGTACCCCTTGTGGCATGGGAAGGTCTTCTAGGGAGGGCATCATCTCATCTAGATATTTGCCTAGTTTTACAACAGGCTACATAAAAAGCACTAGCTAACTCAATGCAAACTAAAATTTCATACAATGCCTTATTTATACGGCTCTATATACTATAAACTGAAATGTAAGTGCAATGTTTGTATTCCAGTTGATTTATTGTATAATTTTCTGATAAAAAGTAGGCAATGTGACAGTAATAGTGTGCTGTGATGCTTTTATATTTTTAGGTCTGATTCTGTAAGCAAGTAGTTTTTAAGTGCAGTGAAATATGAAGCCAAAAAAATACAAATCAGATTCCTGAAAGGGGTACAGTAGGCTGCAAAGATTATGAGCCACTGCTTCAGGAAAGCTTCTAAAGCAGACAGTATGTCTCCATTTTATTGAATGCACAAGCAAATGGAGGCACAAAAAAAGAGAATGCACTTTCAGAATGCAATGAGGGCTTTGTTTGTTTGTACTGCAGAAGGCAGCATACTTCCATAATGGAACTGAGGATGGGCATTAATCAGAATTCATTTTATGTGACTGTCTAGGTTCTTCTCGGCCTTGCCATTACTTGGCTGATATGCTTTGTACTCACTGTTACCAGTGCCTTTCCTTCGGACCCCGCAGTTTATGGCTATCCAGCTCGGACGGACATCAAAGGTGATGTTTTGTCCCAAGCACCTTGGTTCCGGTTCCCATATCCAGGTATAGTTGTAGGAATGTTTTGAAAATTATTTACTGTTCATACTCCCATTGTGGTTTTGTGTGTAGGATTTTTGCTTTTATGGGTCTAAAATGGTAGTGGAAAATGAGAAGATACTGAGGGACCCAAATGGTAAAGTTCAGGTGGGGCTGGCCTTCAAGCACGGGCCAATGCTTGGAAAAGTCACTAGTGATTTACTTAAATGGATTTTACAGCAAAACTAGCCCCAATGATCTGACTCTTGTTTTTAATTTGCAGGCCAATGGGGAATTCCGACAATCAGCTTGGCCGGGGTATTTGGCATCATAGCTGGAGTGATTTCCTCCATGGTGGAGTCAGTAGGCGATTACTTTGCCTGTGCCCGATTGTCTGGTGCCCCGCCCCCGCCAAAGCATGCTATCAACCGTGGAATTGGAGTTGAGGGAATTGGCTGCCTTCTGGCTGGGGCATGGGGAACAGGGAATGGCACTACCTCTTACAGCGAGAATGTTGGAGCACTGGGAATCACCCGGGTAAGGTTTACTGCACTGCCACCAGCCCACAGCAATGGATTACTGAGCTAGGTCCCTGCCCACTATGGAAAAGAGCAATAGTTTTTAAAGACTGGCTATACTTGTGAGCTGTGTCTAGACTGGCCAGTTTTTCCGGAAAATCAGCTGCTTTTCCAGAAAAACTTGCCAGCTGTCTACACTGGCCGCTTGAATTTCCGCAAAAGCACTGACTTCCTACTGTCTGAAATCAGTGCTTCTTGCGGAAATACTATTCTGCTCCCGTTCAAGCAAAAATCCCTTTTGCGCAAAAGGGCCAGTGTAGACAGCTCAGATTTGTTTTCTGCAAAAAAGCCCCGATCGTGAAAATGGCGATCGGGGCTTTTTTGCGGAAAAACGCGTCTAGATTGGCCACGGACGCTTTTCCACAAAAAGTGCTTTTGCGGAAAAGCGTCCGTGTCAATCTAGACGCTCTGTTCCGAAAATGTTTTTAACGGAAAACTTTTCCATTAAAAGCATTTCCGGAAAATCATGCCAGTCTAGACGCAGCCGTGGGGTTTTTATAAATATACTAGAAGACTTACCCGACATTGCCCAGGTCCTTCAGGGCATGGGGCTGGCGATGTGGGGGGTGCGGGAGTCAGGGCAGGGCCTTGGGGCATTTCCCCCCTCCCCCTCGTTCAGCAGGGTCTTTCCCCTACCCATCCAGCAGGGCTTTCTCCCTCCCCGCCTAGCACTGCGTCCAAGCGTTGGGGGGAGCTGGGGGGTAGGGCAGGGGGCTACTTACCTGGTCTGGTGGCAGGCAAGATAGTGAACCTCAGCCCCAGCTGCTCATTCTCTTGGTCGTGCAGCTGCCCCCAAGTGGTCACTTTGAAGTATAGCTCTCCCCTGCATACACTGCCCCCCAGTGGTGTCTCTGCATATTACACTCCTCCAAGCAGCCTCTCCCTTTCCATATTATGGAAAATAGTCCCATTCCAGGGACTTTCCATTTTCCTAGTACAACCAAACCCTGACCGTGCTTTAAATTAGGCTAAGAGGAAGCTGTATAACAAAATGTGGTGACCCTAGCTCTTATCATTTAGGAGGAATTCTTGAACAAATGGACTCACAGACAAACAGACAGATGCACATTTCTAAAATATATAGATAGATTACACACTCTTACCATATGTCATATTGCTGGGTCTATGAAGTGATCACAGTCCACCTCAAAAGTACGTGTCCTCATCACAAAAAAAATTACCACATTGGTTTCTAGTTGGCTCGTAGGGAGACCCAGGATCAAATGGGCCATGTGACCTGAACTGTCATTCCATTTCTATGGGGAGGGGTTGCTCCAGTGTGGGGAAGGCATGTTGTTAGGGTGGCACGTGAGACACATTCATGGTGATTATTTGCTCTGCAGCTCTTCTGGAGATAAAGAGAGCCCTTCACTCTGGGACCTTCCCTGAGAGCCAACTTCCACAAAATATTGAGAAAAAATGAAAAAAAGAAATATATAGTCTTTAAAAACTGCTCATGTTTTATGATACTTGGAACTAAGCAATGGCAGGGATACTAAAGTGGCACACTTTTTGGTAACTACAAAAGTCAAGCCATAAGGTTAAGCAATTTTAATAGTTTTAATCATTATACAGTTAAACTATTTTCTGAATTATTATATTGCAATTCTTGTAGAGCCGTGGTCACCAACCGGTCGATTGCGATCGACCAGTCGATCGCGAGGCCTCGACCAGTCAATCGCGAGGTGTTCGGGCTCCCCCACCCCCCATTTTCCCCCCAACTCTGAGAAGCCCCACTACCTACCCCCAGCGCAGTGCTGGCTTCCCGCGGGGTGGACGGAAGTCCTGCCTGCATCTTCGCGCCACTTCTGGGGGTTCTGAAAGTGCACTAGCTGCTCCCCTCCCACAGCTCTGTGGCATGCCAGGCGCGCTGTGGTAGGGGGCATCAGCCCTGGAGGAGGAGCTCGGCGGCTTCCCTGTGCCACAGGAGGGGTGAGTCGAGAGCAGGGGTTTCCCTGCGTTGCGGGAGTGGGGGTCAGCCCTGGGGTTTGGCTCTGGGGCAGGTGCACGCGGCGGTTTGGCTGCATTGCGGGAGGGAGGTTTGGCCCTGGGGCAGGCGCGCTTGGGGGTTTGGCTGTGCCGCGGGAGGGGGGGGTCGGCCCCGGAGGAGGCACGCGCCAGCTTCACTCAGGGAGGGGGGAGAATCCTGGGAGGAGGCGGGTGTAGGGGACTCCCTGCCCCCACTGGCCCCCTGTTCCCTCTCCCCACTCCCCAGCCTCAGAAACCTGTCCCCACTGGCACCCTATCCCCTGCCCTCCTGGCACCCTGTTCCCTCTCCCCTGTAGCCAGCTGCAGAACTCTGTCCCCACTGGGACCCTGTCCCCTGCCGAAGCACCCACTAGCACCCTTCCCCCAACTGACTATTCTGTGGGTCAGTGACCCATGACTCAAAACAGGTTCCCTGCCCTTCTCAGAAGTAAAGACAATGCAGAAACTTTTTGTGATTAAAATAGTATTTTATTTAAAAATGAAGCCTGGTCAACAAACCTCCAATTGGGGCCAAGCCCCCATCTGGCCACAGCATCATAACAGAGTTTCCCAGACCAGTGGAGGTCAATGAAGGCCTTTCTGTTGTTGGCTTCTGGGCTCCATTCCTGCATAGTGTCCAGTCCCTGTGCCTCTGGGATCCCCTCCCAGCCACCAGACTCTCAGCCACTGACTTGCCTCCACTTCTGGATGCCAGCACCTCTGCTTGCCAGGCTCTCAGCCAGCTCCCCTGCTGGACTCAGGGCTCCCACCAGGGCTCTCTGGTCCAGCAACATTCATGGGCCTACTGCCACAATTTTTCCCTTGGAGCATCCATGGGGTCCCGAGGATGCTGGACCATGGATGTAGCTGAGAGAGTTCCACACTAGAGAGTTTCAACCTGTATTAGTTTCCTGCAGTATTGAACATCTTTGATCTTAAGGCTACAGACCTAGGTAAACACAGACAAATACATTTAGCATCTACCCTTGGGTTCTTATCAATAGAAAGTGAATAAGCTGGGGCTCGCTAGCCTGACATTTCTTGGATACCCATACGTAGATGGATTATCATGATTACAGTTGTAATGCCTCCTGTTAAGTTGTAATCGGTAATACACAGGTAGGCATGGATGATCTATCAGTGTTAAATCTAGTATAAATAATTATTTTGGTCTTTACTAAGACAGATTTGTTAAATGGAAAGAACACTGAGACCTTACACCCAGGGGACAGAAAAAGCAGATGTAAAAACTAACAGACACATATGGATTGCTTTATTTTGGAACACAGTGCCACTGCCTCCTCAGAGCTGATTCACTAATATCTCACAAGCCAAGAGATGTTTAAAAAGAAACAGTAATAGCTTATGAAATTGGTTTTGCTGAAACAAAACCCCTTGTCTGAAAGATGAAATGTTTCACATATTACCAAGGGAGGATTAAAATAATTAATTTAATTTTAAAATGTCAACAAGAATTATACAATTCATCTTCCTAAAACATGAACATTGCATCCCTTAGTGGGGTTCTTTAACATGCAGCAATATACTGCATTTTCCCATGCAGGAACATACTGCTTTTAATTGAAGGTCCAAAACAAGTGTTTTGGTTGTCTTTCCCCCTTAATTTACATCGCTGTTAACTTCTCCTGAACAACTTAAAAGCTTGTTCCGCAGTTTGTTTCTTTTTTATTCGGATACTTTGCAAGATTTGTGTGAAAGGAGAAGTTCTTATGCTTGATCCTTGTGTTTGGTGCATTGCCTGACTAAAAAAGTTCCCTTGTTTGATCCTGTGAAAAGTAAGAGAAATCTTGCTGCTTCACTTCATATACCTGAGTTATGATGTGTAAAGGCAAACTAAAGTGCCTAGCCAGTTATTTTTTAACAAATGCTCGATCTGTCATTGAAAGAGATAGATCGAAACAGAGTCTCTCCAGCTTCCAAACATGACTGTGAAAAGGCTTGATCCTAGTCTGGAAATCAGTGCAAACTTGGTCGTCAACTTCAATGTGAGGAGAGTTGGCCACCGAGTTTGGAAGGAAGTCTTAAGCAATGCTCTGAGTTTGTGTGACACTAAACTCAGAATAATCAAATAAACAGTCACTCATAATTTCCAGCTGTCTTCAGGAGTTTTTAGAATGGTGTCATAGCAAAGCCCTTAGCAGAAGTAATTAATACTGTAGCTAATTAATACACATTTTGTGCACAGTAATGGTTCATTAATATTACATGATAAATTGGCTGACAATGGTAAGGTATTTCCAGAGGAAAGGATTTCATGCAATAAGATAAATCTACAATTGTCTTCAACCAGGTGAGGTGTTGATTATACAGTTGGTTATTCATCAACCAGTCCCCGTGAGGTTATGTCAGTAAAGAGCTCTCAAGCTGCTTGGTCTGAGTCTAGAATTTAACATGGTATGGAACAATCTAGTAAATCTGGATACCACCAGACCTTGCAATATTTACAGCCTTCCATCCTCCAATTCTGCGTACTCTGTACAGTGATCTTGTCCTGTCCCTTTTGACACAGGTAGGGAGTCGAACAGTGATCGTTGCTGGTGGCTGCGTGTTGCTTGTAATAGGCATGTTTGGGAAGATCGGTGCTGTGTTCGCCAGCATACCCACACCCCTGATTGGAGGATTGCTCCTTGTGATGTTTGGAATCATCACTGCTGTAGGGGTTTCCAATTTGCAGGTAATGGGCTCCTTAGATATAAGGATTTAATTTACTAGACCAAATCCTCCACCACCGTAATTCACACTAAGTAGCAGTCATGTTGGCAATTTCCTCCGAGGCCAGTGAATGGACCAGACAGGCTCAGTTGCAGTGGGATCACCAGAAACTGAGTCCCCGGGTTACCAGTACAACTTATCGGATAACTAGCCTTGCCAGTGAATTCCAGCGGCAGCTAGTTGCGCCAGGCCAGAACAGCTCTGGTCATGGAGGGGCCGGCAGGCCAGGTGATGGGACCGAACAGCTTTACTGGGACTGGGTGGCAGGTCCTGAGTTAAAACAGTTAACTGTTTTAACATCTCTACTGGTTAACTTCTCGTGGGATTGCAGCATTGCTAGTAGGTCAATGACATCAGAGTTACAATGGGTTGGTCACATTACCTGGTGATCCCTACTGTCACCCGAGACAGTCTTTCCTGACTGGCTGATTTGATGCACATTGGTGCAGGTGGAAGCCCAGACTGTACCTGTCATTAAGTATTTATTTTCAGGGTAGCTCCATAAATTCCACTTGAACTGTATATTCTGATGTTAGCAAGGCTTTTGGTACAGTCCCACATGACATCCTCATAAACAAACTAGGGAAATACACTATGGATGAAACTAGTATAAAGTGGGTGCACCACCAATTGAAAGACCATACTTAAACAATAGCTATCAATGGTTGAATTGGGAGGATGTATCCAGTGGAGTCCCACAAGGGTCAGACCTGTGTCCGATATTAGTTAGTGCTTTCATTAATGACTTGGATAATGGCATGGTGATTGTGCTTATAAAACTTGCAGGTGACAATGGGGTGGCAAGCTCTTTGGTGGACAGGATTAGAATTCAAAACAGCCTAGACAAATTGGAGAATTGGTCTGAAATCAACAAGGTGAAATTAAATAAAGGCAAATGCAAAGTACTTCTCGTAGGAAAGAGAAATGAAATGGACAGCTACCAAATGAAGACTAACTGGGTAGGTGTTGGTCCTGCTGAGAACAATCGGGGATCACAATATATTACAACTATCCTATGAGTCAACAATGAGATGTAGTTGGTAAAAGGTCTAATAGTCTGCACAGCAGTAAGACTTGGGAGATAACTGTGCTGCCCTATTCAGCACAGGCAAGATCTTAGTTGGAGCACTGCATCCAGTTCTGAGTGCCACACTTTAGGAAAGATGTAGACCAACTGGAGAGAGTCTAGAGGAGAGCACCAAAAATGCTAAAAGATTTTTAAAACTTTACTTATTAAGAAGGGCTAAACTCCTCCCCCCCTCTCCAAACTCCTCCCCCCACAAAAACCGTGAACATCTTTAGTTTTGCGGAAGAAAGATTGAGGGGCCCTGATAACAGTCTTCAAATAAATTAAGGGTCATTATAAAGAGAATAGTTATGAACTGTTCTCCATGTCCACTGAAGGAAGGAGAAGTAATGGACTTAATCTGCTGCAAGAGACATTCAGGTTATGTGTTAGGAAAAACTTTCTAACTCTAGTTAGTTAAGGACTGGAATAGGTTACCAATGGATTGTAGAGAATACCATCACTGAAGGTTTTTAAGATGTTGTACAAATGCCTGTCAGAGATCTTCTAGGTTTACATGGTCCTGCCTTAGCACAGGGGGC
This sequence comes from Pelodiscus sinensis, assembly GCF_052426305.1. Classification (NCBI taxonomy): domain Eukaryota; kingdom Metazoa; phylum Chordata; order Testudines; family Trionychidae; genus Pelodiscus; species Pelodiscus sinensis. The sequence goes on from NC_143052.1 coordinate 87,461,004, forward strand.
TGCACTTGATGACTTTCCAAGGTCCCTTCTGGCTTTCTGATTCTGTACGAAGGAATGCCAGCTGATAATGTGGCTCTGTATACAGGAGATCCTTGTGATTTATGGAATTTCTGTTTGTGGTTCTGCATATTCATGGAAGTCTCCTGTCCCAGCCTGGAGAGGGTTGTGGAGACCGGGAGCCATGGGGAACTCACCACAGCTCCTGGCCCCCATGGTACATTCCCCATGGCTCTCAGCCCCAGCAGTGAGTTTGGGAACTGTGGGGAGCTTATTGTGGGGACCAGAAATCACAGCTTCCAGTATTTGCAAATTTTGCCATTTGCAGAGGTGCCAGGAAAGCATCCATCACGAATGGTGAGGGTTTCCTGTACCAGTGTATTTCTGCACATAGTTGTTAGTTTCAATTCTACTTTAAACAGCTGTTTCTGCAAAAGCTTATGAAATTTTGCCTCTAGAAACTGTCACTGCATATGTGTGAGTGGGTACAAGAATTCACCAGCAGGACCAGGCAGTTTATAGCTTTTCATTGTTTTGAGCGGTATGTATTAACATGTGTAATCTCTCTGTATAGTATGTGGACATGAACTCCTCAAGAAACCTGTTTATCTTTGGATTTTCTATATATGCGGGTCTGGCAATTCCCAGCTGGGTAACCAAAAATTCTCAAGTGCTAGAAACAGGTAAACATGAATATCCTCATTTATTGCAATCATCCTCCCAAGTATGAAATGGAAGTCTGCCAGATGAAGCTGTTTTCAATGGTAAAATAGAAAAATCTCATGCCCTGGTTTGGAAGACGAAGTGCAGCAATTTCTGTTGTTGAGCTGCATGTGTCTCCTTGGCAATCGTGTCACTTGTGGCCCATAGTCATTGGCTCTGTTTTTGGTCAAATGTGTCTTTGGGTCACTGTCAGAGGCTTTGTTTTTCTTTTAGGAATTCTCCAGCTAGACCAAGTGATCCGAGTGCTCCTCACTACCGGCATGTTTGTGGGTGGATTCCTGGCATTTGTCCTTGATAACACGATTCCAGGTATGGTCAGCTGTAACGGTTTAGTCCTCTACTCCCTAAAATCTCCAACCAGAGCTCCTGACCAGTAAACTCTGCTGGTTGGAGCAATGGGGGTGATAAGAGAGAGCTAGCAGAGACAGGGCCCCAATTGCCACTGGCATTTAAGTGCCGTGTCCTCTAAAACTATTTAGAGGTGGCCAAAGTGCCAACAGGCCCCTGGAATGTCGTGTGCACTCCCATGGAGATTGAGCTGGGGTGGTGTGATCATGGCTGCCATCTTGCTTCATGCACTTGAGAACTACAGAGTTAAAAGCATGAGCTGCTACAGCATGAGCTGAGTTAAGCTTCTACAGCCAGGAGGCCATAGCAACTCCTTGTCTCTGTGCACTGATGCAGAGGGGGAACCTGTAACATACACCTACTAGAGGTTTACATCGGGAATAGTGGGAGATATTAGGAACATACTTACTGTACACAAAGCCCTGGCAAAGCTCTGGAAAGGTAGGCTGTAGTCAAGTGTCTACAGATAGCAGAAAGGCTTCTGTTCTGAGCAATCTAAAGGGAGGAACTGGGATGGACGGGAGCAAATGTGCACTCGAGCTAGTTTTAAAAAGAATCATTTTAACTATAGTCAACATCCATGGAGTGTGATAGCTCCACATGGTAATCACTGGAGAACCCTGCTTACAATGCTGTTATATCAGGAAGAAAAGTATCTTCTAATCGTGTTCATTGATGTTTGCTGAGTGCTTTGAATGCTACAGAAGTGTATCTATCATGTGGCACTAAGAGACTATGCTGGGAGTAGTATGGTACCAGAACTGTGTGTCATTAGGTAACTGCACTGTATGTTTGCTTACGTCAGGGTTAATGGTTCCTCAGTAACTTTCCTCTCATTTCCTTTGGTAGGAAGCCAAGAAGAGCGAGGACTCTTAGCATGGAAAGAGACCAGCCAGGAGGAGTGTGATGAGGCACGTGTTTTGGAAGTCTACAATCTTCCATTTGGGATAGGCACCAAATTCTGCACTTTCTCTTGGGCTCAATATCTTCCAACTTGCCCCCAAAGGCTTTCTGGGACCAAGAGAAAGGAAGAACCAAAGAACCTCAAACAGGAAAACAGTTTCCAAATAAATTCAGAAAGAGAACCTGAGATAGACATTGATACAAGGATGTAAGTCCATGGTTAGGAGATGGACTCTCATTTGCAAAGCACATACCATAAAAACCATGTTTACAGACATCCTGATAGAGGAGTGCTTTTCCTAGCTCTGCCACTGACTCCTTGTGTGACCTTGAGCAAGTCACTTTAGGGGGGAGGGATAGCTCAGTGGTTTGAGCATTAGCCTGATTAAACCCAGGGTTGTAAGTTCAATCCTTGTGGAGGCCATTTAGGGATTTGGGGCAAAAATTCATCAGGGATGGTACTTCATCCTGCTGAGAAGGCTGACCTTTCAAGGTCCCTAGGAGATAGGCAATCTCCATTATATATTTTTTTTAACCTCATCTGCCTCCATTTATCCAGATGAAGCAACAACAAACTGATTGAGGGACAGCCTGGCCAGGAGCCATAAGCACTTATGAAGTCTTTTTGTTTTTTGTTTTCCTTCCCTTCTCGCTGTGAGCCATGACAGCTTTGATCAGAGTCTGAATAGCATATGCATGGCAGTTTTCTCTCTCCCATGACAGCTATTCTACCACCGTTAAGATTACTGGGAGCAACATGAAAAGGGCATATACTAACCAGGGTCCTAACCAGGATTGTCAGGTGTTAACTTGGGCTCCCTGGAGAAGGAGAGCTCTGTTCTGTGCTGTATCTGTGTATGGGGAAGAAACAAGAGAAGAAAGGAAATGGGAAAGAACATTCCTGTATGAAATGAAAGAAGGGAGAGAGGAACAGCAAAAAGCAGTTTGCTCCACTTATGTATGTTTGTGTGTGTGTGATTTAGAACAGTGTTTGCCAACAACAGTCTGTGAACCAGCACAGGTCTTGACATCTCCCTGACACAGTTTAGGAAGGTAGCAGGTTGGTCTCTGGTATCAGAAACGTTCTGAATCACTGCTCAGAGGAAGTTGGCCTTGGAATTGATCTGGCCAAAGAAAAGACATTTCAATTTTTGAGCAGTTTTGAAAAAATTGGGGCAGAAGGAGAGAATTGTTTTGGTTGAACCAAAACGGACAGTTTTCAAAATTTTGGGGGTGAACTGAGAAGTCAAGTGGATAAGTGGACCGTTTGGATGATACTAAAATGAAACCTTTCATTTTGACTTTTAGGCATTTTTACAAAAGCAAAAGAGTCATAAAATGGCCTGTGGAGGTCCTACTTCAGGGCTGGGCAAACTACGGCCTGTCAGCCACAGCTGACCTGTCGGATCTTTTCATCAGATGTGTAGTTGGGGACTTACCCTGCTCATAAAATCATAGAGGAGTGTAGTAAGTTGAGGGTCAGTAACATGGAGTCAGCAGGCCTAAGGCCTGTAACATGAAAACAGCAACGGGCCTGCAATCTAGTGAGCAAGACTTTGGTTCAGTAACTCAGATACTCATAACTGTGTAATTGTGTAAGTTAGGACACAGGGAGGCACAGAGAACAGACTGTAAGCCAAAAGGGAGTGACGGAATATCTTAAGGAATGTCCTGGTACAAAAACTCCCTAAACACGAATGCACATACTGACCTAGGTTCAGGACCAGGTCGGAATTGACAGCATGAAGGATAATAAGTAAGCCCCCCCCCTTCCGTAAGGTGAGGGGTGGTAACTAGGCAACAGAGGGTGGTAACCTGGTACGTAAAGAAATGATGTAAGTTGTTTGTATCTGTCTATAAAAGGACACCACAAAAGGTGCTCTCCGGCCAACCTTGGGGAGGGGGGCGCACTAGGTGCCTGAACGGCAGGTGTCATTGCCTAAACTTACAGAATGCACAGTAGCTTAACTTTGACTAACTGCTGTTCATATCTGATATATGGCAATAGGCCTGCCCGGTGTTGGTACCTTGTCAACGCGGGCCATAGTGCCCAGTGGTGTAACATTGTACTGATCTCTGTTACCAACTGGTAGAGCTTCGCATTTGACAATAAACCTGCTCGACAATAAACCTGCTCCGCAGCTTTGCCCCCCCCCCCGCCCCCCTGGTCTGCAGACCAGGAGGAGGGGGGGGCAAAGCAGAGTCAAGCCGCGGAGCACGCTGCCAGCTGACAGCCCAGACGCGTCTGGGCTGTCAGCTGACCGCGCGCTCCGCGGCTTGGCTCTGCTTGGCTCTGCTTTGCCCCCCCCCCCCCCCGTCCCCCTGGTCTGCAGACCAGGGGGACGGGGGTGGGGGGGCAAAGCAGAGCCAAGCCGCGGAGCGCCCGGCCAGCTGACAGCCCAGGCTCTGGGCTGTCAGCTGATCGCGCGCTCCGCGGCTTGGCTCTGCTTGGCTCTGCTTTGCCCCCCCCCCGTCCCCCTGGTCTGCAGACCAGGGGGACGGCGGGGGGGAGGCAAAGCAGAGCCAAGCAGAGCCAAGCCGTGGAGCGCGCGGTCAGCTGACAGCCCAGACACGTCTGGGCTGTCAGCTGGCAGCGCGCTCCGCAGCTTGGCTCTGCTTTGCCCCCCCCCCGCCGGTCTGGGCTGTCAGCTGTCAGCGTGCTCCGCGGCTTGGCTCTGCTTTGCCCCCCCCCCCTGCGTCCCCCTGGTCTGCAGACCAGGGGGACGGGGAGGGGGGGGGAAAGCAGAGCAAAGCAGAGCCACGCCTCGGAGCGCGTGGGCAGCGGACAGCCCTTTCCGCTGCCCACGTGTTCCGCCGCTTTGCTTCCTCTCCCTGGTCTGCTGGAGACCAGAGAGAGGAACGGCCTGTTCGTAACTGCGGATCCGACATAAGTAACTGCATAAGTAACATAAGCCGGATCCGCGTAACTCGGGGACTGCCTGTATTGGAAAAGTTCTGCTGTGTGCAAGGAACACGTTTGCTTTTCCAAAAAATTTTTGGAAAAGCAGATGTGGTTTTTTGGCATCCCTGTAAATATCGTTTTACAAGAAAGAAGGGATGTTCTGAAAGAGGTTTTTTTTGCAACATTTGGCCTCACGTAGATGGGCCAATTGTCAGAAAAGCCTCTTTCGGAAGAAAAGCGGAAAAAGATACACAAATTGTGCTTTGCTATCTTTTTCTGACTTTTCGTTGTAGTGTATACACAGCCAAACAAGGCACAGCCCATGCAGGTCACAACAGCTCCCTATCCACACTGACTTCCTGCTAGGAGCCTCTTTAGGTGTTATATTTCCTGCTCACAGAATCCTGAGAGGCACAAAAACTTTGTGGGAACTTCCCCAGGCAGATGCCCTCTGTTTGCCTGTTCTCCATTTGCTGCTCACTCAGTTAGCAACTGGTTACTTTTTTATATGGCTGCTTGCTCAAAGCAGTTGGCCCAACTCAAAGCCCTCTCTCCTGTAAACTACGGAAGGGCCAGCTGGAACAAAGCTCTTCCAATTCACACTTTTCAAACACACACATAGATGTTCTCTCTCTCTCTCTCTCTCTGTTCCTGCAACTAACTCCAGTCAAACTAACAGTCACAGCAGACAGATACTCGGATATTCACCCTACCAGCTCACAACACAGCCCCCCTAATACAGCACTCACTGTAGCCCTTCTTGGATGGTTCCCAAGGAAACTCCCTCTGTTTGCCTCTCTTCTCTTCCCTGTCTGGAACACCCGGCAGATGACGGTGCGAGGATGCCCCTTTTTTCTGAGGCTCCCCAATTGACAGGCCCAATTGGCTGGGACCCCGGGCGTGCTCGTTTGGCTCAGTGCCTAATCTGCTACTGGGGAGAGGTCAGGCTAATGAGTGTTTATGGCCTGCCATGCAATTTGACTACTCAGATGTGGTCCTCAGGCCAAAAGTTTGCTCACCCCAGTTCTACCGCCAGCTCCCCTATAAGCTTTAACCCTGTGGTGAGACTCCTCACTTGGCTTGTGGGAGACTCAAGTTCAATTCCTCTCCTTTGCCTGAGGGTGGCAGTAGAATTTGAACAAAGGTCTCCTGTACTGTAGGAGCTGGCTCTAGCCACGGGCCTATCATTGGAGCTGGGACTTTAATGTGGGTCTCCATCTCCCAGGTGCATGCCCCAACTCCCAAGATAGAACCATTCTTACTCTTTCCACGCTCCAGTGATGGACTAAACTATGAATGACTATGACTTGCCACTCTGAATGGCAATGAATCTAGCTAGTGCCAGTAACAATAGCAGTGAAGCCACGACAGCATGGACCAGCCACTTAGGTCACAAGGGAAGTTTTGAACTGCCCCATGGTGATCTGGCTTCCTATTTTTGTTGACACTAGCTAGATCAAAATTAGCTGGAGTACGTCTGTCTGTGCTGCAGTCACACATCTGATTGCAGTGTACACAGACTCTGTCCAGCGGGGCAGGGTGTGGGAGGCCCAGCGCTGTGCCCCTAGAAGGGGTGGAGCCTCAGGTAAAAGGGGTGGGGCTGGGAGCAGTGAGCCCTCAGTACCACCCAGACTGGGCTGTGACCCACTTCTCTAACCCTCAGCCCTCACAGCTGCAGCAGTGGCAGCAGCAGCCAGAGCCCCAATGCAACTCCCTCTTTTGCCTCCCTTGTCAGCGGACCTGCCTATGTCTCACTTTCAAAAGTGACAGAGGCTCTCAGGAGCCTGTGCACGTGTCTATATTATAGCAGCTGCGGTTGTGCTTCTATAATGCTATTGTGTAGACACTTCCTGCAGTGACAGAAGGGGTTTTCCAACCTTCCAAAAGACAACTAGTTCAACAAAAGAACTGTTCTGTCTCCCTAGCAGCATCACCAGGGAGTATGTGTGCGTTTCCACACCCCAAACAACAGAGCTAGGTCAATTTTAATTATTCAGTTTACACTGCAGAAATGATGGGAGCAATTTCTAAATACCTTTAAAAATCTGAGCCATAATTTCTCAGTGCTTCAGTTCCTCATCCTCCCCAGGGGCACACCACCACGTGTGCCCTTTCAGACCGTGAGATCGTGTGTGTGTGTGTGTGTGTGTGTGAGCGTGTGTGTGAGCATGTGCACGCACACGCTTGCCTAGCAGAATGCAGCTCAGTTGGGGCTTTTAGGTATTATTTACCATAATATGCATACTCAGCTGCTGCTGTACTTCCATGACACAATTCAAGAGATTAAGAATAGCTATTCAAACCAACATTGTACATAAACAACAGCCTGCCAGTAAGCAATGATGCTCTCATATTTCATTGGTAACACAATGAGACAGAATCACCTGGTATGTTACGTTGTACATTTGAAAGCTATCTGCAAAAACAAAAATAAACAAACAAAAAATCACCCATCACTGCTCAGGCAGTGTTTGTTACCTGCTCACAAGGGGTTTTGTTTTGCAACCCAGATTATTTAAGCTGCCTCTTGGGTCTGCTTAGAGGAGAAATGTTGGTGCTTTTAGGAGTCCAATCTTGCCTCCCCCCATCCTGCAAAGACTTAAACATGTGCTTGTACTCTCAAGACTTAGGGGAATTTATGGAGGTACTGGAATTGGTGATCCAAAAGAGTGGGCCGACAAAAGAGACAATAATAAATTAAGGGCCTAATAGCAGCATACAAAGATCAAACTGTGAATGGGAAAGATTTCTGAACACGTTCTGATGAAAATCCCAGGCTACATCTACAAGGCAGGCTTCTTGTGCAAGAACTGTTTTGCGCAAGAGTTCTTGTGCAAAAATTCTTGTGCAAGAGCACTGCCATGTGCTTTTGCGCAAGAGCATCCATGGCAGCATGGACGCTCTCTTGCGCAATAAACCTGTGTTGCCCACCCACACTGCCTTCTTGCGCAAGAGGGCTTATTCCTTGTGGGGAGAGGAATAACTCTTGTGCAAGAAGCCCTCTGTTCCAATGTCTTACTGTAAATTTACTTGCGCAAGAACGTGCATGCAGTGTAGACACGCTGCAAGTTTTTGCGCAAGAATGGCCGTTCTTGCGCAAGAAGCCTGCAGTGTAGACATAGCCCCGTGGTATGGATCACATACATATCGTCATTATTCATTACTAGAGATTTACCTGGTGTTACTTGGGTGCTTAACACAATTACATTTTGTTTTCTGGAAAATAAAATGAAAATGTACATGCTTCAGTTGAATCATTGCTCTGGGCGGGGCTGGGGATGAGGTATTCAGTTGCAAGCTGGCCCAGGAGAGAGGACTATCAAAGGTCTCTCAATGGAGAGTGTGGAGCCAGGTGAAAAGTACCTCTCCATGGCTGCTGCAGCTCCTATGAGCACAGCCAGGGGAGGGGTACATGTCCCTTGGCTGGGGGAGGTCCAGGTTCATCTGCCCCCGGTGCTCAGCAGCCAGAGTGAGGAATGCAGCAAACTGTGCACTTTTCCCCTTGGCTCCCTGACAAAGGGGGAACAGCCAGTAATATTCCCTTAGGAATCTGGGCAGGCGATAGGAACTTTAACCACCCCACCCTCCGCAAAGGGCTCCTGGACAGTGGGGCATGCCCCTAGCCAGCCCCTTTCACCGGCCTGGTGGTTCTGTCTATTTTCTGCATGGTTTTATGAGAAGCAATCCCATTCTAGGCACATCCGATTTTCCTAGCACAACCAAACCCTTCCCTTGGCTTAAATTATGATAAGAGGAATTTGGTGGTCCCAGCTATTACCATTTAGAAGGAGTTCATGAACAAACAGACAGACACACAAACAAACACTTTCAAATATATGGTAGATTTAAGTGTTATATACTCAGCTCTACACAAAATGCAAAGTGAAGGCAAACCTGGCCCTGACTAGCTAAGTCCCTGATCCTAAAGACATGCACGTAAGTGTCTAACATTGTGAGTAGTCCCAATATAACAGTGGTTCTCAATCTTTTATTAAAGTACCCCCTTTAAAAAAAAATGTACCTGCCTAGTACCTACAGTTTTTGCTACCATTGAAACAAATTTGTTTAAACAACTTAATCGTAGCTGGGTGGGTGATGACATTTTTGGGTGTAAAAAGTACAAAAATAATAAAGCGCTGTAAAACGTGAACCAAAAATTCAGATTTCTACAAATGTCAGTTTTGTTGATGTACCACCTGGACTTCTCTCGAGTTCCCCTAAGGGTCCTCGTACCACTGGTTGAGAACCACTGCAATATACGCTAGGACTTCTCACAGAGCATATAGTTGAACAAGTGAATAAGTCTTTGCAGAACTGGGACCCAGGGCTAGTTTAGGAGTGAGGAATGCAGGCCATAAATGGGGGCTTGTATCCTGGGAAGCTGTTACTCTGGAAAAGCCTTGGGTTCATGGAAAAGAATCAGCTGAACATGAGTTCCCAATGTAAGACTGTGTGGCCCAAAGGGCTAATGTCACTGGGTAGATAAACAAGGGACGCTCCATGAGGAAGTAGGGAGGTTATACATATGGCACTGCTGCTGGAATACTGTACACAGGAAGCAAAACATGAGGACTGTACTGTAAGGATTTACTGCTTCTATAAGCTCCATGTCATCTTTGGAGACTGCAGATATGAGTGTTTGTTTTCCTAACTATTCATCAAGGGAGCCAACAGCCTCCGTGGGCCCCTGGGCAAGGTGTATATATGTGGGGGAGCAGCTGTGTGCTCCTGGAAGGGGCAGGATCGCTGGTCCATGGGATGGGCCCTCAGTGCCGCCCGCTGTGCACTATACCAGCCCCTAGGTAGCCTTCAGTGCTACCAGGAACATGGCACACGCTCCAGCCCCTTGCACCACGGCAGCCTGGTGGTGATTTAAAGGGCCCGGGGCTACAGTGGTGAATTGACCTGTAGGCGCTGTGATATGGACCGTCTCGCCTGCTTGTTAGATACAGACCACACACTACTGGTGCTCAGTTGCTAATCATTCCGTTGGAGAAACAAAATACTCACTTCCTTTTTCTCTGGGGGTCCATTATAGTTTCCAGTCTCCTTCCTCAAAGTTGACAACTCTCCCCCAGGCCCATTCTTGGTTTAAACTTTACCAATAGGCCTGTGTTACAATGGGTACTGTCCCTGTGAAGCAGTGTGTGGTGCTATGTATGCCAGCTGCTCTGTAATAAATAAATGGTACAGAACGTCTCCACTTGCTACTAGAACGCTAGCAGTTCTCATTCGTGCTGCTTTGCTTAGAATTCAGCCGCATGCCGTGTGTTTCGTGTCTGAGTGCTAGTGCGGGATTCACATACAGGCATCATGGCCTGGCTTCGCAAAGGCGTTGAGGTGCTTAAGTTGGGGTTTAGTTGCCTAAGTCCCAGTTTTGGCTCTGCTATGAGCCACAAAACTGCTGAAGAAGGCAGCCCCTGCTCCCTCCATTGCTATGACTGGGCCCATAGCCAGCTGTCCTCTCTTCTGGCACTACAACAGCTCCTAGTGGGCAAAAGGTGTAAGTGCAGCTTCCCTTGCCCTCCCCCTCGGAATCAATTATTCTGAAGGGAGAGAGAAAGGAGAAATCAGCGGAGAAAGCGAAGTTACTCACCTCCAGTGCAGTAACTGTCGTTCTTCGAGGTGGTGTCCCTGTGGGTGCTCTACTATGGGTCACTGGGCTTGCCCCGGCGCTGCAGACAGAAGCTTGTCATGAGCAGTGTTCGGCCGGACCACGCATGTGCCGTGGGCTCGCGGCTTTCGCGCTTTTTTCTGTCTCGTGGGGTCCGGCCCCTCCGCCAGTTCCTCGAGACCGCCTCAGAGTCTGTAAGAGACAAGAGCAGAGAGAGAGAGGACTCCGAAACGGGGAGGAGGGCGGATAGTGGAGCACCCGTGGGGACACCACCTCGAAGAACGACAGTTACTGCACCGGAGGTGAGTAACGTCACGTTCTCCTTCGGGGATGTCCTCTCGGGTGCTCCACTATGGGTGACTGCATAGCAGTAGTCGCCAAAACGGAAGGAGGGCAAGGAGTCCCTATTTATCTGCTGTGGAGAGTACTGCAGTTGCCACTGCCCCATCTGAGTGAGTGAGTAGAGAAATAGAATAGTGTTTGGCAAAGGTCTCATGTGAGGACCAAGTCGCCGTTCTGCCAATGTCCTTGAGAGATACCCCTCTATGAAACGCTGTAGATGTGGCCATGGCTCTAGTGGAGTGAGCGCGTGGTTGGGACGGAAGGAGTAAGCCTTTCGTTGCATACGATTGCACTATGCATGAGGTTACGAGATTGGAAATCCTCTGGGAAGATAGGCGTTGACCCTTTGACCTGTGTGCCAAGGAGATGAATAAGTGGTCCGTAAGCCTGAAAGGTTTAGTGCGATCTCTGTAGAATGCTAAGGCCCTGCGGGTGTCCAAGGAGTGTAGGGCCACTTCTCGTGGTGAGGCATGGGGCTTCGGGAAAAAGGTTAGCAGGATGACTGGTTTGTTAACATGGAAATGGGAGACAATTTTGGGTATGAATCTCGGATGTAAGCTCAAGACTACTCCATCCTTACGGAAAACTGTATATGGTGGTGTGACCATCATGGCGGAAAGCTCGCTAACTCTGCGTGCCGATGTTATGGAGAGCAGGAAAATGGTTTTCAGAGTGAGGAAATGTAAGGATACAGTTGTCAGAGGCTCAAACGGCGGCCTCATTAGGGCGTCGTGTACTACATCCAGGCTCCACACAGGTGGAACTGGGTCGTGCGGTGAAGCCATGTTGAGAAGGCCCTTGAGAAATCTTTTAGCAGTAGGATGGGCGAAGATAGAAACGCCATCTATCGGTGATGTGAATGCTGATATTGCTGCAACGTGCACCATGATGGAGGCTAACGCAAGACCCTTGATCGTTAGATGCAGTGCATAGTCCAGTACAGAAGGAATCGACGGATGTATCGGATCGTGGTGGTTCAAGGTACACCAGGAGAAGTATCTGCGCCACTTGTGAAGGTAAGTTTTTCTTGTGGTTTGTCGCCTACTGTGTACTAGGATGTGTTGGACTGGAACAGAGCAGAGAGATTCGAATGGAGTCAGCCAGTTAGGAACCATGCTGTTAGGTTCAGCATTTGTATCTGGGGTGTTTCAGGCGTCCTCGGTCTTGTGTGAGGAGATCGTGGAGACGTGGAAGGTGGATCAGTGTCCGCGCAGAGAGACGGTGCAGGAAGGGAAACCAGTGCTGGCTAGGCCACTCCGGAGCTATGAGGATTAGCGTAGCCCTGTCCGCCTTCAGCTTCTGAAGGACTTTGGGAATCAGAGGTATGGGGGGAATGCATAAAGGAGGGGTCCGCGCCAAGTCATAAGGAAGGCGTCTTCCAGGGATGCGTGGCCCAGGCCTGCCCTGGTGCAGTACTTGCGGCATTTTGTATTGGCGGGAGGTCCACTCGGGGAGTACCCCAACATTGGAAGATGTCACGTAAAACGCCGTCGTGCATTTCCCATTCGTGTTTCACATGGAAATGTCTGCTCAGGAAATCTGCCATCACATTTGTGGTGCCAGGTAAGTAAGATGCCATAGGAGTTACCCCGTGGCGAATGCACCAGTTCCAAAAGCAGATGGCTTCTGTGCATAGGGAACGGGAGCGAGCGCCGCCCTGGCGATTTACGTAATACATGGCTGTGATGTTGTCCGTAAGTATCCTCACCGTGGTGTTCCGAATGTAGATGAGGAAGGATTTGCATGCATTGAAAATGGCACGTAGCTCTAAGAGGTTTATGTGTAGCCTTGCTTCTTGTGGGGACCATTGGCCTTGGACTGAGAGGGAGCCCGTGGGCCCCCCAGCCTAGTAGGGAGGCATCTGTTGTGATTTGATGGAGTGGCTCCTGCGGATGGAATGGTACACCTGACAGTAGGTTTGTGTGACTGGTCCACCATAGGAGTGATTGGAGAACGCCAGGTGGCGGTGTTATCGGCCTGTGGAGATCGTATCTGGTGTGGTGGTATACGAGAGTCAGCCAGTAGTGAAGGGCACGCAGATGTAGTCTGGCGTATTTCACCACGTACGTTGTGGCGGCCATATGGCCCATGAGTCTGAGGCATGTGATGAGTGGAACGGTAGGGCTGACCAGTGATGGTGCAAATGAGGTCTTGGATGGCTTGAAACCTCTGTAAGGGCAGGAATGCTCTGCCGGCAAGTGAGTCCAGGCGGGCTCCAATGAACTCGATGTCCTGAGTGGGGTGCAAAATGGACTTTTGCTCGTTGAGGAGGAGTCCAAGCGATTGAAAGACTTGCCTCGTGAGGTGAACCATGTGGGAGACCTTGTGTGCAGAAGGGCCCTTGAGTAGGCAGTCGTCCAGGTAAGGGAAGATGAGTACCCCTTGGCGTCGGAGGAAGGCCGTGACCACGGATAGAACCTTTGAAAACATCTTGGGGGCTGAGGATAGCCCGAAGGGGAGGACCTTGTATTGAAAGTAGTCTTTGCCACGACAAAGCGCAAGAACCTCCTGTGAGCTGGATAGATAGGGACGTGGAAATAGGCGTCCTGGAGGTCGAGGGCGGCAAACCAGTCCTGTGGATTTAAGGCAGGAATTATGGCAGCTAAAGTCGTCATTTTGAATCGTTGTTTCCTGAGATATTTGTTCAAACAGCGGAGGTCTAGGATAGGGCGGCAACCTTCGGACCTTTTCTGGGTGAGGAAATAATGTGAGTAAAAGCTCCTGTTCCTGAAATCCTTTGGGACTGGCTCTATGGCACCCAGAGAGAGAAGGCGGTCGACCTCTAGTCGGAGGACGGTCTCATGAGAGGGGTCCCTGAAGAGGGATGGGATAGGAGGGGTGGTTGGTGGGATGGCTATGAAAGGGATAGGGTAGCCAGACTGAACAATCTCGAGGACCCATCTGTCCGTGGTGATTTTTGCCCATTGATGTAGAAAGGGCCTCAGCCGGTGGTGAAAGAGCTGGATCGTACGATTCGTGATGCTCCCTGTGACTGTCTGCTTGCCCTTGACCAACGCATCAAACCTGTTGCTTGTTGTTGGGAGGCATGTTCGTTCTGCCAGTTGGGTTTCGGCATCGCAGAGGCCTCTGGCAAGAGCGTTGGTTGTCAAAGGGCCTCTGTTGCTGGTGCTGTTGCTGCCACTGATGTCTGATGTAGGAGTAGTCATATCTGCGCTGATATGGTGAGTACCGGCGTCCCTTAAAGGGGGGTGTATACATCCCCAGAGTTCGTAAGGTTGTTTGGGAGTCTTTAGAGGACTGTAAGATTGAGTCTGTGGTCTCTGCAAAGAGCTTCCCCTTGTCAAAGGGTAAGTCCTCGACTTTGGCCTGTAGTTCCTTTGGAACTCCTGCCACTTGAAGGAAAGAAGCTCTGTGCATAACGATGGTAGTAGCAGTGGAGCTAGCAGTGGTATCAGCGACGTCCATGGCTATTTGGAGGGACTTTCTCGCTGATATGTAGCCCTCTTGGATTACTGATCTCAGGATCGATTTTTTTGAATCAGGGAGATGATCCATGAGGGGAGTGAGGCGTGAAAACGTATCAAAGGTATGATTGGTGAGATAAGCCGAGTAATTGGCAATTCTGAGGAGTAGAGTTGCTGAAATGTATACCTTCCTGCCCAGGAGGTCAAGTCTCTTTACGTCCCTATCGGAACCCTGTTGTTTGAGGTGGGGGGCTGTAGACCTCTGTTGAGCTGAGTCAACTACTAAGGAGTTAGCCTGTGGATGGGCAAAGAGGAATTCCATGCCCTTTGGTGGTACGAAATATTTCTTGTTGGCTCTTTTGTTGGTGGGGAGAGCTGATGCTGGAGCACGCCACACTTCGTCAGCCAGTTCCAGGATGCCTTCGTCCAGAGGAATGGCCAGGAGTGACCTATGCTGCGGTTGGAGATTCCTGAAAAGCTTGTGTTGCTTGTCTTTGAGTTCCTGCAGTGGGATCTCTTGTGTGATAGCTACTCGCTTAAACAATTCTTGGAGGTCATCTGGTGGAGAGCTGTCACCGGGCGTGACTGCCTCATCTGGAGGGGATGAATCTGGGATGGAAGACCCCAAAGTTTGGTGCACGAAGGGAGTATGTTCCGGCTCTGATGGGTGGTGAGATGGTGATGGTGAATGGTGCGGAGGAGTAAGGGGAGCCGGAGTTGGAGAGCACCTGCATGAAGCGTAGTCAAAGGCGGATCGTGATCGGCATGAATACCTGCTACGAGAATGTCGGGAGTAGTGGTCGTCGCGATGGTATGTGCCATGTCGCGGTGAACAGTCGATAGTGGTACGGGGAGCAGGGCGAACAGGAGCGGAGGTGTGATGCCCTGGAGGAAGTAGGAGAGGCAGAGAGTTGCCTGTAGTGGTGCCTGCGATGAGGAGATGCAGCAGCCAGAAACGGGGAAGGCAGTCTTGAAGAGGCATGAGGAGACCCATACTGGTGAGAGGACCGGCGTGGAGATCGGAGTGCCAGCAGAGGAGAGGACGGTGTCTGGGAGAGGAAGCGGGAGCGAGAGCAGCTGCGGTGTGGAGATCGGAGAGCAGCAGGGCTCTGGGGTGGTTGTGTGGTGGCATGCGCTGAAGCGCTAGCCACTGGATTGCTCTGCTTCAGGTGCACAAGGGCAGGAGCAATCGGTACTACGCCGGCAGCAGAACGGGTCGGTGCCGTGTAGTCCGGCACTGTGCGGTGACTCAGAGGCTGTGCCAGGGCCGGTGCCGTGATGGTCAGGTCCGAGGCTGCTCTTGGAGCCAGCTCAGTGCTTTGCGCCGGAGTAAAGAGAAGCGTCTGAGCTGGTGCTGCCTGGGGAGCCGGCGTTTGGGAAGCCTCCCGTGCCCACTTAGATTTCAAAGCCGTTGAGGCACGGGGACGTGGCTTTACATTGCCAGACGTCCCAGGTGTGTCTGCCTGGTTCTCCCTGACATTAAAGGCAGCTGGCAGGGATCTTGCTGGGGACAGACTTGCCTTCTTTTGAAGTCCCGTAGTGGGGGAGGAAGCCCGGCGTTTGTGTGGCTGCTGATTAGAATCAGCTTGCTGTGGTTGCAGGGCTGTGTCAAAGAGGAGCATGCAAAGGCGCCTCTCCCTATCTTTTCTGGCCTTGGAGGTGAGTCTTGAACAATGAGGACACGTCTGGGGGATGAGAGACTCCCCCAGGCAATGGATGCACTCTGAATGGCCGTCGGAGGCTGGCATTGCCTCCTGGCAGGAGCCGCATTTTTTAAAACTGGTCGCTGACATTTTGCCAGAAGCCTGTTTTTTTTGTTTTTAAATTGCAGAGAGACAGCTACTTGTTCAATGTTGATAGCCTGGTGGTAATGACTGTCCTGCTGTCTTTGTTCCTTTTCTCTTTTTTCAGTTTTTTTTTTTAAGGTGAATGCAACTATATGCAATGGAGTTGACAGGAGAACAGCTGAGAGGCAGGAGGTAAGACCGGTATGTGGTTTCTGTTCTTACTCCCGATAGTTCTTTTTGTCTTTCTTCTCTTTTTTTTTAAATTTTTAATAAGAGAAAAAACAAGGGAAAGGGAAGGAAAAAGGGATTTTATGTACAAGGGGAAACTAGAAGCAGTCTTGTTCCGTGAGTGAGGTAAGGAGCGTGGGTCCAAGCGTCTGCAGCCTGAGGCGGTGAAGATGAACTGGCAGGGGGCCGGACTGCGCGAGACAAAAAAGAGTGCGAAAGCCGCGAGCCAGCAGCACATGCGTGGTCCGGCAGAACACTGCTCATGACAAGCTTCCGTCTGCGGCGCCGGGGCAAGCCCAGCGACCCAAAGTGGAGCACCCGCAGGGACATCCCCGAAGAACATTAATTCTGCACTTCTGCAGTGACACAGAGCCTCCCCCAGGAGTAAACTTTATCAACTTGTGTATTTTTAAAAAATAATTTTTAGCCTTCATGGTGGCAAAGCAAAATACAAATATGTGAACTATGTGACAGCTGCCTGAATTTGTATAGAGCCTTAAGCAATTGCTTGAGAGCTGTGACTGGCCCAGTTTAGCTTAACAGGATGTTAACTCCAACACACCTCTATTCTGGAGTGCTCCTGCCAACAGGACGATGTGTGGTAGATATGTGTAATGGGCCGGGCTCATCCCCTCCCTCCAGCTGTGCACTTTGGTTAATAAGGTATTGGGGTACCCCCATGTTACTACTGCGGCCTCATCAAGGAAAGATGCGGACCACAGCTACTGTCCCTTTTGAAGAAGGGCCCTGTGCTGCTACTTCTCTAGAAAGGGGCAGGGCCCACTGCCACTCCAAGTTGTGTGGCTGGGCACAGAGACATATATGTGGAGCCAAGGTGGGGGGGTTGTCTCCATGTTATGATGTGCCTTGTGTTCACTGGCTGCAGTTTGGGAACTAATAATCACTTGGTTAGAGCAGGGGCTTAGGAGAGGGCAATGCTGTGCACAGTGCTTTATGTCCAATTCTGCCATAGACTTACTGTGCACAAGGTCACCTACCTGTTCTGGGCCTTCGGTTACGTTTGAAATGGATGGTGATTAATTCACATATGCACAAAGCACTTTGAGATCTCTGACTGAATAACTCTTTGCAAGTGCAAAAGAGAATGACTTCTTCCCTATTTTTCCTCCTCCTCCTGCAACAGGCTGTCAATGATACACTGAGCAGTGGAGATGTTTTGAACATATCTGGCCAATCCTCTTTTTTGTGTTTTGTTTTTGTTTGTTTTTAGCTCATCTGTAAGGCAGTGTGTGCTCACTATCCCAATCGTCACTCGTTACAGTGATTTTTACTGCTTCATTCCCTGCCCCTCCAAAAAAAGATGTTTTCACATTTTAAAAAGGGGGTTGAAAAATCAGGGCTACATCTACACTGTAGGCTTCTTGCACAAGAACTGTTTTGCGGAAGAGTTCTTGTGCAAAAGGTCTTCCACAAGAGTGCGTCCACACTGCCATGTGCTTTTGCGCAGGAGATGGCCTTTTGTGCAAGAGCGTCCAAAGCCATGTGGATGCTCTCTTGCGCAAAAAAGCTCTGATGGCCATTTTAGCCATTGGGCTTTCTTGCACAAGAAATGTATGTCTACCCTGCCTTCTTGTGGAAGAGCTCTTGCGCAAGAGGGCTTATTCCATGTGGGGAGAGGAAAAACTCTTCCGGAAGAAGCCCTGTTTTCTGACTCTGTACTGCAAATTTACTTGCGCAAGAACGTGCTTGCAGTGTAGATACTCTGCAAGTTTTTGCACAAGAACGAATGTTCTTGCGCAAAAAGCCTGCAGCGTAGATGTAACCAGAGAGTACAGAAAATAGCCACAAAAATGAAAAAGAGGGCTGGCGAAAATACCTTACTCTGAGAGACTTAGAGCTCAATGTTTTTTTTTTTTAAAGAAGCTTGAGAGATGACTTGATTATAGAGTATAAGCAAAGGAAGAAAGTACCAGGTACTAAATGGTTCTTTAATCTTATAAAGACATAACTCAAACTAAGGGCTGGAAGCTGAAGCCAGAAAAATTCAAGTTAGAAATGAGGCACAATTTTTTTAAGCGAGGGTAAGTAACAGTGGAACAAACTACCATGGGAACCAGTGGTTCCTCCATTACTTGATGTTGTCATATTAAGACTGGATGCATTTCTAGAACTTATGCCTTGCAACCAAACACAAATTATACTTTAGTCAAATGTGATAAGAGGGGCAAGTGGGTGCTATTTAATGGTCTGTGATACACAGTAGATCAAGATTATCTAGTGGAGTAATCCCTTCTTGCCATAAACATTAATGAATATGAGAGACAATGACTAGCGGTCAAGTTGATATTCAGTATAGGTCAGTACAAATTAATCCTCTCCTTTTGTACACAACATGACTGTTTTTCTACACATGTAATACTTTTTTGATTTTGGAGTTGATCCTCTGTTTGTTAAAATGAGCGCTCTGACAAAAACCTTATTGCTGACGAAACGCACAACCCACTTTACAAAAACAAAACAAAACCCTAAACAAAACCAATCAAATAAAAACAGCTGCAAAACACAATCTCTTTTCTTTAAAACTTTATAAATATCTGCAACCTAAAAACATTTTAACATATAAATTACTTAACTGATGCACAAAAACACTGATGAGGGAATATACAGTAAACCAGTAACAAATCACATCAACACAGATTCTCCAGCCGTCCCCTGAAGCAGCTCACTGAGTCGGGGGCAGCATCTCGTCACGGGCCATGCATGTTAAGCAGAGCTCTGTATTGCTTTAGTTAAAGGAGACACCTGTATTTACAAATCTTCATCATCAAAAGTCTCCGTGCACCGCAGCATCACAGTCTCATAGTCAAACTGAAGAGCTTCTTCCTGGAAAACATAAGCAAGGTAACGGGAGAGACAGAAGCTGATTGTGGTTATTAGCAACCTGGTGATCTGGTCCTTACATACCCCGGCAAAGGGACAGTGAACACTCCCTCCCTCTGAGGCAGCCATTGACATGTCAGCTGAAGTCAGTGTGCTGTCTGAACTAAGACAGTCTCCCTGTGAAAGTGTGAGTTAGTCCAGTTCCAGCTGATGTCATGTAGACATTTGTCACTGAGTGCAATGGGTGCATGGTCACCTCTTAGATCCTTAATCTGTAGGGGGCTGAGTACATCCACAAGATACTGTGGGCAGGATTCACAAAGGGACTTAGGTGTTGTGACGCTTGCGGTCTCCCTGCCTAGTGTTTAGATGCCTACGCAATCACTGGAACAACATTGTGATCCGCAAATGCCTGTTAGGTGCCTAGGCTCATAAACACTGAATGGGGAGAGACAGGCACCTAAGAATGAGACTGACAGAGCTAGCATGCAAGCTACCTAAGCTAGCCAATGGGAGATACCAACCAGTTCTAAGCCCTGGCCCTCTTTCAAAGACAGATGCTAAGTCTGGGCTCCATGGAGCTCTGCTAGTGATCCCTACACTGGGGGAAGATAGACACTCAGGCTACGTCTACACTGGCAGCTTCTTGCGCAAGAACTCTTTTGCGGAAGAGTTCTTGTGCAAAAACTCTTCCACAAGAGAGCGTCTACACTGGCATGTGCTTTTGTGCAAGAGCATCCATGCCAGTGTAGACGCTCTCTTGTGCAAGAAAACTCTGATGGCCATTTTAACCATAGGGGCTTCTTGTGCAATAAATTCATGTTGCCTGTCTACACTGGCCTCTTGTGGAAGAGCTCTTGCACAAGAGGGCTTCTTCCTGAGAGGGAGCATCAGAGTTCTCGCGCAAGAAGCCCTGATTTTCTACAGTACAACGTCAGTTTACTTGCGCAAGAATGCGCGGCCAGTGTAGACAGGTGGCATGTTTTTGCGCAAGAGTGGCCGCTTTTGCGCAAGAATGCGCCAGTGTAGACACAGCCTCAGTGCAGGACCCAGTGGGGTGGAAGGAGGAACTGCTCCCTTCTAGACTTCAGCTTTTAGTGGCTAGGGTTCTCACCAGGGATGTGGGAGAGCCCCACTGCACACCCCAGCTCTGCCTGAGGGGAGAAGGGATTTACACAGGGATTGGCCGCTAGCCTATGGAACAGTCTGAGGAGGGTCTCCCTCAAGCTTTTCTGCTGGAGTTGTTGCACTTTGTTTAAATGCAGTGGTTATGGCAATCCCAGGCAAGGTGGCAATTCCCATTCAAATTCACTGTAGTGTGAGTGTGGAAAGGGCGGAGATGACTCCCAGAGCCTGATTAAGTACCCTGCCATCAGGATGGTCAATGTGCTCCCCCTGCCTGTTTTCTGTGAACTCGCCTGAGGCGCCTATCTGGTAGGTTTGCTCAGAAACTGTGTTCCAGATCGGCTCCCTGCCGGCGCCTTAGGCAGCCAAAAGTCCATTTTTCCCAGTTTGTGGATTCCTCTGGAGCCTGTATGTCCAGACTCCATGGTGAGGCAGTGGTGCTCAGGCAGTAGCCAGTGCTAAAGGTGGGGTTGCATGACCAATGGAAAGGGGAGAACAGTACAAATTGCTGTCTCTGAACTGCCATCTGTCCATAAATAAAGTATGGTTGCTGTATGCTCTGGATGGACGTATGGGTGATTGTCATGAATTGTTACTTGTGGATGAGATAACTGCTTATATAATGCGGACAGGCGACTGCAGTTTGTGTGGCATGAACTATGGATTTTTATTATGATCTGACTAAAGGCAGTGAGAAATTGTGTTTGAACACAACTTCTCAGTTGTACCATATCATGTCTTGTCTTTATTCTCTGAAATACATAATATGTGATGTGATGAAAATACACCTTAAAATAAAATAAAAAGTGTTCATTAAAACGGCAGTATTTTTTAAAAAAAAGCAAGCTATTGTCAGGCAGGCCAGCTACCATTACAACACTGTAACAACCCAACACCAAATCCGATGATAAAAAAATGCATAACACAAACAGGGTATGTCTACACTACAAAGTTAGTTCGAACTAACGGACGTTAGTTCGAACTAACTTTAATAGGTGCTACACTAGCGCTCCGCTAGTTCGAATTTGAATCGAACTAGCGGAGCGCTTAGTTCGAACTAGGTAAACCTCATTTTACGAGGACTAACGCCTAGTTCGAACTAGCTAGTTCGAACTAAGGGCTGTGTAGCCCTTTAGTTCGAACTAGTGGGAGGCTAGCCCTCCCCAGGTTTCCCTGGTGGCCACTCTGGCCAACACCAGGGAAACTCTATGCCCCCCTCCCGGCCCCGGACCCCTTAAAGGGGCACGGGCTGGCTACGGTGCCCGTGCCAGGTGCAAGCCTGCCAGCACCCAGCTAGCAGACCCTGTACCTGGCACGGCACAGAGCCACCCACCCGATGCCCCCCAGCCCACCCCCTCTTGCCGGGACCAGGCTGGCGGCTCCCGGGAGCTTGCCCTGGACCGCAAGAGGCGGGCACCTTCCTGGGCTAGTGCGGACATCGTGGACCTCGTCCACGATCTCCGCACTAGGCACAGGAAAGTGGCCGTCTAGGGCAGGAGAGCTGCCAGCCTGGCCACCCAGGACCAGGTGTGCATGAAAATCAAGGGGGTCCACTGAGACCCCCGACACTGAGCCCTGAGCTTACAATGGCCGTCCTGGGTCAGACCAAAGGTCCATCTAGCCCAGTAGCCTGTCTGCCAACAGCGGCCAACCCTAGGGACCCTGGAGGGGATGGACCGAAGACAATGACCAAGCCATTTGTCTCGTGCCATCCCTCTCCAGCCTTCCACAAACTTTGGGCATGGACACCACTCCTACCCTCTGGCTAATAGGACTCCATGGACCCAACCTCCATCACTTTATCTCACTTCCCTTTCAACTCTGTTCTAGTTGTAGCCTTCACAGCCTCCTGCAGCAAGGAGTTCCACAGGTTAACTATTTGCTTTGTCAAGAACAACTTTCTCTTACTAGTTTCAAGCCTGCTACCCATTCCTTTCCTTTGGTGTCCTCTAGTCCTTCTTTATGGGAACTCAGGAAGAACTTTTCTGAATGCACCCTCTCCACCCAACCCCTGCTTTTAGAGACCTCTATCCTGTCCCCCCTCCGTCTCCTCTTTTCTAAGCTGAACAGTCCCAGTCTCTGTAGCCTTTCTTCATCTGGGACCTGTTCCCAACCCCTGATCATGTTAGTTGCCCTCCCCTCTCCCAGCCTTTCTCTTCCCCTCTCCCACCTCCTTTTCCCAGTCTCCCCCAGTTTTTTTTCAATAAAGACAGAGTCAATGTTGGAAGAAACGTTATCTTTATTTTGTACATCAATAAGAAGGGGGGCTAAGGAAGGGTAAGTGGAAGGAGGTGAGGGAGGAATGGGGTACGAGCCCCCGATGGGGAGGACTGGGCTGGCTCTGCGGGCTTCTGGGGCAGCCTGCGGCAAGTGCAGCCGGGCTGATGGCCGAGTGGTGTGATGTGCCCAGTGTGGGCACTCAGGGCACTCCAAGCCAGAACTTCTTTGCAAGCGGGGCACCCCTTAGAACTGTGTGTCCGGGGTGGGGGTCGAGACCCTTTAAGCGCAGCCCTCGGCTAGCCTGAGACAGCATCTCCATGCTCTAAGTCCTCCTTTTATGCCCTGCCGGCACTGCTTCCGGCCATCCTTAAGCCCTGTTCAGAGTCCACTCAATGTGGACTTGCTAGTTCGAACTAGCAAAACGCTAGTTCGAACTAGTTTTTAGTTCTAGATGCGGTAGTTCGAACTAGCTTAGTTCGAATTAACTAATTCGAACTAAGTTAGTTCGAACTAGTGCTGTAGTGTAGACGTACCCACACTGAATACTGCAGAACAGTGAAAAGAGTGCAAACAAATGAAACGAGTGCAAAGAAATAAAACCCCTACTCCTGTTTGTCTCTGGCTGCCCATTCTCCTTTCTCTTTCTAGCTTGAATAGTTGCACTTGGTGCCACCGCACTGGGCTGGAGGACTGTAGGGAAGTGGAGGACTGCTGGAGGTACATCTGCCCTGCCCAACTAGCATTCAGTCCTGGCTTCATGGGCCACCCAACTCTGGTATTATCCAATGCATTCCTGGTCTGCAGGACATGGTACCCGGGAGGGAACTCAGGACGCAGTGTGGGTGGGGCAGGATTGGAGCCTGAAGTCTTGTGGCCATTAGTGTAAGCAACTTCTCACATAGGTCTTTCTGCTGCACTCCTCCTCCCTCAAGCGCTGTTCCTGCTCCACACACTGTGCTGCAAGCCTCTCCTTGTGCTCTGCAATCTGTTGCTGCCTTTCCATCTGCCGGGGATTCTTTCCCCTTTGGCAGCGCTGCTGCTTGCTGGTCCCATCCAGGATGTTCACTGTAAGCTCTTCATGGAAATGCTTCCTCTGTTCCCACTTGTGACTGTTCGAAATCCCAGGCGCCTACTAGACAGCGGCTGGGTGGTAGAGGTGGAAGGGCCTGAAATCAGCCACCACACACAGCGCACTTACCTCAGTACTTCTGAAAAGATTCAGAGTATCCACAGAAAAAGTGCCTGTGGCGTGTATCAAGGCCACAATTAATCCCACTGTAAAACTCAGCTCCAAAACATTCTCGGTGTCACGCTTTGGGTCCCCGAAGTTCCATGGCCACACCTCAGTCACAGAGTGAAAAGAGCACACACCCAATGGCAAGGTGTAATGTACATTTAAAAAAATGCAGGCCACTGTAGCCTGGGAGAGGGGGTTAAGCTGAAGGGGTATGTCTACACTACCACCCTAGTGGAACAAGGAGTACAGGTAGTTCGGAATAGGAAGCCTTTCTAGCTTCCTATTCCGAACTACCGTTACTCCTCGTGAAACGCGGGTCCGCACTAGCAGACATTTAAAAATGGCGGCGCCCGGCGAGATGCAAATGAAGCCCGGGAAAGTCAAATCCCGGGCTTCATTTGCAACTCCGGTTGCCTACATTACCACTCTAGTTCGAACTAGGGTGGTAGTGTAGACATACCCTAGATGTGGGGGTGCATTCCACCATTAGTGGGCAGAAACTGTTGCCCACAGCTTGTAATAAAAATTGCACTGAATTATAAGCCAGAAATCCCTCCTAATGGCATATTAGCAACAACAGACATGCAGCCAAACACTTACCAGGATCTGGGGCTACATTCTGCCTCTTCTGCCAGTTCTGCAGCAGGCTGCTGCTCCTCTGGGAGGGTCATCAAACAGCTTCTCTGAGTATGGACTCAGGACATGCACTGTCTGCTCTGGAGGCAAAACCTCCTCAGGGATTGATGCAACCACCAGTAATTTTGCTAGCTTGATCTGACACTTGCTGGTCCCCTCCAGTGCTACATGAGATGTGGGGGTCAAGGCTTCCATCAAGTACCCCGTCAAAGTCCTCGCTAAAGAGACAGGATGATGGGGAGTTCCCAGGAATCCCTGGCTTTCTGGTAGTCACTCGTCAGCCATTTGATCCACTCCCCACACTTCCATCTGAAGTCCACTGAATCCCAACACTGTCTGCTTATTTCTTGGTACATATGATCATTTCTGGTGTTCTTATTGAGGAGGGACATCCTGCTGGCCTCATACCACAAAGCTACCAGAAGCTGACTGTGGTCCTATGACCAGATAGCAGTGCACTTGTGTGACGGGGCAGCGGGGATAGCGAGCCCCAACCCCACACCCCGCACTAGGGCGCCGAGACACCTGAGCAGCTTTGCTGCGCCTGCTCCGCAGCGGCTGCTGACGCAGGCGGGGGCCGGGTGGCCGTGAGTGCAAGCCCCAGTCCCGCTCCCCGTACCAGGGGCACCGTAGAAAACGGCCGCCGGGACGCCCGAATGGCGCTACGGCACTAGCCCAGCGGCGGCTGCCGATGCAGGCGACTCCCCCCCCCCAGGGGCATGCGCCGGTGTCCCGGATCAAGGGCGCCAGGTTTAAAAGCCGGGCGGGCAGGACACAAAAAAGGGGGGGAGAGGAAGCTCCGGGGGGACGACCAACAGGCACCCGACAGGAACTGCGACGAGGTGACCGGACCGACAGCAGACCCAGGATGGGCAACCGAGAACCCCCGCAGCCAGAGTGGGTGAGTTCCCCCTCCCCCCGGCCACCCTGCCGAACCAGACTGAGA
This sequence comes from Pelodiscus sinensis, assembly GCF_052426305.1. NCBI lineage: Eukaryota > Metazoa > Chordata > Testudines > Trionychidae > Pelodiscus > Pelodiscus sinensis. Next base: position 87,486,278 of record NC_143052.1, read on the forward strand.
CATATGGAGAAAGCAGCCCAGGATGGGGTCGGAAACCCCGGGGACCGGTGAGTTGCAGCCGTAGTCCCCCCGGTCGGGCAGCGCATCTCAGACGCACTCCCTTAGGGTCTTGGGCTGGGACCTGGAGAGAGGGCGGGCCCGGGTCCCCCTCCGCCCCGGCAGGGTACCGGAGGACTATTAAAGCGTGAGATAATGTAGCAGAATGGTCCCCTCCCCAAGAAAAGGGGCGGAAGCGTTACAACTTGACAAAGTACTTCTGGTTCACTGGCCACAAGTTATGCAGGAGATGGTTCATTCTCTTTGTACTTCAGTAATCAGAATAAAATGGAAGGATTAAATGCTGAGCAGCTGACCCTGAACCAGGGAAATGCTTCCATTCCCTGGGAGTTGACTGGCTAGTCTTGGGATAGAAAGGCTAGGCACATGGGATTGGCGGATTCCCAGGATGTGAGTTTGGCGGATTGGGGCCCTAAATGCATCCATGCTACACAATGGTGCAGTCTGGCTAGGTCTTGGGCCCACCCCTCTTCACAGATCTTAGGCCATGGATCCCGAGGGCTTGCTGGCCTGAAACAGACACATTTCTGTGCAGATAGATGGGAGGTACGGCTTGAGCTTCAGCTCCTACTATGGTGGAGACATAGCCATAGAAGATCTAGTTCCTCCTACCACACCAGTGCAAGATTCTGTGGACTGGAGGGGAGAGGGTTGGGAGAGGGGAAACATGTTTAAAGCTGACTTAGTGATATCTAGGAGCCCAAGTCCTATTTTTCAAAGTAACTTAAACATTTATGTTCCTACATCCCATTTACTTTCAATGTGACTTAAGCTCTAATGGCCGCGTTTCTCAAACTGTGGGTCCCGACCCCACTGGGGGTCGTGGTATCACAAAGTTTGAGAAACCTTGTCTTAAGGGATAAATGCTGAAAGATATTTAGGCACTTACATGGCATTCTAATGAATTTACAAATGTATCTAAGCAGGTCAGTCATTGGGTGTCTGTCAATTAACACAGTTTTGAAAATCTAAAATAATGTTTTATCTTATCTGCAGTTAAGCAACTCTTATAAGGGTTGCTGATTATAACTCTCAAACCAGCACCCCTGGAGAAATTATGTAATTGCATAACTGATCTCCCTGTTAGAAATATTTTCCTCCCACATAATCTAAACCTTCCCATTCTCCATTTTAGGCCTCCCCTTCTGCACTGTGTGCATAGGTCTTTCCATTCTTCTGCCTGCTTCTCTCACAAGCATTTTTTCAGGTGAGGTGCCATAGCAGCAGGGTTCCCTCCAAATAGGGTGGCAGCACAGCTTCACAGGTGATTAATCAGCCCCACCCAGAGGCTCAGGGCTCCCTGCAGGGCTTTGACTGACTGGGTGGGGCTGATTAATCGCCTGTGGAGCTGGCTGCCGCTTAGAGGGAATACTGCAGAGCAAGACGGAGAACCAGACCAGAAACTTGCCAAGAGCAGCTGCATTTGATGTGTGTATATAGTCACAGTCATACATTATTTGATTTGTATATCCCTTGAGAGAAGAGTGGAAGCAGCACTAATTCATTTACACTGGCCAGCAATAAAACCAGTCAGCTGAACAGTACAGTTCTTGTCCCGCAGTCAGATGTAAAGGTGACCATAGGCTGTATTTTTTGGACAGCTACACGTTGCGCCTCCTGATTACAGTCATATCTGCCACCCCGCCTTTGTTGCATGCCATGAGCCTTAAGGACACTAGTCATCTGTCCTGGGTGTTTTGTGACATCAGCACTGTCCAATTTCCTGAGCTAAGGGAGAGTTTGCAGGAGCTACAAATGCTTGGGACAGGGTAGAGTGTCTGTGTCTGTGTCTGCTGGGATGTGAACCTGCATCTCTGCTCTCAAAGCAAGAATCCTGCAGGTTGTATTTTACCATGTAGAATTATTCCCTAGGGGTGCGGTGCTGCAATTATCTACATTAAATCAGATACCATGGGAAATTTGCCTGTTGAGATTTCTCCTTGGTTTCCCTTCTAATTATCTGCCAGCTGACAACCTGGTATTCTTGAGGAATGAAACTGCCCAGCATTATCTTGAGATGTATGCCAGCTGGATTATGAAATTTCAGCCAACCTCATGCAAGTTAATCCATAGCGTCCTCTGATGCCACAAAACTTTTTGCCTCTCTCATTTTGCTTGTTCTTCATGACCTAAATGTTTTACTACCTCTTCCCACCCTCCACAGTCTGGGTGCAGTGAGACAGAATTGTGTCAAAAATCATTCACGCTCTAATAGCACTGTGTTGAGGAATAGCAAGGGAGAGCACAGTGTGATCACCTGATGCAAGACGACAAATACTGTGCTTCTTTATTCTCCCACAAGCTACATGCAACAAAGAAAATACCTATTTTGGTCACACCTATTTCTTCTGTCCCCTCCTTCCTCATCTTTTAGATCATGGATGAACAAGTGACAGAAAGCAAGAAGCAGAAGTTGCAGCAACTACTATCAGAGAGGCACAGCGAAGGTTGATCACAAGCAAACAGGATTAGCTTTGGATTTCCTTGGGCCTCCACATCCCATGCAAGTTCTACAGCTCAGGGGTTGACCCAATTTTCTATCTACTACTGGAATGCGAGGGGGAAGAAACAACCTGCAACCTGAATGACTTTCTGTCCACCTGCTAGACAGCTCCAATTATAACAGTGATGTTTTCCAGAGTTAAATTTGGCCCCCATGGCTTTTATAGTATGTAAAATAAAACAACTGAACCTTGCCTGCTAAATGGTGAGTCCATTAATCTCTGGAATGGATGGAATTAAAAAAATAATGAAGCCTAAGATTCCAGTTTGGATGATCCTGGGAAACATGAGCAAAGGTACATCAAACGGAAATCCCAATCTGGTATTCAGAGGAATATGCTGCCTCACATATAACAAGCACTTTGGCAAGGCCTACCTGGGGAACCTGTGTGTTAGCAAAGAAAAGGCCCTTTAGGAAACCAGTGATCTGCAAGTAGAGCCGGTGGTTATCCTCTGCATTTTCTGAGATGCAGCCGGTGAACACGGAGCTGAAAAACAGAAACAGAAGTTAAAATACATTTCCCGTCCCGAATCTCCTCCTGCTCACTTCTTCTCCTTTTGATTTATTTACAAACCTTAATCATTATTTTCAAGATGAATAAAATAACTCAGCAATGGGGGGTGGGGAGACTTTACACAATAAATGATACCAATAGGGAAACATGATGCAAGAAACAATGATCAAAGCAAAGAAACTCAAGAGATATGTGGTGGATGTAATCATAGTGTTCCAGGAGAAAAACATATGCCAATTATAATACAAAGCGATTGTTCTATTTAACTGGCAGCCTGAAAGTTTTATAACATTACCTTGCCCAAATAAACCCTTTTATTTCTTATATTAGGTTTCTGAGTGAATGAGACACCTTTCTATGGTCCTAAAACTTGACCGAGAATATCAACTATCAGCAGCCACACTGTGGGCAAGTGTTAGGCAACTTCCCTGACAGGTTCTGCCAGTCTTGGACTGGCTTCCAGGCCTTCACTTTCTTCTGGGCTCCCACAGAGCTCTGCAAAGGCACACAGCATAGCTTTTTTATTCTGGATCAGAGGTGCTTGAAGACATAGTCTGGCAATAAAGAGTCCATTGCCCTAATATAGGAGCAGGCTAGGCAACATGTGTAGATGGGACACTAATTCATTGTGTCTAAATGCGTCTCCTAATTTTTAAAAAATCAATTACTTGTTCAACTGGTACATACTTAATTCAATTTTATTATATATCCGAGTGTGTTTTGGTTAACAATCTAAAGGGACCTATTCTTATTTACACTGTTCAAGCAATGTGAAATGCAATTTTAGTTTTCATGAGAATCATGCCTCACATGTTAAAGGACCTTCTAACTTGGATAATTGCTTTACTAACTTGCAAGGAGAGAAAATCCCACCCAAGACATAACCTGCAAGAAGAGTACTTAGAGCTGAGTCCTCACATGTATTTCCTATTAAGAAACACAGTCCTTGCTAGGGCTCCTGGCTAATATTAAGGCTGGGACCACTCTTGTATCTGACATGTCCTCTCTTGATGGACTACAAACAGCTCTTGCACAGGAAAAACTTGATGTAATAGGCCTTTCCTGTCTCTGATGTTGCTATTTAGGTGAAACTACATTTCTGCTCTGTAAGCTATTTGTTATGTCACCCACATAATTAAAAGAGTGAAGGAGAGTATGTCTTAGAAGACTATTTTTGTTCCACTGAAAGAGAACACAGTTCAAAATTAGCTAACTTATCCAGAGAACACCTGATCTTTCTAAACCTTGTGAGGGGGAACAACAGGAATCCAATGTTATGATAGCCAGGAAGACTACAAATGCTGATGAAGAAAAGCCAAAACATTCTATGTCTGGTACTAATGGAACAAAAAACAGGACTATGTAGCACTTTAAAGACTAACAAGATGGTTTAATGGGTGATGAGCTTTCATGGGCTAGACCCACTTCCTCAGATCAAGTGAAGTCTTAAAAGGCCTTTGAAGCAGGATGCTTGAGACATTGAGACAATGTCCTTTCTGGTTGAAATGGCAAGAAACTGTTTTTTCTTTGTGATCCTGTCTGATATCTGCTTTGTGGGCATTGATCCTTTGGCGAAGTGTCTGAGACGTTTGTTGTCTCAACGACTTGATTACCTGCATCCTGCTTCAAAGGCCTTTTAAGACTTCACTTGAAAGAGAATCCTCTGAACTGTCATTCATGCTTAAATTCGACACTTTACACTCAAGTTTGAATAAAGACGCTAATTATCTTACCCATTACAAAGATAGCTTCCCCAATTATCACCTCTAATATCATTAGCTCACAGACATTTACCTCCCCCCATCCCCTTCTGTTCTGAAATTTGATTTGTCCTTTTCGTATGTGTTCATTTTTTTAAATTGTATCCTTTGGTATATATGGTTGTGACAATTTTCTTCCACTATTTGATCTGAGGAAGTGGGTCTGGCCCACGAAAGCTCATCACCTAATAAACCATCTTGTTAGTCTTTAAAGTGCTACATAGTCCTGTTTTTTGTTTCAGCTACCAGACTAACACGGCTACATTTCTATCACTATGGTACTAATGGGACATTGTTGAAATTATCAGAGAGGGTACTTTCCAGTCCATTGTAAAATGTCTTTTAATCGCAAGCTTACCAATTCTTACACCTTAACAAATGGTATGATCATGAGAAAATTGCTGCAAATATGTGTGTTCAACAGGCTTAAGGGATGAGGACAAAAATATGGAAGCTGCCTTATTAACGTACACCAAAAGATGAGGATGCTGGCTACCAGACTGGTGTTTATAATTACCTTGGACTGGACATCGTTTGTTGAGTCTCATTTCCATCAAGGAAACCAGCAGCAACATCAAATGCATCTTCAAATAGTATCTATCAAAGAAAATATTTTAGAACTCAAAACTGTCAGCCACTGAACACTGTTACTGAGTCTATAATAGTTCTCAATGATTAAGTCTTTATAATCTAGGAAGTCCTTTTTCCCCTTTCAGAGGTGTGCTTATGTGTTACATTGGACCATTAATATATTGTAAAAGTAGAAATAAATTACTTTTATTTACACACAGAGGGTCCTGCCATGAGGGCAGGGGACTGGACTCAAAATGACCTCTCGAGGTCCCTTCCAGTTGTAGTGTTAATTGATACACATTGTGGCCATCAGTTCCATCTGGACTGTTAAGTTTCCTTGAACTGGATTTAGGCCAATGGTTTCCAAATACCTCAGTGAAAAGGAAGGATTATACAAGTACTTCCCAGTCTATTTTGCTAACGGTTACTGATGTGTTCAGACAAAGATCTCAGTTGTATCGGCCAATGCCCACACGATCTCATTTAACTGTGTGCTCCAGCTTGCCGTGAAGCCTGAATTGCTCCACATTCCAACACTGCATTGTTGAATCCCGTTAGTTCATTCAACCACCCTGCTATGTTCACTGTTACTCCTGGTACATGTAACCCTTCAATACAATTTTGTAAATAGGCCAGTCACATGAATAGCCTACCTTCCTAATAAATGCGGGATTTATTGCTGTAATGCACTTATGCTTTAAGGGTAAACACTTCTAAACCACCACTAAAATTTACTCAAACTTTTTGTGAGCAGCTCAGCACTCAAACAGCAATTCAACAAATGTTTAGAATCAATTACCTTCTGCTTACTCTCTCTAAAAGGCATTCCAGCCATCACATGGTCACTGACTTCCCATCTCAGCTGAGCCCCCTCCCCACCTCTCATGCGCTGAACTAGCAGTTTCAGATGCACAATTGATTATTACTGGAGTGGGGAAGCTGGCCTATGAAAAACCTGAAGATTTGGGAGCTGCTCTTAAGGTTCAGCATAGATGTATTCCAAAAAGGACTTTGTGCGGGGAAAGTCACAATTATCTTTATGCCCCTATGAAAGACATGAACATTTTCTGCAGGATCTTTGGGATTCATTTTTTGTATCTTTGTGGGCTAGGGACTGTATATAATTTTATGGGGGTGGTTGACCATAGCCTTTCCAACTAGGAATGGTGTGGGTGATAAGGCAAATTCTCTCAGGCCTCCGGAGAAGTACCACCACTCAGAGACCCCCCCCCACACTTGTTCTAAGGGGATTCTCCAGAGGCAGCCAAAGAATGGACTTTTGGATATACAGGCCAAGTTTAAACTGACTCCGATCCAGCAAATGCACAGCACTTTCGGTCCAAGTGTGTCCCCAGTTCTTTCTGGGAAGGCTGGAAGGACTTTGGCCTACTGAGGCACTACAGGACAAGAAAAGCTTGAAGTATGCATATAGAAATGTTTACTGTTTTCATATTAATTTTGCTTTAATTCTTTCCACTTAAGAGTCAATGTTTTTGCGGGAAAAAGATGCATGTGGTAACGCGTAGCAATGGGGCATTACGCTGTTTACAGCCTCTGAAGAGAAACCTGAGCCCTGATGCTGGCCTGGTTTTGGTTTGTCTGGCTTTGTGGGAATAACACAGAGCAGGGAGGGAGCTGTGCAGCATGGGACACCCCCAGCCAGGAGGAGAGAGATGTGGCTCTCCACCCAAGAGAGGTAAGTGGCTCAGGATCAGGGATGCTACAGTGCGTGGGTGGGTGGGGCTCAAACCCACCATCCTGAGGCTGGTGCCTTATCCATTAAGCCACAGGCCAGGGCTAACCCTCCCCAAACAGCCCAGTGTGGCTCCACCCCCAGATCTGCTCTGGCTTCCTGCTTTTCCTGCTGCCTGGAGCTAGGGTGGCCTGCTGCTGGGACTTGGAGCTGCTGGGGCCTGTGCCCACACCACCTAGCACTCTAGGGTTGGGGGGTGGGGCAGTGCTGCACGCCTGGTGCTTCAGTGCTAGTGCTGCACCACTCAATAGGCACTCTGGGGCTAGGGATGCTTGGGCAGCCTGGCGCTCTGGTAAGAGAGGGGAGGGACCTCAGGCAGGAGGAGTGGAGCAGGGGACTAGCCTCTCCCAATGGTTGGTTCATGCACTGCCCATGAGTGTGCATTCTTGTTAAATGACAGAGGGTGAATACAGGTGCAGTTGCCCTGAACTGTGATACCTCTCTCCCTTTCATCATTTCCTATAAACAGACTCCTCTCTTCACGGCAGATTAGCAGTGCTGCTGCCATTGAAAGTCCAGTGCACTTACATCTTAGTCTTAGCAAAAAGGAAAGACTAGCAGCCACAGGAGAGCAATGTTAGGGATCTGCTAAGGAGTAAAGAGAATTCAATGTACTGCCATGCTGTTAATGATGTTCACTTTTGCTGCTTATGGAAAGGTTTAATTAAAGTATTGTGCTCCCCTTTAAGAGCCGCACACTCAATGTAGCTAGCAACTTTTGTGAGGTTTGGAATTTCTGAACTAGGAACCTAATAGTAATTGTCACCTACCTCCTCTGGCGTGGATACCAATGAGCCACTGGCTTCCTGACTATTAGCTCTGCTGTTCCTCACGCTGCCTTCAGTGCAAGCGGGTTCAGGGCAGGCTGCCTTGGGATCAGGGAGTAAATTTTGCCTCTGACTGCAGTACTGCAAGACGCTGTCTCTCCTTTCCTCTGGTAGATCCTGCCACAGGTGAGAAACAGCTGTGGAGACCACAGGCAGAGTGACCTCTTCAGTGCACACAATTCCATTCTCAACCAGCAGGTCCACGGTCTGTTTATAAAAATACAGGTACCTGTAACAAGAGGAAGGGAGGCAACTTTTACAAACAGCTCATGGTGGAGTAGCCTCGTGTTAGACCAGTGAACGACTGGGGAATAGGTTCTACTTTGACCAATGCTGCTGACTCACAGTGGGACCTTGCACAAAGACTATAGTTAATACAGGGGGCGCTGGAAGTGCCACTTGTTATTAAGCCTGCCCAACATTCACTAGTATAAGACTCTTTATTCAGTTGCTGCTTGCTTTGCAAAACTTTAACAGTTTGGACTGAAATTTTTCATCCTGAGTGTGTGCCCCAAGCTGAATTGTTTTGGAAAATTTCAGCCAAAACAATGTATCTGTTTCCAAGATCAATGCTGTTTGGCCCATATTAAAAAAATGCTAGCAACTCTTTTCTTCTTAACTCTAGTGCCCCTGTGCTTTGCAGCAGGGATGTGAAATTTGGCAAGGTCTGGCCTTTGCCATATCTGTGAAAATAAGTCCAAACGTGGCTATCTGGAAAGAAATATGGATCTTACGCTAAAAGGGGTTTTTGCGCAAAAAGGAAATATCCACACTGCTTGTTTTTGAGCAAAAACCCCTTGTGCAAATGAAGCATGACAAAATGCTAATCAACATTTGCATACTCTCTGCCAGCAAAAACCGGCAGTGTAGACAAAGCCTCAGGGTAAATTAGAGCTAAATAGCAGCACAGAACACTGAGAGCCAGGACTGTTGGCTGTAAACAAACTTTATGGGACCAAAAGTAACTTAGCCACTTATCATGGATGTGGCCATCTGGCTAACTAAAATCATGCCAGACCACGGATGTTGCCGGACGAGAGAGAGTGCCAGAGTAGAGAGGTTTAGCCTGTAGAATGAAAGCGGCAAAAGTCTGCCACCTGCTGGCTCAACTGCATTCCCATTTTTAGGAAACTACTAGAAGACTTATCCTGCACCATCCAGCTCCTTTAGGGTGTGTGTGTGTGTGTGTGTGCAGGAGTCAGGGAAGGGCCTTGGGGATGTGGGAGGGGGCAGGGCAGCAGGCTGGGCACAGGACTCAAGGAGGGAGATTGAGGAAGGACTGGGGCGGGGGCTGGGTATGTGGGGGGCACGAGAGTGAGCACGGGGGGGCTGAGAAGGGGCTCAGGCCCATCCAGTTGCAGCCAAGGTTGGGGGTGGGGGGGCTACGTACCTGGTCTGAAGGCAGGCAAGCTGGTAAGCCCATCTCTCTTGCTGATGAGGCTACCCCCAGTGGTCACTCTGCATATAGCCCTTGCCTGTGGGCGCGCTGCCCCCAGTGGCCATTCTAGGTATCACGTCTCTCCTCTCTATGCCCCTCCCTTTTGCATTCCTTCTCTGTGCCCCCTCCTTTTTCATGTTCTAGAAAACAGTCTCATTCCTGGCACTTCCCGTTTTTCTGGTGCAGACAAACCCAGACTTTGATTTAAATGTACGATAAGTGGAAACTGCATGTCAAATTTGGTGGTCCTAACTCTTATTGTTTTGGAGAAGCTCTTGAACAGACTCACAGACCTTTCTAAAATATAGAGACAGACTAGCACATTTATCCAGTGTTGCTCAGGTCCTTAAGCATGGTGTCAGGGCAGTAGGCTCAGGGTGCAGGGGCTGAAGAAGTCAGGGTTTGGAGATGAGGAGGGGCTCTGGGCAGGGGATTGGGTGTGTGTGTGTGTGTATGGAAGTGAATGGGGAGGGTGTGGGGAGGCAAAGCCATCCCACCACCCCACCCAAAATCTGTACCAGGGCTGCTTGCTTTCCCCCTTCTTGTACCTGTCAGGGAGTGAGAGCAAAGTGAGCACTTTGTCTATCAAATCCCTCCTGCATCTCAGCCAGAACAAGGAGTGCAGCAAATTGCACTATTCCCTCGCTTCCTGTCGAAGAGAATAATTAGCAATGGTGCTTCAGCCTCCTCTCACCCTCGCTAAAGGTCACCTAGGCAGTGGGAGGCTTGAAGCTGGGGTAGTCACAGACTGGGGGAGGGTGACTATTTAGGACAGGCATGTCCAAAGTCCAGCCCGCGGGCCAATTGCGGCCCGTGTTCCGGTTTAATACGGCCCCCGCTTCCTCCCCCTCTCCTGGCTCCCAGGCGCTCTTTTGAACTGGCGCGCCCAGCGCGCCGCTTCCGGCCGCGCCGCCGCCGCCCATGGCCTCCGCGGTCCTAGAGCCCCGTGAGGCCGGCGTGCCCTGCGCTCTCCGCCCGCCTCCGACCCCGCGGACCCCCCGCCTTGGGGCTGAGAGTGCGGGGACGGCCCTCACGCATGTTCACTTCTTCAAATCTGGCCCTCTTTGAAAAAAGTTTGGACACCCCTGGTTTAGGAGGAGATCTTGAACAGATAGACAGACTCTCTCAAACATATAGATTATCAGCAACAATAGAAAATCTTACAAAAAGACCCCAAAACATCATGACAGCAGGGAGGATTGCAGAAGGCTAGAGAATCAAAGAGGAGCTGACACTTATACGGATAATAAGAATGATCGTAAGTAAAGTTAACATCTTTGAAGAGACCCTAACCCTCCTGCTTCACACTAGCACACTGACATACCTGAAAGAACATTACATCTCTTTCCTGAGGATGGGGAACCCTCAGAGATTTTCAAAGTTCTGTGAAGCAGAGAGCTGCTCTATGGCCAGTATTCAGGCTCACAGTTACAGCCAGGCATAAGGGAATTACTGAAGAGTCATGGAAGATACTCAGTCCCCCACTAGTGGGAGCTGAAATTGATGCCTCTGCTGGTCTGGGCATCCAGGGACCCAACGTCAGACTCCAGGAAAGCTACATGATATGCAACAACTGTATGGGTTGTCACACATGAAGACTATGACAATACTACACACTTAATACTCCTACCGTTCAAACTCCATCATTTCAGGAGACGAAGTGGCTGGGGACTGGATAAGTCTTGGCTTCCCATCCTCTTCCATTGAGTTTTTTTCAAATTCTTGAATCACATACCAGACTGTGGAGCTACTCTCATTCAAGGCATCTGAAGGGGATGCAGTACTGGCAGGAAAACATGGAACAAAGCCAAACGCATGACTTCCCAACCAAGTTAAAACTGTCCTTGCCAGGACCATTCTGGAGGCCCAGCGATTCTTTTAGAACAAGTGTTTTTGTTGTTGTTGTTTTTTGTTTTGCTTTGCTGGGGCTAATGAAAGTGCCTCAGTGAAGATGTAAGGGTTTAATTTTTTTATTTCAATTATTTTTTTCAGTCTGAAAGTGCCAGGTAAAACTTCTTCATCTCAATCTGTGTATTTCCTTCCCTCACAGGGACAGACAGTCACTGTGCTGTAATATTTGCAGTATTTTGATAGACAAATGCCATTCTATTTAGACTAGTGTTTTTGATGGAAAGACAGTCTCGCTGGGGGAGTGGATGCATACACACGTATGGTGACAGTGCCTAGCATAATTAGGCCTTGATGGGACCTCCAGTTACTACTGTCACTTCAGATGCAAATGCAAAGTACTATAATTTCTTGCTCTGAGTCCTTACCTGTGATCGCTGAAGTACATCTTGACATATTCCTCCCTGACTTCCTCCAAGCTGGATGGGTTTCCATCCTCCAGATTGAAGGACTCTGTAGTCAGCAGAAAGATAACTATCAGAGACTGGGGCATTTGGCATCCCATTTACCACCGTCAGTCCCAGTCAAACAGAGTAAGGATGACAACTGACTTGTAGAGTTTTTGATTAGACAAAATAGACATTCTTCCCATCCCATAACATGACCAACTATATCAACAGTTTATGGGCACTGGTTGTGCAGGACACAAAGTCACTGATATCTGCAAAACGCTGGCCTTGGGTCAGTGAACTGGTAACTTTGATTTTCCGTAATAACAGCTAGGGAACCAAAGTCCATATGACTACTAGTCAATACAAAATGCTGCAGTTATTTTCTTTCTTTGAAGTTTTGATATTTCAGGCTTTGGGGAGTCTCTCTGACACCGTTTAACACATTAAAAATATGTTCACTGGCTTTAAATCATCATCATGGAGTTTAAATCTCTACCACTGAAAACAGTGAATGTGTTTTATTTTTAGTTCTGATTCCCAGATCCTCAGTCAGGTGAAAAGGCAAGGAAATAGGACGGGGAGACTGCAGAAGCAGCATGTTCTGCCCCAGTAGAGGAAGTACCTCCACTGCTCAATAGCAACTGCTCCAGCTGATTAAAGGGTATGTGACAGGTACTGAAGGGAGTCACATCACACTGTCTTCATCCAGAAGAAAAGAATGTATTTGTTTTAAAGTGTTAGGGTAGGCTAATGGAAAAATACATATGCAGGATCCAACAGAAAACAGAACAAAAACCCAAATAAATCCACCACTGTCTCATACATTTCCTTCGAAGTAACTTCTTAGCTAAAATTTCTCACTTCCTACAGGTTTGTAGGAAAATTCTGAATGGGATTTCTGTCCCCCTCTTGCCTTATCTTTTACCCCAGACTAAATTCTCTCAGTGCCCTCCAGTCCAAACCTGGAGCTCAACTATGTTTGTGAATCAAGAAGTTGTATGCTCAAGACCAGGTTGTATGTTGAACTGTGCACCTATGCAGAGGAGATAAGGGAAGAACCTCCCTTTGACTCTTTCATTAATAAGCTATACAGACACTCCCCGACTTACAAATACACCATCGTATGACCATCCGTACTTATGACCAACCTCCCATTAACCCCATTATAATATTTTCGAGTTGAGAATCATGTACATCAAGCTTTTCGAACAGCGCGGGCAGTGCGTCTAAGGGCATTTCTGACTTACGACCAAATCGAGTTAAAACCAGGTGTTCGGAACGTAACCTGTTCGTAATTCAGGGACTGCCTGTATTTTAGGTGCACAGAAGTAAGAAGGGTCTCTATGTTGCTACTAGTCCCTGAAAATGTGGGTGAGGAGTGGGCACAGCTCTTCAATACACTGACCAGTGCAGATGATCCAGCAAGAAATTGAGTGGGATGGGAGGGAAAGGAAGGAAAAGCCTTAATTTGCTGCTGATGTAGGCCAGCAACGTTTGAATCTGTCCTCTCTAACCCATCAGATCAAAGAGGAAGCAGGGAGGAAACTGGTGAGATTCAGAGGGGTATCTTTGAAGCATAATGCTTCCTTGGGCTATTCCTGGGTGATATACGCTATCTCTTGCTTAGCCTAAAGGCACCATCTTCCCTTGAATAATGGCTCAGTCACCTGGCTAGCTGTCCCTACTTAACAAGTACATTAAAGGCAGGCCCAGGAAAACGATTTCAGGTATATATTTCCATACAGTACCTTTCATCTTCAGCAACGTACCCAAAGTCTGCTCCAGCTCCTGGATATAATTTTTAGCCTTACGCAAAACCTGACACTAAAAACAAAGAGAAAACAGAACCAATCCCCTTGTGTTCTGATTAGGAATGTTAAGTAGTGTTTAATTAGCTAATCCGGTAGTCCATGGAATTTCCATCAACTACTCGATTAGTCAGTAAGTGGTGACACTTGCTACCCCCGCTGCAGCGCTGTAGTTTAAATGTAGTAGGAGCCTGCCTCTTACTACATTTAAAAGGCAGAGCCGAAAGGGAACCCTGCTTGTGCCGGTCCCCTGCTGAGCCTCTGCCTCCCCTACTCCTGCCAGCGGAGATGGTGCTGGGAGGAACCAGCATTTAAGACGGTTCCCCATCAGTACCGGCTCCTGTTCCCCCACCTTCCTGCCTCTGATACAGGGGCAGCGGGGAAGGAGGGGAGTGAGTAGTTGAGTAGTGACTCGACTAGTAGTTTACAACCCTAGTTCTGATGGGATTGACATTTTAACATGGCCAAAGTGTTTTTTACATTGTTTCCTTTTGGCTAAATAGCTATCTCCATGTCCCTCTAAGAGGCCCACTACACTGATGACTGTGAAAAAAGGGAAGAAACCAGAGATCAGGGCAAATACAAATGAATATTTTAATTTACATGCTGTACCTATTCACATACAGATTTGGGGTTTATTCTGATCATTCTCTACAGTCAGCAATTACTTTTTGGAATTCCTTCCTTTTGGGATTGTTTGCTCTTTGACACAAATCTATAAAATATCATGTACAACAATTATGTGATATTATTAGTATTATTATTATTATTAATAACTAAATTAATAATGAACAATACACTATAATTGGGTATGTCTACACTACCCCGCTAGTTCGAACTAGCGGGGGTAATGTAGTCATCCGCACTTGCAAATGAAGCCCGGGATTTGAATTTCCCGGGCTTCATTTGCATGAAGCCGGCCGGCGCCATTTTTAAATGCCGGCTAGTTCGGACCCCGTGCCGCGCGGCTACACGCGGCACGGACTAGCAAGTTCGGATTAGGAAGCCTAATCCGAACTAGCTAGTCCGTGCCGCGTGTAGCCGCGCGGCACGGGGTCCGAACTAGCCGGCATTTAAAAATGGCGCCGGCCGGCTTCATGCAAATGAAGCCCGGGAAATTCAAATCCCGGGCTTCATTTGCAAGTGCAGATGACTACATTACCCCCGCTAGTTCGAACTAGCGGGGTAGGGTAGACATACCCATTGATACTATTTTAAAAGCTATATGGCTTCTTATTAGATGTTTTCTGTTTTTGGTATTTTCTGACTGTAGGTGCATTTTTTTCCTGATCATTTCCAGTGGGAACTGTGGAGAAGACCTCGTTAGCCAAATTTGGATCTGTTATATTGATGTAAAGCTGGAGTAACTTAACTGTTTCCAATGCAATTAGTCCAGGCTTAGACCAGTATAAATGAGAGCAGAATTTGTCCACCTGTGACTACACACACTGAAGCTACACAAAAGGCTTAAATGTTTATATTGTTAAAGAGAACATCCATAATTACTTTAGAGATATTTTTTGTAGAAGATGTACATTCAGTACTTCAGGGCATACGTCAATCACTGACTGACAAAAATTAGGAAAGATCTTCCTCAGTTCACAGGCCTTTGAAGAAATCCAGTTCTTCTTGACGCAAAGGGATCATAGCTGTGATGTGATTCTTCCAACGATAGCAGTGTAAAGCTGGGAAAACTCAATGGGACTCACCAAAGTTCTAACAGGGTGTCAGAAGTCCTTCATTCCAAGCAATAGTAAATGAAAGTTAAAGTCTTGTTCGACAAAACACACAGTCATGTTTGGGATTTGGCTTCTGAGACCACCATGATTTTTAGCTTGAGCTGTGTCTCTGTTAGAACTTAACAAGCAGAGCTGTTGCCTCATGCTATTTTACAGTTAAAGGATCCAATTAGATGACATCCTTAAATGAAACAAAATACAGGACTATGTAGCACTTTAAAGACTAACAAGATGGTTTATTAGATGATCTTGTTAGTCTTTAAAGTGCTACATAGTCCTGTATTTTGTTTCAGCTACACCAGACTAACACGGCTACATCTCTATCACTATCCTTAAATGACAATGTTTTCACCTCTTAAGCACACCTTCCATCTAAGAATTG
Organism: Pelodiscus sinensis; assembly: GCF_052426305.1. Taxonomy (NCBI): domain Eukaryota; kingdom Metazoa; phylum Chordata; order Testudines; family Trionychidae; genus Pelodiscus; species Pelodiscus sinensis. The sequence continues at coordinate 87,501,932 of NC_143052.1, forward strand.
TAAAGCTCTCTGGAATGACATACCTCAGTGAGATATGCATTACCACCCCCATTTTGCAAAGAAGGAAACTGAAGCACACATAACCTACATGATTTATCAGAGGGAATCAGTGGCAGAGTTACGTACAGAACCCAAGACTCTTGACACCCTTTACTGGTTCTGGACCAAGGTAACACTCTTTCTCCTTGGTAGCACTTTAATACCAAATTAGCGCCCTTTTCACTTTTTTATATAGTATCTTTTGCTTACACATTTTCTAAAACTCAGGAAATGTTACTGTTTGATTTTTTTTTATTTTTACTTACTTTCCCCGTTTTCTTCCCCTCCTCTTTATAAGTCAACTCATGAGGTTGAATGAATTACTTCCACCCTAGAAGAACCCACTAGTTCTGATTTCACAGCTTTATGTCAAGGATGCAATTTAAACAAGGCATTCCTTGACAAGCGTCCAAAATTCTGCAATTTTGTAGAAGCTCAAAATCTACAAATTGGAGGAAAGTCATATGATAAACTCATGGCTGTAAGGCACGTAAGCCTTCTTGTTCTGGTGGCAATATTTGTGCAAATAAAAGACACTCATTGAAAGCTGCACATGATAAAATTACATTACTTACATATTACATATTTGAACTCCAAAAGATATTGTGATCAGAACTATGAATCTGGTTAGGTACACTTTGCCTTTGCAAACACATATCCCAAAAACAAATACAGTTTTTCTTCCATACCTTTGATGCTGAATTGTTGGACTGAGAATAAACAGTTTCCCGCAGGTTGTTGAAGAGTCCTGCCAGTGTAGCCCGGTGTCGTGCCTGAGATAAGCGTCTTCTTGCCACCTGGGGCTCCAAATCTTGCAGATGTGTAAGGAACCCAGGAGTTACCCTGACACATGGGCTGCTACAGTCACCAGATGTCTCCATCAAAAGCTGCAATGGAATGGTTACATTTTACTAAACAAATAAATAGCATTTCAAAATAGAGTGAGTCTACAGTATGCGTGATGGGCAGATGAACAAGTAAAATTGAGACAACTGTTGAAGCAGAACAATCCAGCTCATTTCCAGCAGGTTATGAAGGAAATGTTAAATCACTTTCTGTTTTCCCTATGAAAGCAAACTAACAATATGTACTATAACTTGATCTACTATTAGTGGTGGGCTAGATGTGCACTGCAGTTTGAAACACACGAAATTAAAGCAGATGGGGCAGTTATTTCTTGCGCAATGATGTGGTTAATCAATGTGCTGAGTGCTCCAAATTCCCACTGAAATCACTAGATGGCACTGTTCTTTGTGACATTTTCAGCCAAGTGGGAATTCACAGTAAATTATGTTAGATGGGGATAGGTGAATAAGCAATAGAAGCAGACCTTCTAAAGTCACCTAAATTCCCTTTTCAGTTAAATGCTAGTAGTGAAGAAAAAAGGAAAATACTTACAGAAATTACATTTAACAGAAACAGAAATTACTTTTTTATAGTGTTACCTGCTTTTTTAAGGGCCCAAACTGCCATTGAATACACTGGGAAAACACCCATTGTGAGTTGGAACAGATCAGATGCTGGTAAAATAGTATAGTTAAAATTGAATTAGGGTGGTCAAAATAGTACTGACACCTAGGAAATTATATTTTAAGGTAATTGTTGGTTTCCCTATGGCATAAATATCAGATATATTGATTTTGTACTGTACTATAGAACGGTATCCATGATTTACTGTATCAATTTACTATTTGTGGTGTAAAAATCTGTATGACTTTCTCAATAATGGCAAATGCCAGAGAAATAAAATTTGAACGTGTAATAAATATTAAAACTTCACAATTTCTTTTCCATACATTATTGATGGCCTTTACACGAGGATTTAGACACAGAAATAAGCATAGTAATAGAAATGTAGCCGTGTTAGTCTGGTGTAGCTGAAGCAAAATACAGGACTATGTAGCACTTTAAAGACTAACAAGATGGTTTATTAGATGATGAGCTTTCGTGGGCCAGACCCACTTCCTCAGATCAAATAGTGGAAGAAAATAGTCACAACCATATATACCAAAGGATACAATTAAAAAAAATGAACACATATGAAAAGGACAAATCACATTTCAGAACAGGAGGGCGATGCGGGGGGGGGGGGGGGGGAAGGAAGGAAGGTAAGTGTCTGTGAATTAATTAATTAAGGTAATTCACAGACACTTACCTACCTTCCTTCCCCCCCCCCCCCCCCCCCCGCATCGCCCTCCTGTTCTGAAATGTGATTTGTCCTTTTCATATGTGTTCATTTTTTTTAATTGTATTCTTTGGTATATATGGTTGTGACTATTTTCTTCCACTATTTGATCTGAGGAAGTGGGTCTGGCCCACCAAAGCTCATCACCTAATAAACCATCTTGTTAGTCTTTAAAGTGCTACATAGTCCTGTATTTTGCTTCAAATAAGCATACTGAGGGCATAACACTATCTCCAGAAAAAGTCTGAAAAAGCTTGCTGAAAATACCCCAGAAGCATGAAGTAGGTAATTTCATATGGCTCAATCCCACAATCTACACATGCAAAGCTACTATACTATTGGAAGTCACTGGAAGATTTCCCTCTCAAAATACTGCCAGACTGTATAAATAGCATCCTTTCTGAGCAGACTGTCAAGTATCAACTGCATCACATTTTCATATCCCTACATGTTCTGTTCCTAAAAAAAACTCCTTCCATCTTTCACAATAATTTAAAATACTAGCAAAACAAATTATGTATATTGTAATTTTAAAATTTCCATTGATTCAGGGGAAACTGGCTTGCCCTCACATTTCACTGAAATGTTTGGATGAAGATACTAATTAGAATGTTGCTGACATTTTTGTTATTATCGCTCAAATGAGAGAGATTATTAATATTTATTTATTATTATTAATGGTCCCAGAAGTTCTATAATGGAACGAGAAAAAAAAAAGATCAAACAGAGTTATCACTTTTAAAAGCCTGAATTCGTCCTTCAGATCACTACAGAAAGAGACATTGTAAAGAATCATAGAAGAATTCATTAAAGTCTGACTTTCATATTATTTAAAATCATATAAACACAGATTAAGAGACCCGTTAGGCATCAGCAGCAACTTCTGCACCTTCAGAGCCCTGGCTCCCCTCCTCTATGACCTTTGTCCTTCCTTTCTGAGTCCTGCCCCACTGCGTATATAGATTTTGGCTTTCCCCCCATTTCTGTGGCTCTGGTCCTTTCCATGAACCTGCCCCCCTTTCCCCGTGGCTCAGTCCTTTCCTATGGGGCTCGCTACCCCGTCAGGATGAGCTCTGTTCCCCTTTTCTGTAGCTCCCCTTTCTAGGAGCTCGATCCCTTCCCTTTGAGCTCTGCCCCCCTTGCTACAGGCGCTGCCCCCTTTTGGGGAGCTCTACCCCTTCCCTGTTAACTCTGCTCCCCATTTCTATCCAGCTCTCTTCAATTACAGACAGTCCTCGAGGGGCTGGAGGCCTCTGGCGTCTCTGCGGAGCATCCCTCCGGCCCGACTGGCTCTAGCCCGCCCGTTCCCACGGCCCAGCCCCTGCCGCAGCTCCCCCAAAACAGCTCGCGTGTGCTGCCGCCACCGCCCAGCAACATCGCCGCACGTGGCAGGGAGCCAATCACAGCTCAGGGGGAGCCTCCAAAGGCCAATAGGAGAGCGCCGGGGACGGGCGGGAGAACGTTGGCGCTGTAGCCACTGCCTGAGAAGGCAACAAAAGCGCGGGAAAGGGCCGGGTGGTGGTAGGAGGAAGAGGTGCAGGGCGGGGGCAGGGCAGCGAGGAGCGGTGGGGTGACCCTGTAGGGCTGGGGGCGCCTCCCTCCATGCGGCGGTGCACATCGCTGCACTTGTGCACTCAGGGCTGTACGAGTGTGAACTGGGCGAGGAGATTGAACACCCACGTGCTCCTATGTGCGGTATCAAAAGCCCCCTTCTGCCTTTCACGGGCATCCCAAGAATTAAAGGGCTGGTGCCTTATCCCTTCTTTCTGAGGGACCCGGTGTTCCGCCGAAGTGTGTGGCCGATGCCAGGGGAAGCCCAGGCTCCCTCCCACTGACAGTCACACTGCGATCTTGCTGGGCTCCGGAGCGGGGTGCGGAACTCGCAATGAGCGCAGCAGGGAGTAGCGTGTTTTAAGACAGTGCGGTCTGCGAACACAGCCCTGCAAAGCCCGGCATGCAGCGTGGGAGCCCGCGGTGAGCCATGGGGAGCACGGCACGCCGGGCGCTGTAGTCTCTGCTAGTGACAGGGCCGGGAGGAGTTTGGAAAAGGAGGCCGCTCAGCTCCTGTCATTTTGCATCCTCTGTTCCGCAAGGCCCGGCAGGTGCCGAGTTTCTAAGCGCACCCGCCTGGCTTTGCGCTTTGGATACTGGAGTCGATGAACACGGGGCGGGTGCGCTTTAGTGAGCGGCATCCTCCTATCGTCAACGAGGCAGGAGCCGCGCTGCTGGAGGCAGCGAAGTGGCTCCGAGCACCGTGTGAATTCGGCCCGGCGAGACGGGCGCAGAGCAAGGGCCGATGTAGCGCGCGGTTGTGTCCGGGGCCGGATTTCAGCAGGAATCAACCACGCAGGGCAGCGGGCAGGGGACCGGTCCCGCCCCGCGCCCCCTGCGGGGGGAGGCAGCCAGGGGTGAGTTAGGGGGCGGGGCGCAGCGGGCGGGGGCGGGGCCACTCTCGGGGGGGGGGGGCGGGGCCGCGTAGGCCGAGGCCGCCGGCTCGCTGCAGCGGGGCTGGCTCCTGGGCGCCGGGCCTGGCTGCCGGGGCGCGGGCCGATGGCGGCGGCGACTGAGCGCACGGACGAGCTGGTGCGGGAGTATCTGCTCTTCCGCGGCTTCACCGGCGCCTTGAAGCAGCTGGATGCGGAGATCAAGGCGGACAGGGAGAAGGGCTTCCGGGTGAGGCCGCCTGGCGGGCCGGGGTGGGAAGGCTGAAGCCGGTGCCTGGGGGTGCGGTGCTGGTGGGGGGCTGGAAGGGAGGGAATGAGGTTGCTGGCGGGGGGTGAAGTGGGGGACGGGAAAGGTGTTGGTACTTGGGAGTGGGGTGGGATGGAGTGGGGGGAGGAATGTGCTGGGGGGCAGGGGGAGAGCCCCTAGCTCCTGAATGCGGGACACCCAACACACTCTGTGCTGGACCCTCTGGGTTTGGTGTGGGGTTAGTTGCTTTGTAATAAATAAGTGTTGTAGGCTTAGTCATTTGTGCTCTGTAATGAGCACATGAGATGGGTGTGGGGTGCGGGCATGTGAGGGACGAGGGGATGGGCACAGCTGAGTTCCTTGTGTAACAGTCGGGCCAGGCTATTGACTGTTTGGTGCTGTTGTGGGATTGAGGTACCTGGGGATTTTAGTGTTGGGAGGGCATTATCTCTGTTTAGAGTTTCCAGCATCTGTTCCTGTATCTTTGTGCTTCCCTGAGATGCTACAGCTGCCTAATGAGATCCCTAGTGGACTTAGTGGAGTCTTCTACTTTTCTTTACTCCTTGGTAGGAGAGACTCTCTGTTTAAGGAGTAACTTCTGTAACTGTGTTGCTGATTGTAGTGGAAATGTTTCCTTAAAGAGGGGTGACCAAAACAGGCCACTTCACCTTTAACGGTGTTAATTAATATGTGTTAATTACTTATGCTAAATTCTGTTCCAGCTATGCATTTAGTAGTGACACTCTTGAGTATGTGTACACTAGCACTTCTGTTGCTGTAACTTATGTTGCTCAGGGTTGTGATAAAAACAACCCCCTGAATGACATGTTACACTAACAGAAGTGCTGGTGTGGACAGTGCTGTGTCAGCCAGAGATGCTCTCCTGCCAACTTAGCTAGCACCACTCGTTGGAGGTTGTGGGGAGAGCTCTCTCCCATTGGCATAGACTGGCTACATGGGAGACCTTACAGGAGTGCAGCTGCATTGGTACAGCGGTGCTGCCAGGGTTGCTAGTGCAGACATAGCCTGAGTATGTTTCCCAGAGGCGAAGAAGAGCTCTGTGTAAGCTCAAAAGCTTTTGTTTGGTTTGGTCTTCACTACCAATTTATGTTGGTATAACTGTGTCACTCAGTGGCATAATTATACCAAACTAATCCCGGTGTAGACAGCACTATGTGAACAAGCTACTCTAGGGAGGTGGAGGTCATATGCTGATAGGAGAAGCACTTCCATTGGCATCTTCTGTAAGCACTACAGAGGCAACACAGCACTGAAAGTGTGGACAAAGCAATATATGTTAGTCCAGTAACAGACAGTACATCACCCACACCATCTCTCTAGTCCCCTAAAAAAGGAGGGTATTGCAATTGCAATGTACCCTGAAAGTTGCTGGATTCTAGTTTAGCCTTACTTCCTCTGGAAGCTTATTCCTACATAGCTTATTTCTCTCATCTGATAATGCTATCTCCAGCTACCATGTGTGTCAATTGGGGTTGTGTAAACTCTCTTGTTCTAGAGAGGAGCAACTGTTAGCAGGTCAGTGGAGGAAATAAGGTTGTTTATGTGCCGAGGTCCGACCTTTGCAGAGCTTTAAAGACCAAGGCTTTGAACGGCAACAGGAGTGAATTGGGAGCCAGAGGTGGGATCAGAGGATGAAACTTACAAGCTAGTGGTTGTCTGTCTCGCTGAGGAGGTGGGCAGCCACATTTTGTCCCTCCTGTGGCTTCTTCATTATTGACACATTAATTCTGAGACACAATAATTTACAGTAACCTAGACTAGAGGTGTAAGATTTATGGATTGCCGTTGCCATTTGTCATGAACATAGGGCAGAGTTTCCTAGAAAGCTGTGGACGTCTGTCTGTATTGCAGAGCATGAACCCTATGCAGAATGCAATATTCTGTGAAAGCAGCTATAAGAAATGCAGTTGTTATTATGATCCTTATATTGCAATTGAAAGAAAATCTGCAGTTCCTAATAAATGCTTTGTAATCTACATAATTTAATTTGCATGCAGGTAGTACATATATGCCCCCCTTCCACCCGTCACTTTATCATCTGTTTATGAACTAACTGCTAGCTAGCTCATAGCTTCAAAGTGAGCTGTAGTTGAATATGGTATTAATATGACAAAGGATATAGCATTGGAATGGACTTCCTGGATCAGTGAGTCCAGTCCCTATTGTAGGCAACCTCATCATGTAAGGGCAGAAAGATCTGGAGGGGAATCAACAACTTTGACTTAAGCCACTCTTGTTCATGAGCTTTTAACAGATTATTTTATATGAACAATTTGGAAGCTTTAAGCATTAGATAGACACTATATATACTTATATAGAATTATACAGAACTTATGATCTCTGAAAACAAAATATTGGATTCAGTCTCACTATGATCCACAGGATTCATTTTCTGTGAATTCCAGTGAGCGCATCTTTGTTTGCCCAAGGAATAAATGATACTGTAACCTTGTTCGGAGCCTATATCTAGATATTTTATAGATGGCAAACTTTCTCTGCCACCAACTGCACAGCCATGTATAATAATCTTATTGAATAAAATGAAAACCTCCTGCAGTATATCTGAAATCCAAGCATAAGGCCCAGAAAGTCACTGATTTGCAAAAAAGGTGCAAAAAATAAAGTGATAATATCTGATGGTGAAAAGTAAACAAGATTTTAAGCAGTTTCAATTTATTGTTTTTGTAACCAGCATAGAATCTCTTTTTTTTTTTTCTGAGTCTCATGTTGGCCATCAGAAATTGGCACACTGAAATCCTGCTTCTACATCATTGTTCCATGCCATTCAAGTGTCAAAAACGATTTAAAAGGGACAGTCAACATAAGGCTCCTGCGCTGTAAACAAATAAGCTTCTGTGCATCTGTTGCTAATATGCTAAGTTAGTGGTCCACAAATGTTTTCTGTTTGTCTTACAGGCAAGAAAGGATGAATCTGTCCATGCCCTTCCTTCCCTCTCCCCAGGAGTCATGTTCAGGAGCTAGAATGGGGCCAGGAGCAGAGCTAGGGTCAGGAGCTGGAGGCTGAACCATGATCAAGACCCAAAACGGGATAGAGTGGGGCTGGGTGGTGCTCCTTCTGTGAGCCCATGAACATTCCTACTGGCTGCCCTCAGGCTGTGTGCCCCACAGTTTGGAGACCTCTGTTAGATTATTTGAAAGTGAAAGAAGGTTATAATATGGCTTACAGGCAGTCCCCGGGTTACGTACAAGATAGGGACTGTAGGTTTGTTCTTAAGTTGAATCTGTATGTAAGTCGGAACTGGCGTCCAGATTCAGACACTGCTGAAACTGACCGCCAGTTCTGACTTACATACAGAATCAACTTAAGAACCCCAGGCGTCCCCAAGTCAGCTGCTGCTGAAACTGATCAGCAGCTGATTCCAGGAAGCCCGGGGCAGAGCAACTCTGCCTCGGGCTTCCTGTAGTCAGCGCTGGTCAATTTCAGCAGAAGCTGACTTGGGGACGCCTGGGGCAGAGCAGCTGGGGTGCTACTGGACCAACCCAGCAGCACCCCATCTGCTCTGCCCCAGACGTCCTGATTCAGCCGCTGCTGAAACTGACCAGCAGCGGCTGAATCAGGACCTGGGGCAGAGCAGCTGGGGTGCTGCCGGGTTGGTCCAGTAGTGCCCACGGGCGCTGCAGGACCAATCGGCAGCGCCCCAGCTGCTCTGCCCCAGAGTCCAAAACAAAAGCCTGGTCTGCTGGGGGGGGGGGAGCACACTAGCTGCGCCCCCCCCCCCCCCAGCAGACCAGGGACACGGGGAGCAGAGCCGCAGCGGCAGCGGGGTGCCGCGCCTCTGAGGCTTTGCTCTGGCAAAGCCTCAGAGGCAGGGACCCCGCCACGGCTGCGGCTTCAGTCTGGGTGCCTGTGGTCTGCTGGGGATGGCCCCCAGCAGACCACAGGCACCCGGACTGAAGCCGCAGCCGTGCTGGGAACCGCCGCTGCTACCGCTCCAGTCTGGGTCAAAGCGGCAGCAGCGGCGGTTCCCCGCGCCTCTGAGGCTTTGCTCTGGCAAAGCCTCAGAGGCGCGGGACCCCCCCGCGGCTGCGGCTTCAGTCCGGGTGCCTGTGGTCTGCTGGGGACCGTCCCCAGCAGACCACAGGCACCGGGTCTCAAGGGGCAGCAGCAGCGGTTCCCGCGCTTCTGAGGCTTTGCTCTGGCAAAGCCTCAGAAGCGCGGGAACCCGCCCGGTGCCCCTGGTCTGCTGGAGACAGTCTCCAGCAGACCAGGGGCACCGGAGCAGCTTACGAATGGGGCTTTCTCGCCCCGACTTCCGGGGCGAGAAAGCTCCGTTCGTAAGTGCGGATCCGACATAAGTCGGATCCGCGTAAGTCGGGGACTGCCTGTACTTGATATGATGCTCTTTGCTAACCTTTTCCATTTTTCTTATCTTGGTTAAATAAAGTTAGTTTCATTTTCAAGTTTGGGTTTCAAACTATAGGGTAATATTTTTATTTAAAAACATTATTAATTACATTTTAAAAAAGTAGGAACATTTCTGCTGGTCCATAGGTTTTAGAAAAGCGTGTGTTTACAAAATGTCAGTTTGACCCAAACTTAGATTGAAGAAGAGTTTAAAAAAAAGGGAGACTGCCAATGGAAAGGTTCTCTTGATTGGAAAATATTACTATAGAATTTAAACCATTTATTTATTTACTGACTTAAATAGATATGGAAAATATTCTAACTTTACTTTTGTGGTTAACTCTCCAGCATCAAGCTCTGGATATTCTTGTGTAAGTGAAACTGTCATGTGACCGAAACTAACAACTGGACTTTTTTGGTTCCCCATTTCCTTATCAGGTGGATAAAATAGTGGAACAGCTGCAGCAGTTCATTCAGAGTTATGATCTGCCTGCCCTTCGGGATTACTGGAATTATCTTGACCGGCGCCTTTTCAGTCGTTTGGAGGATGTGTATCGGCCTACGGTGAATAAGCTGAAAACCAGTTTGTTCCGCTACTACCTCGTCTACACTGTTCAGGTACATATTATTCCGTTTGTTTTTAAAACTCTGCTTACGTGGTGTTCATGTCAAATAAAAGGGATAATTACCATAGTTGGCCTCATCATTTAGGCTACATTTACACTGCCCAGTTATTTCGGAATAAACTATTCTGGAATAGTTATTCCAAAATAGCTTATTTTGAAATAGCACATGTACACTGCAGGGAAGCCTCAAAATTAAGCTGAGGCAGGCTTCCCTAATGGAGATGTGCTATCTCAATTTAGAGCCCCAGGAGGAATAACTTAGCCCTTCACCAGGGTCATTCTATTTCAAAATAGCAGAAGTGGAGCATCTATACAGCCCCTGTTCCGAAATAACTATTTTGGAATAGGCGTTAGTCTTCGTAGAATGAGGTCTACAGAAGTCGGAATAAGCCATCTGTTATTTCGAAATTATTTCTAAATAATGGAATTGCTGTGTAGACTCTAGTATCGTTATTTTGGAATAACGGCTGTTATTCCAAAATAACTTCGCTGTGTAGACACACCCATAGAGGCCTTTGTGTTTTGGCTCTAATTGTGGAGGGGTTGAGTGAGTTAGTAATGAGACAGTAAGTATGTAGACGGTTTGGTTTTATTCATTGCAAGCATCTCTGTGGCACCCATCAGTATAATATCTGGGTGCTTTTTTCACACTTCCCCTGTGACTCCACCCGACACCACCAAGAACTTTGTCACTTGAGCATGAGGAGCCTTGTCATTATGCTAAATGGATGGTGGCTGCAATGTCAGAACCATCAGCAAACTCTTTGGAAGACCTCTTCTCTCATATTCCAACCTCTTGCTCTGGATACATGTTATAGCACCACCCTTCACTATAGGTGAAGGAGCCCTGAATGGGAGTCACTTTCCAGTCCATTAGCTGTAGGTACTGAGAAACTTGTGGCATGCTCTTCCTTGCCTCAAGAGCTGAAAGCATTAGACCGTGTGTAAACACACAAGCTGCATTGGCAATTTAATTAAACAGGTGTGAACCCAGCCACATGTAGGAAAGGCCTTAGGGATTGTGCAAAGGACATTTGATTCAGTGCATTATGTTGCATTTTTTAGTGAATGGATTTGGGATTCTTTAGGTATGACAGTTTCCATTTTGATTTGTGTTAAGTCACTTTTCTGCTACTCCGTTTGATGGGGCGGGTTGGGTATATTGTTTTGCTCTCTATTCTGAACTCAGGGTAACTATATTTTGGATTTCTTGTAACAGAAAGTGGTAAAACTCAGGTCACACTTTGCTTTGTATGTTTCAGACAGGCCGGAATGACAAGGCTCAGGAGTTCTTTCTCAAGCAAGCATCAGAACTCCAGAACCAAGTGGAGTGGAAGGATTGGTTTGTTCTGCCATTCCTCACCAACGCAGATTCAAACCCCACCTTTGCCACGTATTTCTCACGACAGTGGGCAGACACGTTCATCGTGTCTCTGCACAACTTTCTTAGCGTCTTATTTCAGTGCATGCATATCCTTTGTTTCAAAAGAATACTTGCCATTATAGAGCTAAGTCTCATGTACCCCTTCAAATGGGTACACGTGATGTTCTACTTACTGCAGCAACACTGCCAAGAATCTAATGGTATCAAATAAGATTAAGTGCTGCCTTAAGACTGTTGCTAAGACTTGAGGCTCAATAATAAATCTGGATCTTTGGTGATCAGTGGATGTCGGTGAGATAATTGATTGTTTAATAACCAAAATGATTTTATATGAGAAGATGTTATGCTTACAGGGCCAAACTGAGTCAGGGCAGAGATGAGTCCAGTTTTAGTATCTGGAGTGTAGTGACCCCAGAATTACTGTAATATGCACGTTTTGTTCTTGAGCCCTTTTCCTTGCTTTCTGGACCACCGGCACCTGACGCTGCTGCAAGGTGACGCATGATGGCTCACTGGAAAGGGTGCAGCCCAGTGCCCATGTGACTTTGGTTTTCTTTGAAAATTTCATCTGCTCCTTTTCCTTGTGAAGAAGACTGTGTCACGGTCAGGCTGAGGGCAGTTGAACACAGAAATAAAAAATGATAGTTGAGATATTAAATACTTGTTCTTGTAAGTCACCTTTCAGTTTATACATTAACAGTATGTCTTTTTCATAACACTTCTGTAGAGGGATAGAGAACAGGCTGCAGGACTGAGGAGTTTAATTAGAAACCACTCTTGACTATCATTTTAAGACTATTCCAAGCAAATATCTACCTTTAAATTGTTCCAGGAGACAGCCTGAGTCTGGAAAGAGATCACTGAAATTCTTATAACATGTTGGGGCCCATGGGTATAGAATTAAGACTCTGAACAAAAGAGTAGGTGGACAAAGATTAATTCTTTGCTCATAACCCAGCTAGAAATGCCTTTTGGGATAGATCTTGGCCTGGCATCTCTATATTGTCAAGAAAAGCTAAGCATCAGGGAGGAGAAGGTAGATACAGTTCACAAGTTACTAATTCCCAGTCCACCTTCACAGGATGATGGCAAGATTTGCCTTGTGCCAGTGTTGGGAGAGCTGGCTTCTGTTTCTAGCTGTCATACACTGGTCTGAGCCAGTGAAAGTCACTTACCCTCTGTGGGTCTCTGTTTCTCACCTAAAAATAGGAATCATACTTCTACCTTGCATAGAGTTTGTGAGGATTAATTTAATGTCTGTTAAAACACTTGTAGATCCCCAAAGTGATAACTATGAAGTAGGTTTAGTTCAGTAGGCCACAAGCCCACTAACAAGTCATGACTTTACCTATGTTCCTAGCTACCCATGGCTTCTTCCAAGGACTAGACTGATTTGCTCTGTCTACCACTTGCCCTGAAAGGCAAAAAAGCCACATGAGTTCTATGCATTAACTTATGTGGAAATAGCTTGGCTAAACAGGATGTGCAAATACTGTTGTCTTGGGTTTCTCTTTAACCTTCCTCACCTGTCCCAGTAATCTTGAACTTTGATGCCGAATGTCAGAGGAGTGCTGTCATACAGGAAGAAAATGAAATTTTGCGTCAAAAGGTCTGTGGGGTGTGTTGAATTTAATAAAATGTCAAAATCAGATATGTGAATGCATTATTTTGAGGTGGGATAATGGACTCTTGTTGCTCCCGTTTTATCATCACTTCAGTTTAACTTTGCTTCTTGTTGACAATGTTTTCTCTTTCAAAAAATTTACTTTGGCTTTGTCTGAGAAAGTTGCACATATTTTTTGTGCTTTGTTAATCCATTACTAGCCCTTATCTAAATACTGTTATGTTGGTTTAAGAATGCCTTCTTTTGGATTAACCGAAACCTATTTGCAGCCTATTTAAGTGAAACTGAAAGAAGCCCAGTTTAAACTGAAATAAGAGTCCACATGGCTTTTTGCACCAGTGTAACAAAATTGATATAAAATCACATCTTGAGTTAAACCAGTGAACCTTTCTTGTGTCACAAGATTTTAGTGTAATCTGGTTCCCCAAATGTAGTAAATAATTTTTTTTAAAGGAACACTAGATAGGAGTTTAAACTCCAACTTTATCCTCTGCTGCACAAGAGCTTTATGATCAGATGTTTCACTTCCTGATATGCTTATCCTGTTTTTTCTGAAAGCTGATATACAGTGTTTGTTTGCCTAAGATTTTTCAGGATGCCAAACATCTTAAACTGCAGTGTCAAAAATTATCTGCCATATACAGTGGCAAATGCAAGTACAGTACAAGAGCTGGAAACCTTTGCTGTTAGAAATCTATGAAGAGGATGTGTGGAGAGTGATAACGATGTTCTTTTTCAATTAGTATGAATTTTTAAAAATATCAATCTTGATTTTATTTTCAGTCAAACTTAAGCTGTCTTATCTTTGTCACGTTAATTGGGTTTGCAGCTTGAAGTAATGTCAACTTTCAAATTGTACCGGGTAAAATCATATTCTGCTTTTCACCCTTTTCTTTCAGGTTTGGGGTATTAGTTCACATTAAGAAAGAGACAGTTACCTATGAAATGTGTTGTGAAATCATGTTTTTAAGAATTGATTTGCAGGGTCTGAGTAAATGGTAGCTTTTCTTTGAAATCTCCCGTGAATCTGGGTCACTGTTTTCACTGTCCATGCTGAGTGAAGTGCTTGATAAGAAAGCATGATAGGAAAAATTGACTCCTAAAATCCCTTTATTTTCAGGCACTTAGGATGTTAGTAATGGGTGAGAAATTAAATATGATTTTTATCTGACCCTCTTCTATCTGAAAAAACAGAAACCTCTTGAAGTACAGCTTCACTCTAGCTAGTCTGCTTTAAGTTTGTGCACGCAGAGGGATAAAAGGCACTAGAACAACTGCTTGTGGAGAAGAGTGAGGAGTTTTAGCAGACTGTGATTTCATGTGCACAGACCACTGATTGTTCTCTGTCACGCTGAATAATTCAACATTGAGCCAGTCAGAACAGCTCTTTTTTCCATAACCTACTGGTGTTGCTGCTGGATTAAGAAGTGGCGTGTGGTGTTGATGTCATGTGACACTGACACAGAGGGGAACCAGTGAAACCTCAGCTAACTCACTCTGTTCCCTTGTTGTAGCTTTTTGCCTTGCAAGCTGAGACCTACCGAATGAAGAAAGAGGAGCTGCTGCAGCAGCAGCAGCAGGAGGAAGAGTCAGTTGTCCACCACAAATTGCCTGCTTACGTGGCCAACATGGACCGACTGGGGGACTCTGAGCTGTGAGTGTCTCAGTAGGGTCAGACAGCTGCAGAGGATGGCTTCTGTTAGTGCTTTGGTGCTGTGATGAGAGCCCCTTTCCCTCCTTTCAGCACCTACCGTGTGGAGTGATGACTTTTTTTTTTATAGAAATCCTTGTAGTTTGGTTTTCATCTCTCAGAAATGAATTGTATGACACAATGGATTGTTTCTGCTGTTCTTCCCTTTTGGAGGGAGCTCATTATCCTCTGTCAGAGCTTTGACATTTCCACTCGAGCAGCCATGCTGCCCATAGATTATAAAAATGACTCTCTTGTATAGTAGTGGTCCAAAACCATATCTTACATCAGTGGTACTGTGCTGTGTTGGACCTAGGGATGTGAAAGACTAGTCAACTACAGGCAGTCCCCGACTTACGTCGGATCCGCAGTTACGAACGGGGCTGCCCCGGAGGACACGGACTGCGGGACCTCGCGGTCCTGCCGCCCGTGTACTCCGGGGCTTTCTCTGCGTCTCCCTGGTCTGCAGACCAGGAAGACGCGGAGCAAAGCCGCGGAGGGGCTCGGGCAGCGAGGCAGCCCAGGCGTGCCTGGGCTGCTCCGCTGCCGGCTTCTCCGAGGCTTTGCAAAGCCACGGGGGGGCTAGGGCAGCGAGGCAGCCCAGGCGCGCCTGGGCTGCTCCGCTGCCGGCTTTCCGCGGCTTTGCAAAGCCTCGGGGGAAGCCGGCAGCGGGACAGCCCAGACGCCCCGCGGCTGTCCCGCTGCTGGCGTCCTCAGAGGCTTTGCTCCCCGTCTCCCTGGTCTGCTGGTCTCTGGCAGACCAGGGAGACGGGGAGCAAAGCCGCGGAGGACCCAGGCGGCGGGACCGCGGTGTGTCTCGGTCCGCTGCCCGTGTCTTCCTGGTCTGCTGGGGTGGGGGGGTGGGGCGCAGCTAGTACGCCCCCCCCCCCCCCCCCCCCCGCAGACTAGGCTTTTCTCCGGACGCCTGTGGCAGAGCAGCTGGGGCGCTGCCGGTTGGTCCCGCAGCGCCGCTCTGGGCGCTACTGGACCACCCCGGCAGCACCCCAGCTGCTCTGCCCCAGGCGTCCTGATTCAGCCGCTGCTGGTCAGTTTCAGCAGCGGCTGAATCAGGACGCCTGGGGCAGAGCAGATGGGGTGCTGCTGGGTTGCTCCAGTAGCGCCGAGGAGCCGCGCTACTGGAGCAACCCAGCAGCACCCCAGCTGCTCTGCCCCAGGCGTCCTGATTTAGCCACTGCTGAAACTGACCAGCGCTGACTACAGGAAGCCCGAGGCAGAGTTGCTCTGCCCCGGGCTTCCTGGAATCAGCTGCTGATCAGTTTCAGCAGCAGCTGACTTGGGGACGCTTGGGATTCTTAAGTTGATTCTGTATGTAAGTCGGAACTGGCCGTCAGTTTCAGCAGCGGCTGAATCTGGACGCCAGTTCCGACTTACATACAGATTCAACTTAAGAACAAACCTACAGTCCCTATCTTGTACGTAACCCGGGGACTGCCTGTAATTGACTATTCAATAAGCAAAAGCTTATCGGATAGTCGATACTCTAGTCGACTAGTCACTTCCCCCTCCTTGTTGCCTCTATCAGAAAGAGGCAGAAATGGGGGGGGGGAAGGAGGAATAGGAAGGGAGGCTTCAGAGCGGCAGCGCTGCATGGAGCCGGGGTCAGCTGGAGACTCCCCGTTGACTCCGGCTCCACACGGCTGCCGCTTTGAAACGCCGTGGGGAGCCCCACTCGGTGTTTCAAAGTGGCAACACCGCATTGAGTTGGGGTCAGCGGGGGTGTCCCCAGCTGGCCTCCGGCTCCATGTGGTGCTGGTACTTTGAAATGCGGTGGGGAGCAAGGGGCCAGTGGGGGGATTCAATCAGTCCCTCACTGGCCCATTGATCCCTGTATTGCTTTTGCCTCTGCTTTTGCTGTTGCTATTCCTCCAAGGCGAGGCTCCTTTATAGATTAATTGAATAGTTGATGCAAATTGCATTGACTATTCGATTAGCTTATTAATTTAAATGTAACATCCCTAGTTGGACCATGACTGCAGTCTCTAAGGGGTAGAGTTCCTGCCTCACATCTACCTATCTTATTAGCTGGGGAGAGCTTTGGCACCTGCCTAAAAATGCTGTTCCTGAGAGACTCAGGTTGCTGTTGAGTAAGAAGTGTAATATTTTCTCCTTCTCATAACTCAAGAACTAGTGATCACCCAATGAAATTAATAGGCAGCAGGTTTAAAACAAAGAAAAGGAAGTATTTCTTTGCACAACACACAGTTGACCTGTGGAACTCCTTGCCAGAGGATGTTACGAAGGACAAGACTATAACATAGTTCAAAAAAGCCAGATACATTCATTGAGGATAAGTCCATTGATGGTTATTAGCCAGGTTGGGCAGATATGTTTGTCAGAAGCTGGGGCTGGGAAACCAGTGATGGAACACTTGATGATTCTCTGTTCTGTTAATTGCCTCTGGGGCACCTGGCATTGGCCACAGTTGGAAGACAGGATACTGGGCTAGATGACCTTTTAGTGTGATTCAGTATGGCGGTTCTTAAGACACTTCACTGTTGCAAGGGGGTGACTTCACTGCCTTGCAGTTCTCCCAGTGTTTGCTAACAGGAGCAAAAGGCTCTCTTCCATGGTGCTGTGTGGCACTCAAAGCCACCAGATTAATGAGCTGACTCCAGAAACCCCATTTTAAAATGTGTTCCTGTTGCCCAATCTGAAACCAGTAAGACCTAGTGGAGAAGATGGCTATGCAAGTGATGACAAAACATTGTCTAGTGGACTGAAGGGTATTCAATTAAATTCTTATTTTTTGTGAGGTGGAGCCTTCAAACTTGATTTGCATTTTACAAAGATTGTCATAGGAACATGCATTTAGGCAGGCGACCTATTTATTACTACTATTGGGACTTGAACTTTCCCTAACAACTTTATTTGAGTTGAGGCACTGCAGCGTTGAGCAAATCTCTAATGCTGCTGGCATTGATCTAAACAAAGCCTGTATAGGTTTGAGTCCATGTCCAGAAAAGGAGCTTTCAACTGCTTAGATCTTCCTTTTGGAGCTTATCAAGTTGATAGATTTTGAGACCACAATAGGAGACCATTACGATCACATAGTCTGTCATCCTGCATAATGCAGGCCAGAGAATTTTATCCGAGGATTGAGTACTGATCCACATGGGAAGTTTTAAAGTTCAGTTGTATTTGAAGAAAAGAGAAGGGCAAACATTTTCACTATTTTCCCAGTATCAAAGGGGAAAGTCTGAATCTGCAAAAGCAGTGAGGAGTCCTGTGGCACCTTATAGACTAACTGAAGTGTAGGAGCATAAGCTTTCGTGGGCAAAGACCCACTTCGTCAGATGCATTTCTATTTTCCCAGTGTTGCTTTTATGTGTCTAAATGGGGAAAAACTGGCAGCAGCTGTGGCCGTTGTTAACTGCGCTGCTCAAATGACGGTCAGTCTTTCCTTGAGAACAAATACACAGACTATGAGTTGAGACCAAATGCAGAAATTGCTGCCTGCAAGCTCAATGAGTTGAATGGCCGGAATGGAAGTGTTGTGTGATTAACTAGAAGCACTGCTATGGTTACAAAGGTTCTGAAGTCAGACACTTGTAAATGGTGCAGCAGCATTGTGGGCTTCCTCTTTTTAATGCTGTGACTCTGGCAAGGGTGTGTGCGAGTGGAGGCCTTTGGAACACTAGGCCTGAACACTTATCCTTCCGTGCCCGATTTGAGGCCTACGTTTCACAGCTACTGAACATCAGACAGAGCTAATGTAGTCTGGAGTTCCAAGATTAGTGGACACTTCTGAAAACTTGAGCTTCAGTATTTCCAAGAGTCTCTCTTAACTACCTGATTGGAATCTTCTGAAAGGTTTTCCCCCACCCTAGGACCGCTTCCATGGAAGCCTGACATGGGCCCAGGGTCTTTGAATTGCAGCTTTAGTTTGTTGGCAAAATTCTGAATGAAATCCCATGGGTCGAGAATGTTTCCATGGAAGGTTTTTTAAAAACCAAATATTAATGCCTGGTGCTTCCGCCACCTGGGAACAGATCTCTCAGTCTTGGAAACTAGAAGCAGTGTAGTCAATGTGTGTTGGTTATTAGATCTCTGTCCAGTTTGATGCACTGGTTTCACCCCATCCAAGTAACTATTTTTATTTTTTAAACCAGTGATATGACACGCAGCCAGAGGAGCACCACACACTCTCTTCAGTCTCGAGGGGGCTTCCTATCCTCTCTGCTCTCTCAGAGTAAGAAGGGTCCTTCTAGACCAACCATGACAACTGGAGTCTCCCCAACACAGACTGGCGGAATACTGCTAGGGAAAAAGGAACCATCAAACCATCAGGTAGTTCCCCAGTGGGTTTTTTGTAAGGCAGTGCTTGAACAGCCAGGGAGTTAACCTGTGCCAACTCCTCTATTTTGGCTTATCCTTGAACCTAGAAAAGCCCTCCTTGGAACTACCATCTTGTTCTCATCCGGATCCTGGGACTGAATGGCAGTCAGTCAGTCCAGAGCTGCATTGCTCTGTGTGTGGCTGGGATTGTGCCTCCCATTTTGGTCTTTGTTCAAAGGTTTGACACCGGTATGAACAGGACTCAGGATTTACAGATTTTTTTCTCATTTCCTTCCAGAGCACCAAAGGAAAGGAGGTAGCAACAGGCTGCAAAGATGGAAAGAGTCACTTTACTGGGCTGACAGCAAATGAGCCTGTCTTAGTACAGCACCGTCAGAGGCGTCTGCAAGATCATGGGAAAGAAAGAAAGGAGCTTCTATCAAAAGTAACTTCCCAGGTATTCGGAAGAATCACAGATAGTCTTGGAATTGTTCAGTTGCACTGGGCAGTAGAATTTAGTAAGGCAGATACAGGTTTCTGTAAAATCCCTAACCTGATATTTTAATGCCCCATCATTGTATGAAAGGTCAGTTATTGTGCTAATCTCATTCTTAGAGTATTTCTGCAGAAGCGAGGAGGGATCTGGGTGTTAAGCAGGAGTTAGAAGTCTGTCACTTCTCTCTTCCCCCTTCCTCTGTCTCTGCCATCATCAGTGGCCCTCAACCCTTCAGCTACAACTACATGATGTTTCATTTTGATCTCACTTTATCAACAGTGATACCTAGTGACAAGACCTTAGTATGAGCTGTCAGCCAGAAGTAAAATCCCTATCTTTAAAAAGTGGTGCTGTCCCAGAGATGCCAACAGCTCTAATTCAAGTGCCATTTCTTTCTTCACTGTAACAGCCTGGGCCATGGAGAACAGTTTGACAGGTTTTCCTGGGAAGAAAGGCAGAGGCTTGACGCCCTCACATGTAAGAGTTAGTTGTCCAGAAGAGTGGATTTGCAGTGAGTGGGCAGGTTGCCTACACTCTGTTTTCAGTGGCTCTCCTGGCTTCCTGCCAACACCTCCTGCTTCCCTAGCATTCCCTGAGACTTTCTGGAACCCACCGTCTATGGTTTTAACCCTTACAG
The DNA here is from genome assembly GCF_052426305.1 of Pelodiscus sinensis. Lineage (NCBI taxonomy): Eukaryota > Metazoa > Chordata > Testudines > Trionychidae > Pelodiscus > Pelodiscus sinensis. The sequence continues at coordinate 87,521,987 of NC_143052.1, forward strand.
GCAATTTAGTTAGCTAAATGGCTGGGATGTAATATCCCTCCCATTCATCACAGCAGCTGCTTCTTGTATTTGTTTATCTCAGAGACTTTGGCTTGAGGGCCCCTTATAAAGATGTGGTAGGAACAGCCGTGCTTATCAGTCCTCCCAGGCATCGTTTTGGTGTGTGAAGTGGCATGGCCAGATTATCCAGCCCCCAGTGTGAAGCTGGCAGAACTGACCTCCCCTGGCTTCTCAACAAGTTTTCTTTGGCCTTCCTATTTTCCCCGACTTTGTTTAGCTCTCGGGAAGCTTGTTGCTTTAGGTGTAACGTGTTCTGGATATGCCTGGGCAGAGAGAAAAGGTGATGCCGTCCTTTTCACAGGCATTCAGCTGTGTTTCCTTCCAGGATAACAACTAATATGAGTAAGGCAAAGTTCTCAGGCTTCGGTTTCACAAGCTCTTTGCAACCCTGTGACTGCAGATGGGATTTGATTCTCTCCCATTGCACAAAGCAGGCCAATAGTATCTCTTGCTTTTGTATCTCTTGACTTCTCCAGATAATGCAGTGCCACGGTGCTGTCTCCAGGTATCTCCAGCTCTGCTGCTTTCCATTTCTTGTGCTTAAAGCTCTTGTCCTGAGAGGAAGGATGGTCTTGTGGGATGATACCTTTGTTCAGTTCCTGACTCTGCCACAGACCTTCTGTGTGAATATAGGTGGATCAGTTAATCACCATGCTGCCATTCCCTGTCTGTAAAATGGGTGTAATGCTCCTTCTCCTACCCTCTGTCTGTCAGTTTACTGTATAGGCTGCTATTGTGCTTATGCATTCCCACAATGGGGCTGCAATCTTGATTCAAACCTGCATACAATAATAGACCAGTGATCTGGATAACTAATAAACATGGAGCAGGACAGAATTGGACACGAAGAGGAACATGAGGGGACATATCTGCAGTGGTATTTTAAACTTCACTTAATCTGCAACTTTGACAGGCTTTCGCTAGAAAAAAATCTGTTTAAAACTACGACTCCAGCACCTTTTAGAACAGCTGCCTGACGCGCGCCGGGCTCGTTTCCCAGGGCAGTCGTGGAAAGGGGTGCATGTGACTGTGATAATGTTGTGCTCTCCAAAAGAGCCACCTCGTTTTTGCCAAAGGGTTTTAGCCACTCTGCCTCTCGTCGTGCAGCTCCTTGGGTCTCTCCTTTGTCAGGTTGGCTGAGAGTCACTTAACCTAATGCTGCTGCCTAGTGGTACTTCTGAGGCTTCTTTCCTCTCTGTAGGGCCAGAGTGTTGAGAAAAAGATGGAGAAGGGTGCTACTGAAGCAGAACCTTCCCCCGAGCTGCAGACTGAGCAGTCAGAAAGCCTCACCAAAACTTCTGCATTCAGCACCGAGGCTGGAGGACAGGAGCAGCCGTTCATTGTCCTGAGCCAAGAGGAGTATGGAGAGCACCATTCCTCCATCATGCACTGCAGGTAGGGGGGTGCTTTTTGTGTGGTGGAGATATGATGAGTCATTTCCTCCTGGGGAGGGGTGCAGAAGCTACTCCAAAGGTAGCATTCCATGGTGACTGGTGAAGTGTCAGTGCCTTTGCTACGGGGGGAAGGGGGATACCGGTGATGCCCAGGAGAATTAAATCTATGGGAAAGCAGGCTAGTATCACAAACGGGCATCATGCTGCCAAACTCTGTACAGATCCTTGTACTGCGCCTGATATCCCAGCATCTGAGCACCTGCAGTAAAATGGTGCATGTTGCACCAGCGAAGGAAGACTGCTGAGCTGAGTTTGGAGGGAGGCGTTTCTAACCGTGAGCGTAAGGAGAATGCTCGTTGATGTTTTCTTCTGTGCATAGGGTGGATTGCTCTGGGCGGAGGGTGGCCAGCTTGGACGTAGACGGGGTCATCAAGGTGTGGTCTTTTAATCCCATGATGCAGACCAAAGCGTCGTCCATTTCCAAATCTCCGCTGCTTTCTTTAGAATGGGCAACCAAACGGGACAGGCTGGTGAGTAGCATATTTACTTGTGTACTATTGAGTTGCTACTGATCCCTAACACATAGGGAGTACGCATCCCTGCCAATGGTTTTGCTATATATCATATGGTCACTGTGCTATCTGAATTTGAAACTAAAGCCAGCTAATGTCACATGTCAATGTAGATGTGTCGGAACAGGGAATGTAGACCGTGCTTATAGGACTGGTGACTCTATGCTGGGGAGCAGTGGCTCTGGAAAAGATTTGGGAGCTGTGGAATAATCAGCTGAATGAGAGTTCCTAGTGTGACACTGTGACCAAAAAGGCTAATGCGATCCTGGGATGCATAAACAGGGGACTCTCAAGTAGGAGTGAAGAGATTATGTCACCCCTGTATGTGGCAGTGGTGTGACCACAGCTGGAATACTGTGTCCAGTTCTGATGCCGACAATTCAAGAAGGTTATTGATAAATTGGAGATGGTTCAGAGAAGGGCCATAAGAATGATTAGAGGCTGTGAAAGTGATTGTGCAATTTGAGTTTATTTAGCTTAACAAAGAGAAGGTTAAAGGGTAACTTGTAGGTACAGTAAAACTCCAACTGTCCGGCATCCAGTGGTCCGGCAGTCCCGATAGTCCGGCACCAACTGGAACCCGGAAGTGCTCCGGCCAGCTGGACAATTGGAGCTGCTGGCAGGGAATGGCTTGGCGAGGGGCGAACCCTCCACCGTTTTGCAGGAAGGCGGGGGAAGCCCTGCACCGCTGCTGAGAGTTTCTGGGAGGGGAGTGGGCTCCCCACCCCCCACATTGCAGTAATTATCACCGAGCAGGGGGGTGAGGGGTGGCACTGCAGAACCAACCCGGCAGCACCCCAGCTGCTCTGCTCCACCGCTTTTCCGCTGCTTGTCAGTTTCAGACACTTCCCCAAGTCCGCTGCTGCTGCTGAAACTGATGAGCAGCGGACAAGCGAGGAGTAGAGCAGCTGGGGTGCTGCCGGGTTGGTCCTGCAGCGCCGCCCCTCACCCCTCTGCTCGGCGATAACTACTGCAGTCTGCGGGGTGGGGAGCCCGCTCCCCTCCCGGAAACTCTCAGTGGCGGTGCGGGGCTTCCTCCGCCTTCCTGCAAAACGGCGGAGGGTTTGCCCCTCGCCGTGCTCTTCCACGCCCACCCTCCTGGATGCAGTGCGGGTCCCGGCAGACCCATCACAGCCCCCCGCCAGAGAACCTCCCGATGCTCTGGCATATCTGATAATCCGGCACCACCTAGGTCCCAAAGGCCAGATTATCAGAAGTCTACTGTAATTATGGACTCTAGTCAGGGGAAAAATATTTAAAAATAGGCTCTTCAATATAGCAGTGGGAAGTATAATATGATCCAATGGCTGGAAACTGAAGCTAAACAAATTCAGATTGGCAATATGGTGTACAGTTTTAATGATGAGAGTAACTAACCATTGGAGCAATTTTCCATGGTGGAGTCTCCATCATTGGCAACTTTTAAATCAAGATTGGATGTTCTCCTGAAAGCTCTGCTCTACGAATTGCCTTGGGGACAGTTCTCTGGCTGAGTTATATTGGAGGTAAGAAGAGAAAATCACAAACATCCCTTCTGGTCTTGAAATCTATGGCAGTGGAAGGGAGTTGTCCATTTAGGGGCTGATGGTGAGAAACCTCTAAGAGCTGAGCCAGAGAGCAGAGTGGGAGTGTACATCCTGAGCAACTGAGCAGAAGTTCAACACTGCCTGCATCAGTAGGGGGACCAAAGGACTGGAAATTTGGGTGCTGGCTTCTGTTTCCTGAATTGCTGTATAGCTTTGGCTAATTCAGATATCCCCTTTCCCCATTGGCTGGGCCTAATAGCTTTTTCACAGGCTTGTGCAATAGTGTTCTCCTTATTCTGCTGGGTAATAGGATGAGAAAGATACTGGACTAGATGGACCTTTGGACTGACCCAGTATGGCCGTTCTTATGGTCTTACGAGAATTAATTTAAGCAATGAGTTGGCATCCAGTGGGATTCAGTATGAAAAGACAAAGTCCAAAGCTAAATGATTGTTCTATTTTCTTACTAGAACCTTTAATGCTGCTGATGTGTATATATACTTGGTCCATTTTAACCGATACATCTCCTTTCCCAGGACAAAAAGAGGTATCCTTATCTCCCTAGCTCTTATCCAGCAAGCTTGACTACTCATGCTGCTTGTCTCCATGCCAGCTTTTGCCCAACACCAAATCTCTACTCTTAATCTGATACCATTTTGTCATCTTCCCTACACCCCACCTTGCAGTGTATGTCCTGCTTCTGAAAGATGACCTGTTCCATTTCGGAATCCTGACCTAGTCCTGTTTCCAAGTGGCCACAAATGCCACCCTGTAGGGGCTTTCTGAGAGTAAACTGCCTTGGAATAGAGCCAGTCCCCTGGGAACATTCGCAAGGGGATAGGATACTTTCTGATGGACTGATATGTAGTCAGATGTGGGTGTTCTAAAAAGAATGCTTCCCACGGGATGTGGTGATTCAGGGACAGAGCTACTGCACTCATTCTCCGTTCCTTACCTTCTGCTTCTTTCTCTTCTGCTTGCTTTCAAGCTATTGCTGGGCAGCGGGGTTGGGACAGTTCGTCTCTATGATACCGAAGCCAAGAAGAATCTCTGTGAAATTAACATTGATGAAGACATGCCCAGGTAACTGTGAAAAGCTCATGCATTCCTCTGCCTATAGAAGAATAGAAGGGCTTTCATAGTTTCTCCTGCATTCGTATGACTCTGTTATCCAACCCCGATTTCAGAAGGGAGTGTCCAGTCCCGAGTGAACGACTGCCCTGTGTAACAGGAATGGTTGATGCTGATGATTAATTTATTACATGCTATTTTTTTCTAGCAAGTTGCTTCTCATTCTCTAGTGTCTTTTTTTCAGGATGCTTATTAAGTTTCAGAGCAGAGGTGGGAAATAATTTTTGATAGGGGGGACACTCCAAGATTTCTGGAAAGTGGTTGAGGGCCGCACTCTTGTGTGCTAGTAATGGAGGAGGTGCGGGGTCTGGAATGGAGGTTGGGTGCAGAAGGGAGCTTAGGGTAAGGGACTGGGGTGCAGAAGGGAGACTGGAATCTGGGAGGGAGTTGGGATAAAGCAGGTGGTAGTGATCTAGGGCAGGGGACTGGAGTGCAGGGGTTTGAGATGTGAACTGGGGTAGGAGGGGATTGTGATTTGGGGCAGGAGATTGGGGTGCCAGATCTGGGAGGAGGTATGGGTGTAAGAGGGGGTCAGAGGGTTTGGTTATGTTGAGTGGGGTGGAGTTTAGAGAGTTGGGGCAGAAAAGGGCTGGGGTGCCAGAAGCAGGCTGCAGCCACAGGACTTACTTAGTAGCTGCCAAACTAGCCTGCCTGCCTACAGAGCTTAAAATGTTTGCCTGCCTGCCTGCTTGCCTGGCTATGTGCTTTGTGAATAACTGAGCCCAGGAGAGGGGGCGTGATTCTTCTTAGCTGCCTGTTATTCTAGCATGCAGCTCCCATTGGCTGGTTTCTGTCAGATACCGGCCAATGGGAATGTGCTGGGGGCAGAGTGGCTCCTAAAACGTCTCCCCTCCCCTCCAGTTTTAAAACAGAAACAGAGCCCTGCAGTCGCATTTCTGCATAGGGCGCGGGGCAAGCTGGAGAGCCTACTTGGGGCTCTCCGCTGGCTGGATTCGGTAGCTTTGTGGGCCAGATGCAGCCCACAAACCATATTTTGCTCAGGCCTGTCTAAGAGCCGTCACATAGATGTTTGTCGGGAAGATGGACACAGAATTGAAGTGACAAGTCAATTCTGTGTGTGGTCTAATCTAGCAGCAGATGAGCAAGAATGCCTATTGTAATCTAGAGCATCAGTGGTCAGTGTAATCCAGACATCTTTTGTTCTACTCCCAATAAGGCAGCTCATTCTAGGCTTTAACTAGCACAGATCCCTGAGGGCCACCCCATTCTGCTGTGACCAGTGCACAGCATTCTAATGCACGGTCTTCATGCACAGTATCGAGTTCTGCCCCACACTGAAATGTGGGTGAGCAGAATCGGAAGGCGTGTGAAGGTGTGTGCATGCTGGTTAGCCGTACCAACCCCCCTCAGCATGGGTTGCTTTTGCCAGCAGCAAGAATTGCCTTGGCTTGGGGGAATGGTATGGCTGCCATGTCAGATTGCCATGAGAGACACAGGCCCCAACCCTGCTGCTGCTGCTCTGAAGGCCTTGCAGAGCGGCTTCTCCAGGAGCGACTTTTACCTGGGTGAGGGGGAGAACTTAGGAATGGTGGCTACTCTGGTCTCCCTCTGCGGGTTTCTTACCCAGAGGGACTAAGCTGACTCCTGGTGCTGTATATTTCAGGATCCTATCCCTTGCATGCAGCCCAAGTGGTGCCTCCTTCGTCTGCTCAGCTGCAGCGCCAAACCTGCTCAGCCAGCTGGACCTCGCAGCCCCTGAGACTGGAGGCAGAGGTGTGAGCCAAGTTCCAGGGAAGCTGCTTCTGTGGGACACTAAAACCATGAAGCAGCAGGTATTGTCTCATGTCTTCACTCCTTGAATCTGCTCACTCGGAACAGGGAAGTGTTTTTCTCCTCGCCCCAGTCCTCGGGTGGGCTTACATGGTTGAATGTAGCTTTTTCCAGCCTCCGTTGTCCCAATCTGAGGTATATTTAGCGGTGGCGGGTTGCTCCACTATCACTATGCCCGTGGGTAGGGTGTGAGGGACCTGCTCAGGGTTCATGTTCTCCACTTAGCATCGAGACTGAGAGAGCTCAGCAAACCAGTCTTGTGAATGCTCAGCCTTGGCCAGCTGGGTCAGTCGTCACACTGGACACAAAGGGATCACTGTACCATGTGGTGTTCCTTTTATTTCTGCGTGCCTGTCACAGTAGCATGTGGGTGCCTTTATCGATGTATTTGGGTAAGGGAAGCCTCCCAGAGGGATTATAGCTCTCCTGGCTTATCTGCTTCCTAGCTTCTAATTAGAAGGCTTCGACTCAGAGGGGTTTCATGGGCCCTGATGTCCTGTCCCTGTGACCAGTCGGAGCAGGCTATGCCCATGCTCCGACAGAGGTGATTCCCCAGCTAGCAACTGGCAGATATTGGTGCCTTGACCTAGAAAGCTCTGAGTCAGCCAAGCTGGACAGTTGGCTCTGTTAACTAAAGCATCCTAATGAATGCAGCCGTTGTGCTGGGATGCAGTCAGAGGTGGTCCCAGGAATACCTGTAGGGTGAGAGTGAGGGGGTGGGATTCCAGATAGGGGGGTCACTCTGAAGTCTGGCTGAACAAACTGGAGACCTTGGGGGTACCTACTCCATGGAAGAGGTTTGTAGGGACGTGCCCTGAGTGAAATCCACTAATGGTGACTTTACCTTTTAGCTCCAGTTTTCTCTTGAACCAGAGCCCATTGCCACAAACTGCACGGCCTTTAACCACAATGGCAACCTGTTAGTCACTGGAGCAGCAGATGGAATCATTCGTCTCTTTGGTAAGAATTCTTTGGGTTCTCAGATGACACGTTGGCTCCCGTGTCACCTTTCCTAGCTGAACAGTTCCCAGAGTGCTCCTCAGCATGACGAGAGACACAAAGGCAGTGCGATGACCAGCATTTAGTGGAGAGAAGTTGGCTGTTCCTTGAAATGCTGTGGAATCCTCCTTTCCCTCCTGCCCCCCTTAGAGCAGGCGAAAGCGCAGCATAGCCCATCTGGAGAGCGGCGCTTTCAGCAGTGCAGTTACCCCAGACACAGCACCAAGGTAACACTGGTGTGAGCCCAGGCTCTGGAGCAGGGCCAAAGTTGAATATGGCCAACTGAGCTGTTCTCTCCCCTTCCGGCTGGCTGTTTGCTGCTCACTCTGTCTGAACTCTTTGGTCTGTACTTGTAAATGGAAGCTCGCTTCCCCCCCGCTCAGAGTTCTCTCCTGTGTAAGCATAGGACTTGCACTTGCCTAACTAAGCCTGCAGACTAGCATGCTGAGAGAAGTGCCATCACTTGTTCTAAGCAGAAGTGGGGATCCTAGAACAAAAATGACAGTTTAAAAGGAGCAAGTGCCAGTCTTTTGAATGCTCTCTACTATCTCTGATGGGTCACTTGTTCTCTGGCTCAGTGTGGCTCTTCATCATGCCATTGGCACACACGATCTTCTATTTTATCTTGACAGTGGGAAAAGTTCAGAAAAGGGCAAAAAAAAAAAAAAGATTAGGGATTTGGAACAGCTGCCCTATGAGGGGAGATAAAAGTCCCAGTTCTATTACAGTTTAGAAAAGAGGAGACTCAGGGGAGATAGAGGTCTATAAAATCAGGACTGATGTGGAGAAAGTAAATAAGGAAAAGTTATTTACTTGTTCCCGTAGCACAAGAACCAGGGATCACAAAATGAAATTAATAAGTAGCAGGTTTAAAACAAGCAGGACGTATGTGCTTCCCTCTCTTAATGAGTCTGGACTCAAAGAGGAAAGCAAAATTGTATCTGATGCTCTCAAGTGTCTTTAATCTAGTGATACATTTGTGTAGACAGCCAGGTGGGCTGTTGGGGTAGGTTGTAGCCTTCTCTGCAGCTTTCCTCATTGTGCCTCCCCCACCACAGGAGGTAGTTCTAGCTTTTTACATGTTCCACTTCCCCTCCACTCTCCACAGTGTTCTCCAGGGTAGGACCTTGTTCTAGTTGAAGGGGAGTCATTTAAGATCTCTATGTTCTGTGCTAGAAACTGTCTTCCCATATAAGAAGATTGCCAGGAAAAATGCAGCGTTGGCTTCATAAATAACACACTGGTGGGTAGGCTGTCCTGGCATGTTGTACTGCTGGACAGGGGATTGCCTTGAGCAGCCATTGGGCTGCCATTGACTGCCTCTTCCCTCATCTTGTGGGGCTCTGAGCAACGGATGGACTCTGTGAAGGCAGAGGAAGTATGTTTGGAGACAGAGCATAGCAGGAGAACAATCCATGTTTGGAAGACTGGGGGTAGAGTGGCTGGAAGGAAAATTGGCCTGGCTGGAGACTAGGAGGCTGCATGGTGGGCACAGGGAAGGCATGAGACACCCTGTCTTCAATTTTACGAGCCTCTTCTCCAATTCCCACCTGTGTGTGTTCAGTGATTGCTCTCCCCTCAGATATGCAGCAGCATGAGTGTGCTCTGAGCTGGAAGGCCCATGATGGGGAGGTCTACTCTGTTGAATTCAGCTATGATGAAAACACAGTTTACAGCATAGGAGAAGATGGGAAGGTAGGTTCTGCATTCTCACAGTGGGAAGACAGTGGCCAGAGCCTAGACTGTTCTCCCTGCTCATCAGCTGTGTTGGCTTTGCACGGAGCGCTGTTCTTTCCTGCGCAGCAAGAGTGGATGGGCTCTTCCATTGTGCATGGACAGTTCCACACCTGGGGCCCTTTCCCTGTCTTGGCAGGCAGGCCAGTCCACAAGGGAGAAGGAGGTTCGGGGAGAGGGGAAGGGGCGCACTTACTTCTGATGCCCACTGGGAGCAATTCCTGGTGGGTTATAAATGGCATGATGCAGAGGGAGTAGCTGATCAGCTGGAGAGAAGGGGTGGGTGAAGAGTTGTTCATCCCAGTTTGTTGAAGACATGGAAGGGGCCAAGCGCTGTAACAAGGTATCACAGAGTCCCGGTCCCGAGGAGCTTAGTCTGGTTCTGATATCTTCACACACTAAACCACAATGTCTTCCACAGTGAGGAGCGCTTCCGCCTTCTCCCCCTATTCCCCAAATATTCCTTTCATTGAGATTGGGTCAGTGATGGCCTGGCTAACCTAGGGGAGGCTAACCCAGGGGAGACCCCAAGCTGGGAAGTGACTTAGTTGCTGTATTTGGCTTTATGGATACATCTAGACTACATGGCTCCGTCGACAGAGCCATGTAGTCTAGACGTACCCTATGAGACTAAAGATATTGGCTGCCCAGGCCTAAGGTGCCCCTCGTGAACTAAGTGTGCCAGTTATTTAAAGCCACCAATAAGCAAAGAGGCCAGCAGTAGCCTGGACCATGAAATAGCCATGGCTAGTTTAACCTAAAACAAAGAGAAAATGGACCCTGCCTCAAACTCCTGCCCGAAGCAGCACTCCCCCGCCCAAACTATGCCTTGTAACACGCCCTGAGGGTCAGCACATTAGGGGGGTGTCTGAGCGATGGGACAGCAAGTTCCAGAGCCGAGAGCACCCTGCTAGCAGCTCCCTCTGTTGTGTAATGCTGAGTGCACCTGTTGTGGTGGCACAGCCCCAGGAGACAGGCAGGGTCCAGTCATGGTCATTACCTGTTGGAACAGTTTACTGGGGTATCATTTACAAGATCTGCTCCAGCTCAGCCAAAAGTGAGGGACTCGATACAGGGATGACTGGCTCAGATTCTGTGTCCTGTGTCATGCAGATCAGAATAGATCATAACGGTTCCTTCTGGTCTTAAACTCTCTGAACTGTACTTAGCTCTGAGATAACCTATAGCCTGAATTTCTTTCACTGGAGACTTTTATCCCTTCTTTTGCTGTCCTAGTTTATTCAGTGGAATATTCACAAAAGTGGCATGAAAGTGTCTGAGTACGCCCTTCCCACTGATGCCACAGGCCCCTTCGTGCTCTCGGGGTACAGCGGGTATAAGCAAGTCCAGTTTCCGCGAGGAAGGCTTTTTGCTTTTGACTCTGAGGGAAACTACATGCTGACCTGTTCCTCCACTGGGGGCATCATCTACAAGGTAAGTGTGAGAGACATGGGGGAGGTTGGGCTGAAACAAACCAGCTTCCTTATCCAGGAGCTGAAATTCCAGCCTTCTGAAAGAATTTGTTAGTACTTTGAGCTAATAAGGGCCACCACCAACTTCTAGTTCAGGTTGTCTGTGTAGTCTGGGCTTACTGATAAGTCTGACATTGCAGGTGCATATGCAGCAGCAATGATACACCGCAGGTGAGCTGTTGGGTTACAAAAGCCCCATTTTAAATAGTTTTCCTTTCTTGAAGAATCTGATCTGTGTTGGATGGGATACAGACTTCTACAGGCTCAGAATATCTTAGTGCCAAACTCACAGACTAAGCTGCATTTTGACTGCTAATTTTGCCTCTTTGCTGTACACATGTTTACTGGATGTAGAAGGATTTCCTTTTACTGTTTAAAGTGAAATAAGGAAGAAAAATGACCATTTCCCTGCTCTACGTATCTATAGAGCTCTGCAGATATCCGTTCTATATCTGCGGGTGTCTGCATCCACAGATGTGGATATATCCGTGGCTCATTTTTGCCAATATGGATGTAGAGATGCAGATACAAAATTTGTATCTGCATGGGGCTCCATTTGGCAGCTGCCCAAAGCCCACACCACTGAACGACATGCCTGTTGGGGTTCCGAGCTTATGTCAGGCTTTAGATTCTCATTGGAACAAGCTGCTTCTGCTGCAGAAACCTGCTTTTAATAAGTTCTTGTGTTCTGTCTTCCCCACCGCTGCTGCAGCTGAACAGCAATGAGAAGATCCTGGAAAGCTGCCTCTCTCTGGGAGGACACAGAGCCCCAGTGGTCACTGTGGACTGGTGCACAGCCATGGATTGTGGAACCTGCCTCACTGCCTCAATGGATGGGAAGATTAAACTAACAACCTTACTTGCTCAGAAATCTTAAACTGAGCAGCACTGATAGGAAAGAGCCAGATGTGTTATGAAATCAGTGTTAACCATAAAAGAACAAAGTACATGGAAGAGAAGAAGGCAAATTACAATCACTCTTCCCTCATTTTAGCTTTTATCTTCAGGACCAAACCTTTTTTACACACAGCAAAGTGCTGCAGTTTAGGAGCCTGTTTAGTTACAGGGAACAGTGGCAACACTGAAGAACCAACACTCTAAGATTACCTGTTTTGGCAGCTGTGGAGCCTCAAGCACCACATGTCTCTAAGTGGTAGGGGGAGGTTACATGCAAATAGAAGCTGAATGCTGAATTGCATTTTATCACAATGGCTCCAACTGAAAATGCCTGCGTGCAACTCATAGTATTCTATATGTAATTTTTTTTCTTAAAAGAAACTGTTCCATTGCATTTGACTTGTGTACTTATTGGTGTAGTAGATTCATCTCTCTCTCTTTTTTTTTTTTTTTTTTAAATCCAGAAGGGAAAATCATGATCAGTCTGGTTCCTTTTCTACATAATGGGCTATTCAATAAACCAGTGATTCCTGCATTTAGGTCAGTCATGTGTGGTTGAAACTAAAGCATATCTTCTAAAAGGAAACCCAGGCTTGCATTAGGGATGATAAGATGCAGTTAACTGGCTAATTGAGAAGTTGATAGAATTTTTATCGACTACTTAATTAGTTGATTAGGAAAGGCAGCCCAGGCCAGTCCCAGCTTGCGCTGTGTCTGGGACCTACCCCCACTTGCAGCTCTGCAGTTTAAGTGTACTAAGAGCCAGGCTGCCTGCCTGGCCGGAGCAGCCTTTATCTCAGGGATAGGGTACATTTTCTGGGTGTGGCTTTGATGTCAGAATGACCTTTGGAAGTTCAGGAGGGATTACTGTCCAGCTGATTAGCAGAGCACCCACAGGTAGGTTTGTGTTTCTGTGTGCAGTGCACATACACAGTCCTAAATGCACATACAATCTATCTCCACATGGATGGAAAAGATGAGAGGGAACAGTTTCCCTTATCTAGTCTTGCAGATCTCCAGACCAGAGAATGTACTTCACCCCAGCCTCTGGAAGTTTGGGGGGAGGGGGGGGGGGGAGGGAGAAATAGTGCAGAAGTGAAATGTTGCAGAAAATCCACTTATCCAGTGCAGCTGTGGGAAGATCACTGAACCAGAACAAAGATTCAAAGTCCCTGTGTTAGTCTCAGTCTGACCTCTGATCAATGTGTTCCCTTAAAAGGGCAGTGAGAAAAAAGCTCAGGCAAGATGGGGGTAAGGGAGGAAGGAAAAGTCAATTATTTGTTAAATTGCTCAAAATGAAGCAAAAAAGAGCACTGGTCTTTTCAAATTTATTCTCTAACCCCTGAGGAAAAGCAAAGTTCCTTTTTATCTGTAACACAAATATTTCACCCAAATTAAAATGTCCACAAGACATTTTTATGTGACAGCAAGAACATACTATGAAATGTATGGGGTGGAAATCAGAAAGCATCCATTTTTTCTTAGGAGAGTGAGCATGAATATTAAGAGGTTATGTGAGCCCTGCTATGCAATCCACGGCTACAGTGGGACCTTTCAAAACCGCTTGACTCCAGGGACGAGGAAAGGTCTTTCTGGCATCAAATCCCCATCCTAGAGTCACGAGTTTAAAGCACTCACGAGCGGCTCCTAAATGACTCACTGTTGCCGCTGCTGCTGGGCCTTCTGCCGGCAGAGGGAGACCCAACTAGCAAACAAGTGCCCGCCTATGGTGATTTCCGAGAAACCCGGGAGCAGAAGCGAGCACCATTTCCCAGAGCAGGAGGGCGCAAACCCTGCAGTTTCCTGGCTGAAAGGGGGGAGGTAGGGCCAGAAACGTCACCTTGTTCCTTCGAAGTATCAGTTTTGGGAGTTGCCTCCATGAGCGCCACCCGCAGGGGCTCGTGTCTCCCGGGCCTAGGGAGCAGCCCCGGGCAGTTTGGGGTCCGTGTGGCTTGCGAGCCTGCCCCGAGGAGCCTGGCTCCGCAGGCCCGGCCAGCCCCGGGGCAGGGTGTGCGGAAGGCGAGCCGGGGCCCCCTGGCCGCCCGGCGCGGCTCTGCTGGCGGGGTGCCGCTTCGCCCCTGGCTTTCCCGTGCAGCGCGCTGGGGCGGGGCCGCTGCCATTGCCCCCGGCCTCGGGCGCTTTCTCTTTCCAGCTGCCTCCCCTGGGGAGCGGGCCAGGCCGGGATCGCTCCCCGCGCGGCTGGGCAGCTGCACAAGCAGCCTCGCTGCGGAGAGCAGGAGAGCCGGGGGCGCCCCCACGCCCAGCCGCTGGCCTAGGGCGCTTCCTGGGGATAAGCAGGCGGGAGGAGGCAGGACGTTGTGGGCGGTGACTGGCTGAGCCGCCAGGCAGCAGTTGATCTCCCAGGGCCGGGGGTCGGACGGGGCAGCCGTTGTGGTGTTGCAGCTTTGCCAGCTCCCCCGTCTCTCTCCGATGCTGCGTGTTTTCTGCAGACACATTTCCGCGCGCGGCTCGATGCTGGCAGCGCTTAGTCCTGGTCGTGCTCTGGACAGGCCGCCACCGCCCGTCTGGCCCGGCGTCATGTGGAAAGGTGCCACCTATGAGATTGTGTAATTTGGGAAGAATTATGGGGCACTGAGCATGCTCAATAGCTCTGCCGGCAGGTCTCCGTGAGAGCCGGGCACAAACCAGTGGGGGTTGGTGCCAGGCTCCCTGGCCCACTTGGAACAAAGCTGTTACCCAGATTCCAGCGTTTTATGCTCCTTTCCCTACCGCGGCTGCTGGGGGTGTGAAGTGATCACGGGGGACTACGCGGTAGCACCCCACTGCTGAGGCAGTAGCAGCAGAATAAGGGTCTGAGAAGGTGGAAGGAAACTCTCAGGCTATGTCTACACTAGCGGCTTCTTGCGCAAGAACTCTTGCTCAAGAAAACATCCACACTGCCATGTGCCAGCTGTGCTTTTGTGCAAGAGCATCCATGGCAGTGTGGACGCTCTCTTGCGCAAGAAAGCTCTGATGGCCATTTTAGCCATAGGGCTTTCTTGCACAAGAAACCCTGGCCGAGCGTCCACACTGCCCTCTTGCGCAAGAGCTCCTGCGCAAGAGGGCTTAAACTTGTTAAAAGTGTAGCTCTTGCGCAAGAAGCCCCCTCTTACCACGCCGTACTGTAAATTTCCTTGCGCAAGAGCGGGTGGGCCGTGTGGACGCTCTGCGGATTCTTGCGCAAGAGCTGCCATACTTGCGCAAGAAGCCACAAGTGTAGACATAGCCTCAGAGCCCACTGCTCTTCTGTCCCGCATTTCCAGGCCCCATGACCATAGAACAAGGAATCCTGGGCCTGCTTACAGAACCAGCGACAAGACAGAAATCAGGAGCAGGGAGCAGGAGCCAGTTCCTGCTCTGGTGGGGCCAGGTGAGAAGTGCCTGTCCATGGCTACTGCAGCAGCCAATGCTGGGTGAAGGGTGAATGTCCCCAGCTGGGGGACAGAAAGATACAGGAAGAGACACTCAAACTGTCTGAAATGTATAGTAGATAGCTTTACATTTCTCCACCCCTGCCCCTTACTGGGGTTATAGCTGCCCAAGTCCTCATCTCTGGCCCCTTGCTTGTCCCCCTGTGGTCATTCTATAGCAGTGTTTCCCAAATAGTGCTCTGCAGAACCCCAGGGTTCTGCAAAGTGAAAGTAAGGGTTCCGCAAGAACTCGATCAATCCCTCCCACCCGCCGAGCAGGTCTTAGGGGCCCGGTGTAACCCATTTTCAAGGGTTTTTTGTTTTTCCATTTTTTTGGGGGGGAGGGGAGGGTCGACCAGTTTCCCCCAGCATTTTCTTTTTAAAGGGTTCCGTGGCTAAAACTGGGAAACACTGTTCTATAGTATAACTCCTTCCTGCCAGACCCTTCCCTTTCTGTTTTATGAAAAACAATCAGATTCCAGGCATATCTCATTATCCTGGCCCAACCAAACCCAAAGCTGGCTTTAATGTTTAAGTTTTGATAAGGGGAAGCTGCATACTAAATGTGATCCTAGCATTTACCGCTTTGGAGCAGTTCTTGAACAAACGGACTTGTGGACAGACAGACACACATTTCTAAAACATATAGTAAGATTTTTGGCAGTGTTCCTTTAAGATGTTAATGGGGATTTGTAGCACATTCCCTGATGCATTAGCTGTGGATTAATGAAAGCTTCTCTTTGGGAAGGGGGATGCATAGGACAGCACCAGACAGTCATGCACAGTGGTGAATTCTGAACCGTATAAACGGCTGAGCCTTGACTGTGTGCCAGTTCCTTTTTTAAATGCAAAGTGATGGAAACCGCCGTGTGCAAAGCAAAAAAGAGGGTCCTTCCGCCATGGATGGTAGCGAGGGACGTGGAGCCAAGAGAGACTGTGTCAGCAGTAAGACCCAAGAGAGCGAAGAAGACAGCCATGGCAAGGTAAGCACATTGTGCAACCGGGCTAGCTGGGGCTGCAATCGCATTGGCTTCTGTGTGCAAAGCACTGTGGGGTCTGGTCAATACTTGGCTAGGAAACCCCCAAGGAGAAGCAAGAGTATCACCTGAAAGTGGGGTTGGAGGCTCAGCCAGGGTGTTCTTCCCTGGGTCAGAGCTGCAGAGAGTGCTATGCTGGTGGAGCTGCTTGCTCAGGAGAGAAGGAAAACACAGAGCTGTTTGTTTAGAGCTTAAGGTGCTCATCGTGGTCAAATCCCTTGGGTATTTACTCTCTCTCAGAGCTATGCTATTCTTCACTTCCCTCCCTATGCTCCCTCTTGTGCTTGATCCCTTCTGCTGCATTTGTCCCTGAGCTGTGGTCCCCCAGCCTGTGCAATGCTTTGAGATCCCTTAAAAAGGCGATAGGGCTAACTGTTGTACTTTGTATCGTAAGGGACTGGATGCTTATGGAAATACACAGGAATGTTCCAAAAAGGTTCTGATTTCTGCTCTAAGCTGATGTACATAACTCCGCCCAAATCATCTGACTTCCACGAAAGTAATAGTGGTGTGGGAAGACAGTCAGACTCCAGCTTCTGACTTCCTGTTATTGAAAAACAGGGACTTTCCAGAAACAAAAGCATGCCCTGCTCTTGGGGGAATTTAACACATTAAAAATTCTGCACACAATCTTTTAAAGTTCTACAATAGTCTGTATTTTTATTTGTTAAACTAGCACTACACAAGCATGCCAGTTTCAATTATTTTGGTAATTTATTTCACAATACCCATGTCTATATCATTAAAGATACACACAAATTCCTCCAGGAGTAAGGAGTTAAGGAACCCCCTACAATAACCCAGTTTCTGACTCTCTGCCTTCTCTCCCCAGAGCCCATAGTCACTCCCCCAGAGCCCAGCTGTGAGTACCACCCAGCCCGGACACACACATCCCCTTCCCCACAATGCCTAAGCACCCAAAGAAACAGCCTCTTTCTGGGTTCTGGGCTTGTATGACATTTTCTGCATGCTGCCTCCTTCCTTCAGGACATGCTGGGAACTACAGCTGCAGGAACCCCCCCCCCCCCTCTGTAATGTCTTTTATTTACAAGCTAGGCTCTGCCCTCTCCAGTGCTGGTTGTGGCCATCAGATATGCAGCCCATTTCAGTGTAGAAGGGAAGGAAGGAAATTCTGCACAAAACCCATTAATTTCCGCACAAGTTCTGCATTGCGCCGTGATGCAGTATTCCCCCATGAATACATTCCTCTGCTGATTGTGTGTCTGTGGGGGGAAGCATTCTCATTTCTGCCTGTGACAGTGTTCCCCAGCTAATTCCTGATTTTATTTTCTCTTCTAATCTCTTGGCCTGTCCAGGACTGTGACTGTCTATTGTATGAATGAAGCGGAGCTGGTGGATGTGGCCCTGAGCATCCTGGCTGAGGTGAGCGCCCAGGCCTGCTAGTCCATCTTCCTGCCAATGTAGCAGGTTCCTAACATGTCCCTGTCCTGATGCTTTTTTCCCAGTCTAGTCTAAAATGTCTGGCTTCCACCACTTCCCTTGGGGACATTCCATTGCAGGGAGGCTAAATAGAAGCATTCTCCTTTGTAGCCAGCTGCCTCCATTTCAGTGATGCCAGGGTCCAGCACGTGTAACATTATAACATGTCCCCCAGAAGCCTTGTGGAAACCACAACAGCAAGTGGGTCAGGCAGGAGGAGGGAATGGGTGACTTGGTTGAAGCACAGACTTGGGAAGTCTGCATGCTGTTTCATGCTCTGTCTCGCACCTCCTGCATGACCACTCACATTGCTTGTTTACCCCTCAGTAAGTGCGGAGACTGCTGCAGCTCAGCTTTGCCAGGGCATTGGGAAGGTTACCATTTGAGAGGTGCAGATTGTGGTGAGGAGGAATGCCCATGAATAAATGCACGGAGAGAAGTTTTCACACACACAAGCCCTTCTGACCATCAGGAAGGTGGTGCAGAAAGAGGACACGTGGTTAACAGGGTTTAGTAACACGATTCCCAGCAATTATTTATTTAGAGGGGAGAAGTTTTTGTCTGGAATACAGTTATGCTCCTTGCCCCCCTAAGCATGTTTGACTCTTCCCACATCTGCATCACAGTGACCCTTGCTGGGGCTGAGGGAGTCTCCAGCCAGTCAGTCCTGCTTCTTGTGCTGGGGAGGGTGGGTGCACATGTGGGTGTGGAGGGTAAAGCAGTGGGCTTTCCTTCCCAGCCCTGTGGGAGCTCGGAGACACCGCCAGCCCTTGGTGGAACTTCACATGGGTCCATCCAGCTCTGATGGCAGGACTGAGGTCCTTAGTTGTTCCTAACTGTTAAAGCTCCCCCGTTCACTTTTGGGGCACCCTTTAGTCTCCCCTTCCCCATGAGCATTAATGATCCTGTGATGCTCTTTGAAGGTGCACAGATGTTAACTTTAGTACTCTCCCCAAACTGTAGTGGAGGTGACTGTCCAGAACTCCCCTGCAGCTTCAGTGGCAAAGAGCGGGGGTCTTCCCTGCCTGGCCTAAGCCAGCATGTGTGTGCTGTGAAGCGGGGTGGGATACAGATGCTGTTAAGCCTCCCATTGCATTTAAACAGATTGGAGCCTGGTGCCAGGGGGGACGGGTGTTTCTCCCTCTTGCTTGGGACAAAACGCTTTCTGGACACGTCTGGTTTGTTTCTGTGCCAGAATCGTAAATACAAGGAAACCGAGGGGAGTGTTCCATCGGAAACCGAAGGGAAGCAGGAAGGCCAGCAAATGCCAACCGAGCCTCAGAAGAGCCCAGCAAGCAACAGCGGGGCCAGCGCCCCCCGACCTGATGCTCAGCCAGACGATTTGGGCTGTGCTAGCAGGACGGACACGGAGGACGAAGAGGATGATGCTTTGAAATACGTCAGGGAGATCTTTTTTAGCTGAAGTCTTATGGATTTTTAAACCAGTGCAAAAATAATGGCAAAGGGAACTGTGGTGGTGGGCAGGGTGCGGGGCAGACCCAGGCGCTGGCTCCAGGGGGTGAGAATACAGCCATGGGGGCTGTCCAGGTGCCCCAAACGCCCTCCCAATTCAAAGTGAGCCCAGAGCAGAGGTGTGGGCAGGGCCTGAGAGAAAGTCTGAGAGGAGCTCACCCTGCCCCTGCTGAATAGCCTGTGTCTGGTTCAAATAGAGCCTTGCTCAGGATGTCTGAATCTGGGGGAACAGCCTCTCACCCACCCTAAGGCTCCCCACCCGTTCCTTGTGGGCCACCTGTCCTCTCCTCCCCATGCCCCAACCCGATGGTGCCAAGAGGTCTCCTGATTGTCAGTCTCTGCAGCGAGATTGGGGACTGAGCTCCCTGGGCAGGGCACACAGGAGGGAGGGGGGAAGGAGGCAAAGGAGTTGCTTTGTAACCCTTGATCTGCAGGCCAGCCAGTGAGGCACCTTTTATCAGTTATGTAAACTTCAAAAGGTTATTAAATTATGTCTCTTAACCAAGCATCCATGTGCTCCGTCTCCACCTATGCTGTCTCCTCCCCTGCTTGTTGGCATGATGGCTTTATTTACCTGATATGGCAATGGGCCTTGCATGATAGCAGGCGGGCCAGAGAAACAAACAGGTTCCATTGTTTAGGGCAGATGGGGTCACTAGCTCCCCATGCTGTGCCTGGTTTAAATGCACTTTAGTTATAATTTCTGCATCTGCCCACAACTCTGACTACTCACTGTGTGCCTCCGCTGGGCAGGAATGGCAGTGAGTTACTCATTTTCAAATGATCGCTCATGAGGCACATTGTGTATAAAGATTATTGCAGTAGTGTGTATACACGATGCTTTGAGTCACACACATTAGTCAGTATGGCAGCAGCCAAGCATGTTGTCCTCCAACGTTCCACCTCTGTGCTCCAGCTCTGCCCTGCTCAGTCCCTGTCCTGAGCCTACCACGTAGTGGGGAGAGGCCAATTGATGGTTTCTCTCCCGGGGACAACTTTGTCACCAGCATCTCTTTAGCCAGGAACAATAGGGTGGTGACACTGCCATTCCACACTTGCAGAGACTAAATACGCACAATGGGGAAGGCTCAGCACCTGGTTCCAAACCTTTTGAATTGCATTTTCTGCCATGTTAAATACTTCTAATTTTAGGCTCATTTGAAATATTTTGCAGACAAGCTTGAATGCACACTTCTGGGCTGGGAAAGGGTTCCAACCATCATAGTTTGGCCTCTTCTTTGAGTTCAAACCTAGTAACACTTCCTTTACAACGGGACAGATTATGCACACAGCAGCTGAAATTGCCTAGTAGAGCTAGAAAAGATCTGGGAATCTTTCCTGGTATTCCTTTGTGCCAGGCACTGATACTGTAGTTGAGCTGCTCATGCCCAAATTGTTAGCTTTGAACATGGACCTCAGCTCAGATGTGCCAGCACCCCCACAAAGATGCAGTCACCCTTCTCTGCTGGGTTGGCTCTAGTAGCTAATCCTGATTTGCCTTACATCTGTTAGCCAGGCCTTAGAACCCTCTGCAGCTTGCCTTTCCTGTACCATGACAGCCCATCTTTCTTGCAGTGACTAGCCGGAGATCAATACACAAGAGCAGGCTATATAGGCTATCAGATGATTAAAACAACTGGATTGGTAAGATCCTACACGGCACTGAATTTCAGTGCCACAAGCTAGCGCTGTGTCTCCCTCCTTCTCTGCCTTCAGACCTTCAAGGGTGGGAGCTGCTTCTCAGGGGATGGGCTGTCCTTTGCAGGATCCCCCTGGAGCCACTGGAGGCATGCAGCAGCAGCAAAAAACTGGAGCACCTGCAGGGCCTGAGCCCCTGCAAGAGCCATGAAACCCCCACTGAGTTCAGAGAGTTGGATCCAACTCCAGGTCTGCAACAGAAACAAGCTGAGGCCGCCCGCCAGAAATGTAGCCGAGAGGCCTAGCACCACAAGGGTCACCTCCCACGCCTCCCTCTCTCTCTTGTTGGCACATTGGGTCTGGAGGGTAAAAAAGGGGGAGAAGAGACAGAGGACCTGGGCCATGTATACACAGAGCCTTGCCAGCACTAGCTCAACCTGGCCAATCCCCAGCTCCTTCAGGTCCTTGAATTGCAGGCACTGGAGCTCTCCAGCTGTCTGGTTCCACAGGCAGAAGTTGTAGAAGCCGATTATTTTTTTGGGAAGGTTGATAATGTTCCCTGCTTCCCACATCAGGGCATACAGCATCAAGACAATGGACCCTGCAGCCAGGAAGAGGATACTCCAGGACAGCAGGCCTGCCCTAGTTCTCATTCTCGTTTCCATAGTAGCTCCTCAAGCCCACGGTAGCGCCCTCCTTGGCGAGACCTGCTGTAAGATATGAATGGGAAGAGCCCTCAGTTTCAATGTTCACACCAGTGATCCCGCTGCTTTCCCCCAGGCCCAGGTAACACCCGCACAGCAGGAGTGGTGCAGCCCCTTCTCATGGCTGGTCCACTAGAGGATAACAGGTTACTATTGCTCATAGAGCTCAAGGCCAGTAAGGACCATCGCGATCAGCTTGTCTGACCTGCACATTGCAGAATCTCACCCACCCTGTCCTGTTATAGACCCCAACCTCCATCTGAGTTACTGTAGTCCTCAAATCATGGTTTAAAGACCAAGTTACAGAGCATCCACCATTTACACTAGTTTGAACCTGCAAGTGACCAGTGCCCGAAATCTCCCCAGAGTCACTAGGAACTTAACCCAGGGGGCAATTCCTTTGCGACCTCAAATCTGGCGACCAGTTAGACTGTGAGCAGTGGCAAGACCTGCCAGACTGACACCCAGTAAAGAAGTCTGTAGTGATTCAGGGCCATGCCCAGCGAGTGTCCCATTTGGGGATTGTTGCCAGTGGCCCACCTGCCATTGCAGGCAATCTTACCATACCATTGCTCCTGTTGGTAAGGTCTGTAGCATGGGGCTGAAGGGCCCAGGTTCAAAGAGCTGCTGCCTGCCCACATGAGGGGCTGATACATGCACTGTTAGTTTCCTACATGTGGAAAATGGGGACTTTGCTTCCTCTGGGAATGAGCCAGGAAAGAAATGAACAAATTCTGTAAATTAACAAGGGGACCATTTAAACATTAAACTAGAAGCAAACAAGGTTTCCTGACCCCAGCACTGGGCAGGGACAAAGGTTAGCATTGCAGCTGCCTGTGAAGTGGGGCTCTGGTTTGAAATGTGACTAGAAATGCCCTTGAGGGGTTTTGGTTCCTCAGCAATCCCACAACCACTTTGTGCCGCTGACATGCCAGGAGATGGTCATTCTACCAGCCATCCCCGCGCATGGCACCTGTGCTCTGCCTTCCTCTCATGTCAGTGCCAGGAGTGACAACTCTGCAGCTGGAGTTTGGTTGACCAAGCATGAGAGGGATCAGCGGCTCTGGCTCCCTCCCATAGCTCTGCTGGCTGGGCAATGCTCACTGGTGGCCAAACAGGGCTGTAGCAGGAGGGGCAGACACACAAATCTGTGAAGTGAGGACCCTGGCACTTGTCTGTCTAGCCCTGCGGGGGCTGGCATTTTAGGGACAAAGGCAGGTGGTAATGAGGAGACAGCACAGTTCAGCTTCTTTAGGGAGTTTGCAGTTTTCCCAGTGCAAAGAACTGAGAGGCAGTGATATGGGACCTTATGGGGCAGGGAGGAGATGCCACACTAGAACCTGACACCCATTTAATTGTGTCTCATCTTCCCCTTCAGTATTTGGGGGGAGGGGAGACCATAGGGAATTAGCAGAACCACCTACCATTAGCAGAGAAGCTCTCGGGATAATGAACAAGCTTCCTCCAGCCACTGCCAAGATAAGTAAAGGCAAATGGGCCAAGTTTTGCCTTTTTGCATGTGGGACACTCAGGCAAAGGAAGGGGCAGAGCACAGAAGGAAGAACATGGCCTGTCTATAACTGCTTAGCTCATGCCTTAGCAGCCAGGTAATCAATTTCACCAAGAGGGAACGTGAAAGTGCCTCACTGGGCAAACACACCTACATGCTTCAGCTGATACAGGGTGGTACTTATGACCATGACACATTATTCTGGCTTTAATCTGAAAACAAACACTAAGGCTACGTCTAGACTGGCATGATTTTCCGCAAATGCTTTTAACGGAAAAGTTTTTCCGTTAAAAGCATTTGCGGAAAAGAGCGTCTAGATTGGCATGGATGCTTTTCTGCAAAAGCACTTTTTGCGGAAAAGCATCCGTGCCAATCTAGATGCGGTTTTGCGCAAGAAAGCCCCGATCGACATTTTTGCCATCGGGGCTTTTTTGCACAAAACAGTTTTTAGCTGTCTACACTGGCCCTCTTGCGCAAAAACATTTCTGGAAAAGGGCTTTTGCCCAAACGGGAACATCAAAGCATTTGCGCAAGAAGCACTGATTTTGGACAGTAGAACGTCAGTGCTTTTGCGCAAAATCAAGCGGCCAGTGTGGACAGCTGGCAAGTTTTTGTGCAAAAGCAACTGCTTTTGCGGAAAAACTTGCCAGTCTAGACGCAGCCTAAAGTTGTTTAGACTGCTCCCTCTTGCGCAGGAGACTATGCAAATGAGGCAAAGTGGTGAATATTTGCATACTTA
This sequence comes from Pelodiscus sinensis, assembly GCF_052426305.1. Lineage (NCBI taxonomy): Eukaryota > Metazoa > Chordata > Testudines > Trionychidae > Pelodiscus > Pelodiscus sinensis. Next base: position 87,545,514 of record NC_143052.1, read on the forward strand.
ATGAGCCGCCATTTTGTGCAAGGGGCTTTTGTGCAAAAAGGAGTCGTGTAGATGGCTCCTTTTTGCGCAAAAGCCCCTTGCTCATTAAGTATGCAAATGAGGTGCAGTGATATTCACTGTTTTGCCTCATTTGCTTATTCTCTTGAGCAAGAGGGGGCAGTCTAGACATAGCCTAACTGAAGTAACATGGAAGCCAAGTGGTGCTGTGCACTGTTTGGGAGAGAAGAAAGGGATGAGCATTGCCAAGATGTTTGCTGCCAGTTCCACCCTCACTTGCCCATCCATGTGTCTAGCTTCGGTGTAAAGATCTGTCATTTTTTGAGCAGTAATGTACACAAGTGGGCTCCTCAGGGTGGGGCCTTCCCAGTGTTCCCTCTCATCTTTTCCATCCATGTGTGGAATTTTCCCACCCATATGCAGAATACATTTTTATGTGCACCAAGGCATGTGTGAATGTGCACCACCAATAGAACTACAAAAAAACTAGCTATGGGCACTGCGCTAATCAGCTGGGCAGCACTGGACTCTCTCCTGAGTATTGCACAAGGGCACAGCTTACAGAAAACACTGGACCTTCCAGAAAATTTTTTCTCAGCTGGATTGTGAGTCAGGTGTTTGTTAGGGCCCAGTTGCCAAGTTTGATAGGGTAAGAACCTTGATGTCATTTATTGGAAATGCCTAGATTAGAACCTTCCTGGGAAAGCATTTTCGCTTTTGGTCCTGGTGAAAAGAAGCATGAATCATGGGAAAACAAACACAATGAGCGGGATTTCTATTGTTGGAGTAGTCACCCAAAGTGGCAATTAGCTATTTAAGTCCCTCTTGTAAATCCCAATGGAGGGACCCAAACAATCTAGCCCTAGCCCCCCAGGAGACAGTTGCTGTGGGAACAGACCTCCAGTGGTGATTTCCTCGTTCTCTCTCAGTTCAGCCTGACTTCTTGGCAGCCTTGCCTGGCCACTTCTCTCTCTGCTCCTTGGCTTCTTTTCACCTGATTCTAGGGCTTGCGGGTTAGGCTAAAAAACAAAATCAGAGGTAAAAGGAGAGTCCCAGCAGGACTGCACAGGGAATGGGATCAGCAAAAACAGCTGCCTCAGATGCTCAAGAGTGATTTGCTGGTTGGGTCTGAATATAGACATCAAGCAGCGTCAGAGAGTGAGCGAGGGCCGCCCACGCAGGCTTGGCTTTGAACACTTCAGAGAGGGAACTGGCTGCCTCAAGCCTAGTCCCGTGTGTGTCCTGTATTCCCAGTGGTGGGGCAGCCTTCCCTTCCACTCCATTTAACAGCCCCCCCAGGCGTTTGCTTCGGCGTTACCACGGTTCTGCCAAGGACTCCACTGAACTGTATTTGGATCCCGCCAACCTCACCCCACTGGCTGTCGCCACTGTGCAACCCACGACACGTGCCAGGCAGCATTGAGTGGGGAGCGGATATAGGTAAAGCTGCTAAGCCACAAGCTCACACCATGCTCTGTGGGTCGGACCCCTGTGCTGTACTCAGGGCCCTGGGCGTGCAGCAGCACAGGGGGGTCCTGGAAACTTCAGTGCTTCCAGCCTCTGTGCCAAGAGCCCCGGACAGGGATCTGAACCCGTGACTCCCTGGCAGCGAGCCAGTCTCTGTGCGAACTAACAGGATTCTTCCTGTGGTTTGACAAAGGCTTGGCCCTTACTACATAGGGTGTCTCCCACCCCCACAAGCCCAGCATCACCCCTCACCATCAATACCTCACTTCAACTTCCGAAGGTTTTTCTTGGTGATGGCCTGGCGAGGTCTGAATGTGCTCCTGCGCTTGCCAGCGAGGTCCAGTGCACTGTAAGAAACACAACCACACAGACAGCTCAGAGGTGGCTTAATGGCAGAGCTGGAGCCATGGGGAGAACTACAGGGCAGGTACAGAAGTGACAAGATGAATAATCCCCATTGATTTCTACCCAAGATGCCCTGCCTTCCTCAAAAGAGCCTGGTTTCTGGTGGCAGCCTGCCCCATCCGAAGGGGGATGAGACCAGGGGGAGGATGTCACAGCAACAAATAAAACCCCAAACTAGTTGGCTGACTCAGGGTGCTGGGCCTGGTCGTGGGGTGGGGCCTGGGAAGAGCACAGGGCTAGTGCCCTGGGGAGGGCCAGCATGGGACCAGAAGAGGGTGTGTGTTTAGCTATGAAATAATACTTAGGCTTGGCTGTGACTAAAAGGCTAGATGACAGTAACATTGATTTCACCTGGTACACTGAAAGCAAAGTCCAGAAATTGGTATCAGCTGGGAGGTGCTCCGCCCCCCCCTGCCGCTTGTGCCTGCAGTAATCCAGTGGCACCAGCTCTTGGCCAGGACTACAAGAAGGAGGACAAGCCCCCTGGCGTTGGGGGGAGGCCACCTCTGTGCTGAACAACCCATGCCCAGGACAGAGCCAATCAGGAGTGGGGTGACCTTTTTTTGTGGCTGGAGACTTGTCTGGCTCAGCTCAGCCCTGCCAGGACCCCAGCAGGGCTGTGGTGTCCCTGGCCTGGGGGCCATTCAGAGAGCCCTCTACAGCTCTGCTGTCGCTGCCTTGGTTCCTGGCATGCCAGCCAGGAGCTCTCCCCAAGCTGACACTGCTCCGCAGCAGGATGGCCTCCAGGGGCTGGAGGCTTGTCATAGGCAGGCCATTCCTCTGGTTTTAAACTGGACACATATGCTTTGCTAATGTCCTCCCCGCCCCCGCCTCCTGTAAGGAGATAAACCCACACCTGCTTTTGTCGGGGGCAGATGCGCCCCCATCCCCAGTGTGCCTCACATACCCTGCAGGGGCCAGGCCACAGTTTTCCCAGCAGGAGCAAACATTGTGGTGTTCTGGGAATGAGTAGGAGACCACACTAGCTCGTCCCCGCCCTACAGCCTGCCCTGCGCCTTGTGCCCCACCAAAGGAGCCCCCTGGAATCCTGCTGTCAGGGCTGGCCTAGCCCCAGCCGGGACCCCACTCCCCAGTTTCCAACAAGTGTAAAAATAAAAATCAATTAAAATAGAAAAAAATTAAAAGTAAAAATCGCTGTTAACGGTCAAAATGAACACAAAATAAGACTGGGATTCCACCAGGCCCCACCCATGATGTGATGGCCCAAAGCCCTGCCCTGGCCCAGACTGGACCCACATTAATCCACGCTAGTCCCTTCTGGTAGCAGCACTGAAATGCAGCTGGTGGGGCATCAGCCAGCACCCTGCACTCCAGTACTATGGAGAGAAGGCCAAGGCAGTGGGGTAAAGCCCTACCCTGCCACGTGGAGCCCACGGGGTCTTTGCTATGCCACAGCACAGAGGCACTCCAGCCCCTAAATTCCATGGCATTCAGTGGCCCTGATTCAGCCCCATTGGTGCTGACACAGGGCCCAGCTCTGGGCATAGGCATAGGCTAGGTGAAGTCACCATTTCCATCTCCAGCTGCCCATGGACTGGTATGTGTACAGCCAGCCCAGTGCCTGGCAGGCCCCCCCTGAACAGGGGCATTCTGGGGGGTGAGCCTTACAACTGCTTTGACGTCCCATTGTGACAGCAAAGGTGAACCAAAGTGAGTCCGAGCAGCACAGAAATCTCCCCAAAGTACCTCTCCTGGGAAGAGAAAAGGCTGAGATGACCCCACTGGGATTTAAACCTGCCTATGACTGACACCTCTCTTTCTCATGCCAAGAGTGCACATGTTCTTCCAAGCCAAAGGCATTTAGGCTTATGTCCAGGGGAAAAACAAACACAGGAAGGAACTGGGTTTGCATGTGAGCATGTCCCCACCCGTCCATCCATTCCCACAGTCTGTCATGACTCCGCCTCTCCAAATGGCTGCCTGTCCCTGCAGGCAGTAGATAGTTAAAAGGAACAGACACATCAACAAAGACACTTCAGTGACCTAAGTCAATACATGGCACTGGCAGCTGTTTTAGGGGGTTGCTGCTGGGACCGGTTATCAGGGATGAGCTCTTCCTCTCCTGATCCCATGTGATAATTCGTCAAAAGACTCTGTCCCTGGTAAAAGACCATTCCTACATATCACCAAGGCCACAGCCCTGCTGCTTGCACCAGTATGGGGAGAGCCTGGCGGTCTTGTTGTTTTCTACTGCACCTGCTTGTTCCTTCATTCCTCTGATTTGCATGGAGGGTGTCCCACTTCAGAGAGTAGGATCTGAGGAAATCAGGCAGCTCTTAAAAACAAGACTGGTTGCCCAGCCCTTTCCCACCTGAAACTATGCACTGGTTCTGGCTTAGACAAGGACAGCCAGAGAGAGGGTGGGTAACCAAAGGAACAGGGGAAGGAGAAACAAAAATCAGAGCAGAAGAGACGTCAGAGAAAAGATAAAAATATGAGAGGGGAAAAACCTGAAGAAGATCCAGGCCATGAGGAACAGCAGCCCTGCCAGTCCCAGAGGGAAGGCCTGCTCTCCGCTTCAGGACTTGGCAGAAATAGCAGAATGACTAAGTCATCTGACCCAAAATAAGTACTCTGAGGAACTCAAGTACAATGAAAACAAACAAGCAGAGGGGGAGAAGGAAGGGGAAAGGTTTCCGGTTTCCTTTGGCATTCCAGAGTAATTGCCACTGTCTTGAACATCTCTAGAGCACACCCTAAAATGCTTCTATATTGCACAGGTCATTCTGGAAGATATGAACTAGAACAACTGTCCCCTCCCCCACCATTTGAAATTGAAAACATTCAGGAGTTCAAACTTGACCCCTTGACATCTGTTTTCCTCTTTGGCCCTATTCCATTCTTGGCAGCTGTCGTGTTATTTCCTACCTACTGATCCCTGCTAGACTTTTCCAAACCATTTTGGGTCCAAACAGATGTGAATCCTGGACTAACTGGTGATAACTTTTGTTACAACCCCATCCTCAAATTACAAATCTGTATGGGGGCCTCATAACTAGAGCCATGTCTCCCAGCCTCTCCAGACTAAGGTAACCCTTTCAGGAGTCAGATTTGTCTTGCATACCCTCCAGTTTTACCTCTCTTAAAAACTACTTGCTTACCAAATGGGAAATAAAAATACAAACTTGCCACAGCCACACTATTACTGACAAATTGGTTACTTTCTCAGGTTTACCACATAATTATAAAGTAACTCAATTGGAATATAAATATTGCATGTACGTTTCAGTGATTAGTACATAAAGCAGTATAAACAAGTAATTGTGGCTAGTAGGAAATTTTAGCTTGTACTGACGTTGCTAGTGCTTCTTATATAGCTTTGGCAAGTAAAACTAGGCACATATCTAGTTGTGTTGATGTTCCCCCTGGAAGATGTACCCCCGATGTATCCCTCTGCCTACCCCTAGGGATACCTGTACCCTTAGTTGAGAACCACTGACCTAGAATACAACTAGTATGTTTACTGCTTGCATAGGTGTGTCTTCTTCAGTGTGAAGATAATCTGTAACAATGGGTGCACTGGTATGCAGTCATATAAGAACGTGGGTTTAAATAAATGTCATATACTTAATGGCTGCAGGGAAAGGGAATGGATAGGTGTTAAGGTCAACTGCTGATACTTGGGAATTTGTAACTGGAGATGAGAATTTTTCTACAGTACTTAGCTGAGATTTAGAAGCTCTTTATCAGTACTCCAGCTAGACTTAGATAGTAGCATCCCATTAAAGTGCAGTTCTCTCTCATATGGCCATTTTGGGGCTCTGTAATTATGCAATCTGATTTTCCTCCTTAATGATTTTCAAATGAAATGTGCACCGTTTACAAGTAGAAAGCTGCTCTTTTCTTGCTGCCAGATCTGTGAACTCATCCTGGGATCTGAAACGCAAGCTGAGTTCTTTCTGGCTCAGTTCCATCTCTGATGCCCTAGGGAGATTCCACATATAATCTGGGGAAGATTTTGTCTGCAGCTGGAAGGGAGCTACCTATGATCTGCGCATCAGCAGCTGCATGGTCTCTGAATGCTAACCATAAAAATAAAGGGGCTGAGGTGAGTATTTCCTTCTCTCACACATTGTCCCATTGATTTCATTGGGAATAGCAATCACACAGGGCCAGATCCCAAACCCACTGATGTCAAACTGTATCAGCCTCTCCTTTCACAACAAGGCAGAATCTAGTTTCTCCACTTCCTTTGCTATCACACAAGATTTTCCAGAACATGATGCAGCGTAACTCCACATACTACGAGCTAATTTCATATAAATTGATTCATCGTCTTGGTAATTAAAAGAGGTTCCATTTTTACCAGAGAAGAAAACCTCAGCCTTTAAATCCAAGGGTAGGACTCAAGCATTGTAACACTGAATGTCACAGCCCCTATCTTTTACCTGCCTAGAAAATCTCAGGAACAATACTGCAACCCATAAAGCCTGAATTGGGGCCTCAGCTCCTGATGCACTGAAGGGGGAGAGATGGGTGCCCTAACATTAGCCCCCCAAAAAGGCAATGTGCTAAAGAGGGAGCCACCAAAGCTCACCAATGTGAGATGTTAATGAGAAGGGTGTGCTAAGAACCCCGCTCTCTGAGACAGGCATCTAAATCCAGGCCTAATGCTGCCAGCCACCCATGGCCAAGAACCTGCTGCCTGGACACCCTAAGCCACTACTTGCAGCAAGCCCACTTCCCAGACTCCAATAGGTCCATGCAAAACAGCCAAATGAATTGCTTAGGAGGCAGAAATCCCAGGGTCAATTCCCTCCTCTGTCAACAGCCAAAAAGGATTTGATCCCCAGCTCTTAGAAGAGGGCTGTAAACACAGAACAATGGAGTCGGGGCTCCATCAAACTCTCCTGTGGAAGCTGCTTCACTGTGGAGAAATAATGAATAAATTATTGGAGCTGGGGTCCCTTGCCTCTGGGGTGGGCTCTTGAAGCGCTGGACTAGAGTCAGTCTCTCTCTGGCTCCAGCACAATGACTTCTCCACAGTGGGAGATCCCCTGTTAAAAGCCTTTCTCCCGTTCTGGCAATAAGGGAAGTTCTGAACCTAGGCCCAGCATTCAGAGAGGCAGCAAGCAGCTCTTGAGTTCAGAAGCAGAACCATAAAGGTGAGAGAACTATCACTCTGAAATTATAGATGTGGTGTGAGATTAGAAGCCTAAAGGATTGAGTGGGGTTTTCTGTGTCACAGTGAAGCCAACAGTAGGACTTAGATGCTCAAACCTCAGAATCAACCTTCTTTGTGGATCTGGATCTTAATGATCAGCTGTAACATGAAAACTAAAAAATGAGAGCTGATTCTGCTTGCAGTTACTCTGTCTTTTTAAGGTTATATTACTCCACTAAAATCACTGGTGTTGCTCAAGAGAAAAATCAGGCCAGGAGATGTAAACAGTGCCTGGCACATCTGACTGTGTGCAAACACAGAAGTCAGGTAGATAGAATACAGAAACACATATAACCTGATTTTTATTTTTTCAATCAATTCAACTGACCCCCTCAAGTAAATAGAGTGGAAAACTGTTTCAGATTTCACCTACTCTTGTGCCCAATTGTCTATTTCAGTAATTCTTTTCGGTCACACTTTTTCTCATTTAAAATGTTTGCTTTTCTCTCTCTCTCCTCCCCCCAACCTTGCTGTGTTAAAATCCTATGCAAACAATAATGAAAGCTAGCGACAGAGAACACTGCCAAATTCACAGAGTAAACAACAGGGGAAACTATGCTGAAACTAACTATAGCCACAGTGCTCTCAAACACACTAAGTCACCAAACTGAAAAAAAATACAGTTCTCCTGGATCTCATTCTATTAGACTGATCTAAGGTGTACTTTGTATTACAGCAATAGATAAACTATTAAGACAGAAATGAGATTTTTAGTTGACTGTCCCTTTAAGAGACTCAGGAGGGAATTTGACTCCCCAGGCTTGCATGCACAGTATAATCTCACAGAAAAAAACATCATTGCCCGTAGCCCACCAGCAGGGTACTTACGTGAGGAGCACCATGGTGCTGTGTGCGGAACTCAAAACACCAAGGAGAGTCAGCACTGGAAGTCTCCTTCAGCTGATGCACTGAAGGAGAAAAGGGGTGGGGGAAAGAGACCTGTCTTTTTGATTTAAGTAAGAAGCTCTAGGATAATGTTACGGGAAAAATCTTGTGCCCGTGCTCTCCCTTCTAAAGTTATTTACTTCTGCTGCTGCTCTTTGTCCCTTGGTTATATTTTGCTAGTCACTCAGCAGATTTCACTTTCATTTTGACTGGGACTTCCCACCACACAATCATGATCCTAGGTCACATGAATGGCCAAAAAATTATTGTTTCCGCACCCTGTTGTTTCACTGGTTAGCATGACAAATTTGGCACATAGCTGGAGTTCTGAGACAGATTTGCATTTATTTCTTCAGTTGCTTCTAAAAAGGGGCAGGGAGAGCGTTACTGAAGTGAGGCTTTGCTATAAACTTTTGCCAGTAGCGTTGTCAGCTATGGGTGTGATTCCTTTGCAACTTTTCTATACTTGCAAAAGCCCCAGTTTAGATAGCTATGCTGGCCTACAAGTGCTTTTGCTGAGGAACCTTATTTTGCTTGAAGAACAGATACAAGCTATACAAGTGAAACCACTTTTTTGCGGGTAGAAGCTGCGTTCACAGTAGGAGGGTTTGAACATATAGCTATACTATATCAGCTTTTCCAGTATAGATCCTGGCCTAATTCCTGTTTTCTGACTCACATTGAGCTGCCTTTTCCTCCTGCACTTCAGATCCCATTTTTCAGTATAGCTTCTGATGCTATAGTGGATATGAGAGGCCACTGCTCTTCACTCCAAACACAGCTTTTATCTATGAAGTTCTAGGGCTCTAAGGGGCTGTGTCCAATGGCTATCTGCCAACTACCTCTCAGAAAAATTCTATGTATAAGCTATGTTGCTAGGAAGGCAACTTTTGTAGTGCTGTGTGGAGGAAATGTTTAGGGCCCTACCAAATTCACATCCCTTTTGGTCAGTGCAGTAAGGTTTGAGGTGCATCAGCAAAGCAGGTCTTGGCTCAGTAAAAGCCACAGAAACCAAATGGGATCAGCAGAGGAGGTGACTTACAAATATTACATTTTTCTTATTTTTTTGTTGGATGTAGCTTTTACTGCCTGCTTTGGTTCATTATTTGTATTCTAAGGAGGATGGCTTCTGTTTCTATCACAGGAGGCAGAAGTCCCCAGACACCTTGCCTTCTAGGTTCTGAGGCCTTTTTTTGCAGCCATAGGAGAGCAGCAGCCATAAGCCAAGAAGCAGGAAGTCACATCCTCACATTCTTTCTAAATTATATCAAACCAATGCAATATCAGGCTGTTAAGAAGGCTCCCCCAATAGCACCCACCCTCACCAGATATGCAAGGAATATTTTAAGATATTTAAAGAAAAACTTCAATGGCATTCTGTATGTCTCAACAATTGTGGGTGTGAAATCTATATTGTTTATCTCTATGGGTTCTGTCTGGTTCTTTGTTTCTGTTTGGTGCATAATTAATTTTACAAGATTTAAATAAACTAAAGTGGGGTATGATTGTGTAAAGAATTATTTCACAGTATGTTAGGATTGGTCAAATAATTACTTGAAATATTAGTAAAATGATTGGTTAAAATATAGTTAAGCAGGACTCAAGTTTCCCTATATAAACTGTGGTCCTAGAAGGAAACCAGAGGAGGAGGAAAAAGAAAGGAAAAAATAAGGAAAGACCTGAAAGAACTACCTTCCCCACCCCTCAAGACAGCCCAAGAACAGAGCTGTTAAAAAACCTCTGCAAGGTGGTGACACAAAGCACCAAAACTCAGAAGAGTCCACCTGTGTGATCAGGTTTTATAAGCACAGCATTGTGTATTTAGTACAGGGCTACTCAACACGTGGCCCATTTGTTTGTGCCCCATGGTGTGGTTTCAGTTTATGTGGGGCTCAACATGCGGACCCTGGGTGCGATCCTTTGCACATGGCCTCCACCAGGAACTAAGGATGTTAAAATGTGGTTAATTGACTAGTCGACTATGTGACAGGGTGCAGTCACAGATGACCTCCCAGGGGTGCCTCCCGGGGTGCTGACCCGGCCATTGCCACTCACCTTCCTGCTCTCTGGGGCTCCTCAGCGCCCGGTCTTGCTGGGCCAGCTCTGCTGGTCTCCCCCAGCCAAGGCCCCCAGCTGAAATCCCTGCCTCCACTGAGAAGCAGTACAGACACTGAACCATTTCAGGTCCAAGGAGAGTGCAGTTTAGGGCCTAGCCTCCTGAGAGAGCACTCTCAGATGGGATCAAACCTCAAAGAATTAGATAAGCCCCCTTTAAGCAATGAAAGGAGGAATGTGCACACTGGTTGCCCCCCCCCCCCCAGGTAACAGTCGCTTACACTGGGTTTGATAGAAAATAAAAATGGTTTTATTAAGTCGAAGCAGTAGGATTTAAGTAGTAATAAGAGAAAGTACACAAGGGGACGGAGTCAGCTCAATATACTTTAAATGCTGCTTGTTACTGTGGCTTTTAAAACACCACAGGGCAAAGAATGACCACGCCAGACCCCTGGGCAAGGTGATGATGGGGCCCTGAGCTCCCGAAAAGGGCAGGGCTGGGAGCAGCTTGCCCCTCAAGTGCAACCTGGAGTCTACCATGCTGGTTCCCCTGCTCAAGCCTTTAGAGCTGTGCAGAGCGTGCCGCGCAGCTCCAGCAGCGATTTAAAGGGCCTGGGCTCCGGACACTGCCACTGCCACAGCCACAGTAGCAGCAGCTAGGAGCCCCAGGCCCTGAGGCAATTGCCCCCTCTGCCCTCCCTATTTGCAGTCCTTGACCGACATGTCATGCAAGTGTGGATATTTTTCACAATGGCAGTCGATACACATTTCTAGGATTTATCACAAACTTTCTGTGCTCCCACTGAACCTTCCTGAAAAACTGCCCTCAAACCAGCTTAGTCAGCTGTGTGGGAATTTTCCTTGGCTGCTTGAAGGTTCCCTTTGCAGACAGGAATCTTTTGTGATAGTGTTTGGCTGCTGCACAGGTGGTAGTTGCCCCCTGCCTCAGAGCACCAGCTGCTAGAATAGGCTCTGGAGTTAGTGCAGATTAAAGTAAGCTGATCTAGTCTGCATGGGATGCACTGGCCTGGTGTTGAGCTGCTCAATGATCAGGAGAGTGCAAACGGCACCTTTGCAATCTGCTCTGGAGCTATCCCGAACCACTTTGGTCACAGCTCAGATCTGTCCTTCTACTTGACGGTTATCTAAGGTGCCTATCATCAGCTGAAACAATTAGGAATGATATGGAAATCTAGTCCTGGAGTTCCCAGTAAACTTCCTGTTCAGACTAATAAGACTGTCTAATAATTTCTATTTTGTGGGGAACACTGCATGTCCATTCAAGGAATAATACTAGAAACAAATATCACTTCATTGTATCACACGCTGAGCTCTTCACAGGGGTACACATTTGAACAACACACCTTTATTCTAGTCAAAACAAACCCTAAGAGCACAGAGAGTTTCTGGGGTAACATGAGGGGGAGACAGGTATTGAGTATTGAAAAAAGCATCTCTGCACTTCTCACTATTTAGCCAAATCTCCTGAGATTCTCGGACCCTGAGCTAGTGTCCTGGGGATTAATCCCAGATCATTTTGGGGAAGGAACAAATATTCAGTTGGCATAAGTAAAGCGAATTAGATGGACATCCACAAAGACAGCAATACTAGTCCCACCTAGGATCCAGAACCATAGCAAGATGTGATTTTTTTTAGTCATTTGACTTACTTTTAGCTTTTTAATTTTAGAATAAACTTCTACATTTTTGCTTTTGCCCCCTAGTGGAACGATATCCCCCTCTAATTCCTCACAGGACTCTCCATCATAGCCACTCCCTGATCTGTAGTGTATATCCTATATTTCCCTAAAATACCTCTTTGACTAACAACCTTCAGTACAGAACTGATTGGGATTCCCTTGGGACTTCATCAGCATTGTTTTTTAAAGTGTCTGGGAAGGTCTGAATTGAGTAAGACAAATCCTTCCTCTTTAGTTTTCCATTCTGTTCAGATATCACTTTAATTCTGAAGAATTCAGATAATTCAACTGGCTTTTTTTGTCTGAAATTTGCTGACAATTAAAAAATGAAAACATTAAAAAAGAAACAAATCAGCACCTCCTTTAGCTGTCACTCACAGGTCCCAGAAATCTAGAATCTGTCTTTCAGGACAGTGTGAGGCTAAACTTTCTTGTACTCCATATACTTCTGCTGCATTTTCAGAGCACCTCTTCCAAAGGTTTTCTCCAGGACTGGAATCTTAATCCCTCAGGGTATTTGATGTGAAGCCACTCATTTCCCAGTGCTGGTGTCCTGTCTGAATGGACCCTGGTTGGCTGCATATTTTAGCTTGTAAGGTACCGTTTTTCACAACATTTGCATCAATTTCTAGACCTGACAGGAAATTCACCCAGTTGTGATTGCAAGGTTTTGTACACAGAGTCTGTGACCCAGAAGTTTTTCTCTTAGCCAAAGCCTTGGTCTCAGTATTGTACAATAAGCCTTTTGGGGATGTCTTCTTCATGGCACGCAGCAAAGATGCTTGATGGAATGTTTCTCTATTGTTATGTTGAGGAAGTAAAATCATTGTGCTTGATACTCTGGGCCTGGGTACATTCCCTTTCATATTTGAACATGCTGGCAGGTCTGCTCTGTACAGGAAAACAAAACATGTCAATTGGTGCCTTACATGTATTTCAGTCCATTTTATTTAACTTGTATTATAGATGTGTCTATAAAATACCATTTAGTTCAGGGGTCTCAAACTCATGGCTTGGGAGACAGCTACAGACATACCACTCTCTCAGGTCACTGGGACAGATTGTGAAAATGCTCTGACCGTAGATGACCCATAGGCCATGAGTTTGAGACCCCTGATCTAATGGAGAGGTTCTCTAATTCCATCTAGCTAATCAATCTATCATTTTAGGTATTTTACAAATTCTATATATTAATAAATCTTTCTAGCAGTATAGAAACACAACCAAAGAAGATTTATTTTACTATTGGCTAAATCCAGTGCTGGGCACATTCAGTCAAACTGCTCAATGCTGGGTTGTATACTTTTGTATGATTATAAAGTGCTTTGGGATTCTCCTGGATGACAGGTGATAATAATTAGCTCTACAAGGCTTACAACCTTTCAGTTTACCCATTACTAATCAAGAGATATACATGTCACTTCCAAAAGAGAGGTTGAGTGGCTCAGTGTATATATCTGGGACAAGAGTCAAGATCATCTTGAGATGTTAAACAAAAATAAGGGCTATGTTCTTAGCTCATTTCCCACTGGGCCAAAGTTAAAAAAAAAAAGCATATACAATCATAGAACAGGAAGGAACTTCAAGAGGTCATCAAGTCCAATCCCCTGCACTCATGGCAGGACCAAGCACCATCTAGACCATCCCTGACAAGTGTTGATAGAGCACAAATACAAATGTCTACTCAGGAGAGATTCAGAAGTAAGCTGATTGCAGTGAGACCCCCCAAATTTCAGTTGCTCAGTTAGCTTAGAAATGAAGCAAGAACTTTTGCTTCTATTAGTGCTGACACCCTCATTGTTCATGCCATAATGGACATTCAGTGTACTACTGGCTGGAGAGGCAAGTTCAATACCTACCGGTGCTGGCCAAAGGATTTTGGCTGTGATTCACCCTCATGACACTTTTCATTGGATTGCCTGCCCTTTGCACCAGGCACTATAGGGAAAGAAAGTGGCAATGATTCCTGAGGCTGGCAGGGCTTGATCATCCTAACATTCACTTCTTGGTTTGTTGCCCTGTTTCGGCAGGACCTTTGACTTTTCAGTGGTGGCCTGTCCTTCACTTTTCCTTCTTCCCCGCTTGCACTGCTCTTTGTATTGTGATCCAGATCTGAGCCAAAAAGGAAAAAAAAGTTATACCACATCAGCCATGTGGGAATTCTTTATTAGCTAAGATGATACGTGATTTCAATGAAATGGAAACCTACTCTGGTAGTTAAAGTAAACTTAAAAGAAATTCAAAGTCTAGTAGCAGTGGGTATGTTCAGTTTGCAAAGTGATCTACAGCATGCTTTACAGCAGGGCTACTCAACATGCGGCCCGTGGGCCACATGCGGCCTGCGGCACATTTGTTTGCGGCCCATGGTCCGGTTTGGGTTTACATGGGGCTCAATATGTGGCCCACAGGTGGGATCCTTTGAATATGGCCTCCACTGGGAAGACGCTCCACAATGGCAAGTCAATATAATACACTTCTGTTCATATGCATTTTAGTAGTTAAATTCTTCGACTGTCATTACTCATTAAAAGTGCTGTCATATGGGTGGAAATTGGGTAAATATTGCATTTTATTAATATAAGCAGAACTGACTTAAATGGGGCCTGCGTGTTGCGTAGTCTTGCCTTAATCTTTGTATTCATGCCTGTCAATGTGAAAGAAGCTATTTGCATATATTTGCACTTATATTTGCATGTACATGCAACCACACTTAAATTGTGGCCCTTGGCATGTATTGTGAGTATCATTGTGACCCCTGGGGTTCTACAGTTGAGTAGCCTTGCTTTAGAGCCTATTACAGGTTGAACCTCTCTCGTCCATGACTCTCTGGTCTGGCAACATCTGTGGTCTGGTAGGACCACAGATGTTACTAGACGAGAGAGCCTGGGTCTCAGAGGTTGAGAGCAGCTGGGAGCGGAGCCAGTTTTGTCAGCAGCACCCTGCAGGGCCAGTGACCTAAAGGTAGAAGAATCCTGGGAGAGACTGCCATCTCATAGGGGATGGAGGCAGGGAGCCCCAAGAGAGGTTGCTCTCCAAGAGACTGGGGTCAGGGAGCCCTGGGAGCAGCTAGAGGTGGGGAACCGTGGAGCAAATACCACCCCATGCAGAGCCAGGAAGTGGGAGCAGGGAGCCCTGAGAGCAGCTGCTGCCCAATGCGGGGACAGGGGCGGAGAATCCTGGGAGTAGCTGCCACCCTTCGCGGCGCCGGGGAGCACACCCCTGCGAACAGGCTGGGGACAGCAGAGCCAGGCAGGGAGGCCAGAGAAGGTCAGGCCTCTGGGTTCTCTGGGAGTAGCAGCCAGGGGGAACCTTGGGAGAGCCCAGATGCCTGACTGCTCCTGGCCTAGCAAATTCCCTTGTTCGGGACCACTCGGGTCCAGAAGGAGCTGAACCAGCGAGGTGCAACCTGACTATACTATAGTGCATGAATCAGTGGTTGGGGGGGATTGAATTTTTTTCACCTATTTTAAGTACTAGGCTATTTTGTTGACTCTTATTAAAAGATTTTCTTGACAATGAACAAACAGCCATGTCAGACATCTCTTTATGGCATGTCAGACTATGAAATGGTGAATGGACTATTTGCCACCAGTAACAGGATGGGAATAATGACATGTTAGATTTGTCATCATTTGGATACATTATATAGAGGTTCTTAATACCCATCTCTGCCGAGTATTAAGGCAGAAGATAACGTCCAGTAGAAAAGACACAGATTCATCTCCTGTGCCCTCATTGATGTACTCAATGAAATCAGTTCTGATATCCTCTGTGGCATGTAAGCTATTGCTGAAAACCTAAGGGCTGCTGCATTTTTCAGCATAATAACTTCACTTCCATCTTCTATCTCATTGTTTTTAGATATCTGGACTAGGGAATGCACAAAACAAAAGCAAATCCTGTTCTCTTTTGGCACTTAAAACACTCTAATTAAAAAATATAAAAAACCTTTCATATAGGAAACTATCTTTTCTGTGCAGCTGGTGACACTTGTACCTTGGTGCTTCTCTACACTTCTGGATGTCACCTTGAAGAACGGTGAAGAGAGATTTGCTCTTTTAGGTAGGGTTGTAGCTTGAGACATTCTTCCTCCTAACCCCAGGGGCAAACAGTTCTTTTCAAGAATATTATCTTCTTCACCCTGAGTCAGTCTCTCAGAGCTGAAAGAAATGGGGTTCACACCAGTAATTTATTTCCAGATGAATTCACAACAATATATAGACATATATAAAAGATAACTGCACAGAAAAGGACACGGTTATAGGTGGTGGATCTCCTGCTGTTACATTCATGTTAAATTAAACTAAGGCATTTCCCCACATATTTCAGCAGTATGAAACAAATTATGGAGGCTCGATCATTGATGCATTCTGATGACAATGACATTTGGCCACTGTACCACCATCCATCCAGGATCTTATATCAGTGCCCATCCCAGTAGAATTGGAGAGTCAGCAGAGTATGACAAGAATAAAAAACAAGAACAATGACATTTTTTCCCTTCCTGCCACCAAAAGATAGGCCTGCGTTCTTTTTTTTTTTTAATACAAAAGTATGAGAAAGAAGGTCCTACTGTGGGAAAGCTTGAATGAAGAGGTGGGTTTTACATTAACTCTGAATGTAAAAAAAAAAAAAAAGTAATCCTTATTTCATAAGTTTTTTAGGGCAGGGACCAGCTTTTGGTTCTGTCTTTGTATAGTGCCTAGCACACCGGGATTCCAGTCCATGACTGGTGTTCCTGGGTGTTACAACAATATTAATAGTAATATATAAGCCAAGAGTTCTCATGTTGTGGTATGGCTCTTGTGAAGGTTTTTTCTCTGCTGCACACTGAAAGAATCAGACAACAACCCTATCATTAGCCACTCATGCAAGCCAACTTGAGCATAAAATATTTTTTTTTAAAATGCGGTATTTATTTACATCCTACAATTTGACTAGCTATAATAGTACTGATTCTGCTTTTGAATAACCACCTCCAGGCACTGTCAACCCAGGAACAGTGCATAATGAACAAGCAAAGGGATCTAACAGCATATCAATGTGTAGGTATTTATGTACATATTAACACACTGAGCATCAGTGTTACTGGTATAAAAGTCCTGCACATCCATAAGAAAATATAGCCATTAGAATTCACTGTCAAGACAACCGAAACCTGGAAGTGCAGGTATCTATGTCTTACCTGTAAGCATGTGAGTAGTTCCACTGACTTCAGTGGGGCAAATCACATGTTTAAAGTTAAGCAAATTGCAGACCTGGGATCTACAATGGCAAGACAAAATGACAGAAAAACAGAAAGTCAGATCCTCCAGGAGAAATTCTGGAAGTCAAATATAATGTTGTCTTACCTGAAGCACTTTCCCACCTGCTTGACGGAGGCTGTAATAGGCAGCTTTACTGTAAAAATGGGGAAAGAAAACATTCTGTAATGAATGTGCATGTCAGATTTAGAGGAAATAGTTAATCACATAGTACAATAGCCTGATTTTTGTCTTAACCAGTTTACTCTCATTTTTGGTGACTAATTTAAGTCATTGTGAGTTGTGGGTGATGAGGACCTCAGAAAATCAAGCCATTTATTTAGGTGCTTAAGTACTGATTTAGTAACTTAATTTTAGGCAGTTTCAGAGGGGTAGCTGTATTAGTCTATAACTGGAATGAGGAGTAATGGTAGTTCGAATTAGGAGCTTTAATTCGAACTGCCTAGCCCATGATGTGTGTAGCCGTGGGCACGGAGTTCAAACTACCGGGCATTTAAAAATGGCGGTGCCCGGGAACATGCAAATAAAGCCCAGGATATTTTAATCCCGGGCTTCATTTGCAAGTTCGAATGACTACATTAGCCACCCTAGTTCGAACTAGGGTGGCTAGTGTAGACATACCCTTAAAGACTATGTACACAGAGAGCACATAAACCACCAAAGTCCCACAGTCTTACTCTGGGAATTCTCAGCTGCCTGATGAGCTCTAATGTTAACACGGCATTCAATTTTCTAGATATGTTTTACCTTTTGATTTACCTCCTAGTTTCTACTACTCCTCACCTGTTCGCTGAACCTTTTTTTCTTTCACTTTTGGTCTATTCACCACCTTGGGAAGCTGACACCCTGTGATTGTCCCATTCTCTGCTGTTGCACCTACATAGCACATTTGTTTGAGGATGGCAGGAGGGAGAAAAAGTCTCTGGGATATGAAATGTTTTAGAGGTTGGGACACATTGGTCCAGTCGAAGTCTAAGAAAACAACAATCAAGGTCAAAGATAAATGCATTTAGTCATGCAGCATTATATTCTTTCCTTTAACTAGTGCCATTTCCAGGAAACCCTGGCAGAATATAATCTACATGTTTCCATAAAGTTGTTTATTTTTTAATTTGGGATACAACGTCTAAGGAATGTGAAAGAGAAAGTGCATAATTCCTCTAAAGGCTGCAGGCCAAATCTCAGAAATCTTATTGCACTAATGAATGCAGGCCCATATGTGAGGCGAGGGAGGAAGGGGGATGTGAAGGGTGAGATCACCCCCCCACCCCCATGTTTCCTGTCCTGGTCTCTCCTGTGGACTTTTGGGGGTGCCAGGTTCTTGGACGCCTTCCTCCCTTTGCCCATCTCAGCGAGGGGGGAGGAGTGAGCAGGAGGACAGCTTGCAGTGCCTTGTTTGTCCAGTGGAGCACTAGCTGCCACGGCTCCACCCGTGCAACCAAGGGATTACTCTACCTCCTCTCCCCTGGTACAGAGCAGTGGTGCGGCCAGGGCAGAACAGACCCAACTGCTGCCAGGGGAGCCATGGAGAGACCGCCAGGGGGTCCTGGCTGCTGACAGAGGCCCCCTGTGGAGATGTGAGACATCCCTGCCTTCCCCATGTGCATCCCCCAGTCCTGGATGTGGATGGGAACACCCTGCTTTCTCATGCTGCAGTTACTCCTGCCTTCTCCAGGGATGGGGTTGGAGCTGCTCTGCCCATTTCATGTGTGGGGTGTGCAGGCTGAGTGGCCTAGCTGTGTGTCTCCCTCTCTCCAGGGGTGGAGACTAGGTGCCCCAGAACTGGCTCCTTTTAGGTTTAAGCTTGTGGAGGGTTTTGTCCCATTGTCCAAGAGCTGTCCCATAATCCCTCTACTTTGGATATCTGTTGTTTGGAAATTTTATGTTCAACAGCGGAGCAGCAACATTCAACCTTAATGTGGATTTTAACTTTCACATTCACTGATAACCTAATATCAGTTATCTGCAGGGGCTGTTTTAGTTGGTTAGTTTAGTCTGTTTTTTTAGTGCATGGTTCATATGGCAGTGGATTGTGTTGTGATATTTTAGATCTCTCTGAAATGTTAGGCATTCCAGTTCTACAGTCCCATTATGTAATATTCTGGCCATGATCTGACCATTTGTGCTAAGGAGAGAAATCCCATAGAGCCGTGGTCCCCAACCTGGTGCCCGTGGGCACCATGGCGCCCGCCGGGCTCTTTACATGCGCCCGTGGAGCCGTGGTCCCCAACCCGGGGGCGCCGTGCGTGCCCTGGCCCCGGCGCCGGCCTTGGCCCCGCCCCCGGGGGCGCCGTACATGCCCTGGCCCCGGCCCCACCCCCGGGGGCACTGCGCGTGCCCTACCCGGCTCCGGCACTGGCCTTCGCCCCGCCCCAGGTGGCGCCGTGCATGCCCTGGCCCCGGTGCCGGCCCCGGCCTTGGCCCCGCCCCCGGGCGCGCGGCGCTTACGGGGGGAGCGCCGGCCCCGGGCGCGTGGCGGGGGGGGGGCCCCCCCGCCCCCCCGCCCCCGGGCATGCGGCTGGGAGGGGCTGCCCCCGGGCGGGCAAGTGTCCCCGCCCCCTGGCGCCCGGCGGGCGAACGGCCACGCCCCCTGGCGCCCGACAACCTGAAAAGGTTGGGGACCACTGCCATAGAGTATGTCTACACTACCCCGCTAGTTCGAACTAGCGGTGTAATGTAGGCATACCGCACTTGCAAATGAAGCCCGGGATTTGAATTTCCCGGGCTTCATTTGCATAAACCGGGCGCTGCCATTTTAAAATCCCGGCTAGTTTGAACCCCGTGCCGCGCGGCTACACGCGGCATGGAGTAGCTAGTTCGGATTAGGCTTCTAATCCGAACTGGCTGTACTCCTCGTGGAATGAGTACAGCTAGTTCGGATTAGGAAGCCTAATCCGAACTAGCTACTCCATGCCGCGTGTAGCCGTGCGGCACGAGGTTCAAACTAGCCGGGATTTAAAAATGGCGGCACCCGGTTTATGCAAATGAAGCCCGGGAAATTCAAATCCCGGGCTTCATTTGCAAGTGCGGTACGCCTACATTACCTTCCTAGTTCGAATTAGGAGGGTAGTGTAGACATACCCATATACAGTACGTCTTAGTGCTATATTAATGAGGACTTTTTAGTGCAGGGCGGAAAGAGATATTTGTAAATCAATCTTCAATCTCCTGTTAAAAATCCTGGACGTGGGTGGGAAAGAGCAAAGAATTTAGAACATTTCCCCCCCACACACACTCTCTGATTTTTCCCCGCTCAAATTTTTCATTAACCTTTGTATGGAATTCATTGCATGTCTATTTTGAATGTCTTTATATTTAAAAAAAATGTGGTCCACATTTACAAAAAAAGCAACGCTTCCCCACAGAAATTCCTGCATACAGGCCTGGAATATTCAAGTTCCTTGTTAAACTCTTCTTCTGCAGAAAGATCTTGAAGAAGAAAAGCATTTAAGCGTGTGCCTAACTTCAAACACATGAACAGTCCCACTGAAGTAAATTATACCTGGAATTATTTGGTCCCACAATTAGAGGCTGAGGGGAAAAAATAAAAGGTCCGATTTTTTAAAATCTGTCCTTCCAAAATAGCTGATCTGATATATGTATTGACGCAGTATGTGTGTAGGTGTGAAATTTATCTATGTCTATATAGAGATATTATACATACACATATACCTCTCTGAAGCTACTTTTACTTTAAATAAATAGGTGGGTTTCTTTACTATTGAAATACAAAATATTTCAACAATAAAAACTGTTCCATTGTTGTTTAATTAAAAAATGGGCAAATTGGAAACCAGCAACAAAACTTTGTATGGAATTTTTGAAAGTCTTAACTGTTATCTTTGATTCCCTAACCCAAAGAAGGAGAGGGAGATAAAATGTAAGGAAAGGTAAAATGATTTATCTAATATTTTCAAATATATTTGTTCCTATTAAGTTCTACAAGAGAAAAGTCACCAAAAGTAGATAGCTCCCATGTTAACAGAAGGTATAGCAGCTCTGAATTGATATCAGGAAAAACAGAGATTCTGAGACCTGTTTTTAAGCAGCATGAATGAAAAGCATAAAATCACTATTCAAACAAATTGTTACAAAACAACATCAATATTATCCCTCAGAATTATATCATTTTTTTTTAAAAAACGATAAGTCTTCACACCATACAAGATTTTTACATATAAAAAAGGAAAACTACCATCTAAAATTTATCTCCATGAGTAAGGCTAAGATTTTGCCAGGGATATTTTTAGTAAAAATCATGGACAGGTCACGGGCAAACAGAAACATTCACGGAAGCCTTGACCTGTCCCTGACTTTCACTAAAATTATCCCTGACAAAATGGGGACCTGAGGAGCAAGGGGGCAGCTGCAGAGATGAGGAGCTGCCTAGAGCAGCTGGGGACTGCTAGGTGTCCCTGCTGCCTGACATTGCAGGTGTCTCCCAGTGCCCGTGGAGGCTGGGAGCCTGAGGCTCCCCACTGAGGCTGTTCAGGTCAGAAGGGCAACTTTCAGTATCCTCACTATAACTATAGGTGGAAAAAATATGCAATCACATATCTGTACTTAACAATACAGATACACATATGTCCATTGTTACAATTACTCACCTGATCCCTGCTCGGGAAAGTAAGAACTGAGATACTGTTCTGTATAATTTTCTTGCATGGCTGGCACAGCTTCTGGAAAATATTATAAAGACCGCAGTTAAAGAAAAACAAGCTTCAGGCTTTCCATCTGCATAGCATTTCACCATGGTGGCTTAGCCATGTCAGAAATAGGCCAAAGGGCAGAGCTGGGCAAAGATATATTTTGGGCTTTGCAACATTTTGCAAGGGAAATTTTATAACATTTTGTAAAGGTAAAAATACTGATTTTGTGTCTGTGGAGAATCTTTCTGGAATAATTAATTATCAACAGCATAAATAACTAATGTCCAAGTACAAACAAAAATTAAGAGCAGAGTGAGATGGGAGCAAGGAAGGCTCATACTCTGAATTGTATTTTTACTTTCCTTATAGTCTAACTTGTAGATTCCTGACTCTGTGAGAAGCTAGTTGGGGGGTGTCATGTCTTTCTGCACAATTGTTAATCAATGAAGCAGCAGTCTAATGCTGTGTCCTACAAATCCCATCATTCAACAGTGCTAAGAGACAATATTTGGATTATAGGATCTTCATATTCCTCTGCTCTTCCTCCAAAATGAGACTTACCTTTCATCATGGGGTCAATTTCCTTAAGTATTTTATGTAATGTTGCCATGCTGCTAGTCTGTAAGAGAGGATAGAGACATGCATTTTTAGTCTTCTTTAAATGAAACCATGAGAGAGACAGAAAAAGAAATTTTGCTGCTGGTCTCTCAAAGGAGTGCAAATTTGGTTAAATGATTTCCTTAGAGAGTGAAAACATGAGTAGGAGTTGGGTGATTTGTTCAAATGGGGGAGGAGTATTTGGTCACAGGTGAAAGATTTCAAGAAAGCTGAACTGGCTGGTTAGCTGCTGTTGGGATGGATGGAATTGACAGACCAGGAGAACGAGCAGGATGTAGGTATGGGGGACATGCAGACTGGTTAAAAACACTGGGTTACATGATAAAACTTGCTCCTGGAATTCTTAATTTGGGGCTGATAGAAACTGAGAAAAAAATCAGGTAGGAAGACTCATGGAATATAAATTTTATTTGCAAAGAAATTCAGTTGTATGTTTCTTAATTTTTGGCAGCAAAGCTAATACATGAGATACAAATATGATTGGGTCTCTTTACCAGGTCCGTGAACTAACAAAATAAATTAATCGATGGCAGTAGAGACATATTTTATTTATGTTCTGTCCAATTATATCTCTAGCACTGCGCAACAGTGAGAGGCACGACTATAAGAATCTTTATGATGAAACTCACTATTCCAGTCCAGCATCTTTTAAATGGATTTTGAGCCAAACACTCAGCTGGTGTAAAATGCCATTGCTTCATTGAAGTCAATGGAGTTATGCTGGTTTATGCTAGTGGAGAATCTGTCTCTTTGTGCACATCACTTCATTTGTACAACTAGTATAGTATTTGACAAGTGGCAGTGCTTACTAAAGCAGGCGATATTTCACAGTACTTTTAAAATACAATATTTAGTGTTCCTGGGCCATCTGTGGGACCCTGACAAGGCTTCCTGTAGATATTGGCCTGAGTGGCAGTGAGATTTGCTTTTTCTTTTCTTTTTTTTTTTACTTCCTAGATTCCTCAGGATTTAGCAGTCTGCCTGAAGAGTTCTGTCTGCTATGTCAACCAGAATCTTTCCTACTAGTCTCTTCAAGCTGGGTTGTCAAGACTTGTAACATTATTTTGGCTCCCCAGTACACTGAAATTTACAAATACTTTATACAATCTCTGTTACCATGATTGTCTGGTGCAGCTGGGGCAGCCACTGTCCTAGAGAACAAAATTCTTTCTGTTCAAATACAAGTACCTGGACTTTGGTGACATCATTGCTTCTGGAACTAATGGGGAAACAGACTGAATCCTTTGAAAAGAGAAATGTATGAATCATATGACAGAAAGATGCCATCAGCACCACAAACAAGAAAACCAATAACCTATTTCATGTTACCATTGTTACCATTTCTGTAGACTAAAGATATTAAATAGTTCCAATCATCTTTTACAATTTTATATATAAATGGGACCCAACAAAGGGAAAATGGCAAGCAGGCTTTTATTCACCTGCACTAGAAAAAGCATTATGTTTGAAAACAGTTTCTAAACAGAATCTAAACATGGTTTTGCTAAACCAATTCTGAACACAGATGGGATGAGATTTTTTTTTAATTAGGAACATAGAGTTAGGCATCTAAATAAAATGGCCTGAGTTTTAAAATGCTGAATATTCAATTTCCTATTGACCTGTATGGAAGCTGTTGGCACTCAGCACACTTGAAAAAATGGCCACTTTATTTAGATATTTACACACAGATTTAAGAGGCCGATTTAAAGATTTTTTTTTAAAAAAATCTTGTCTGCAGGGCCAGATTTTCAGCAACCAAGACCCACAATAAGAGTCACATTTTCATAACAGTTTGGCTCCTAGGAAATAAAGATACATACTTAATTTTTGTGATAATCTGACCCCAATTAAGGGGCTAGAATGGGGAGGTGTGCTCCATAAGAGTATCAAAAGGAAGTTAAAGTGGGATGGGAGAAAACATACATATGAGATACCATATTGAACTTCAATATCAGACTTAGGTCCTGAACTTGTAAGAGATTCTATGCTGATGATCCCTTGTGTTGGCACAGAACCCCACTGATCACCAACAGAGCAGTGTAAATAAAATGGCAGACATTGAGAGCACTCTGATTTTGTTGCCTATGCCTTATTCTAGTAACAAGAGACCCAAGACTCTCTTTCTTGCTTTAGAACTTCATTCCCATGTTTCCTGCACTCACTGTGTAGCTACATCAGTTTTACTTTCTGAGTAAGATGTATCTGGGAAAAAACCAGGAAGATACATCAGGCACCCTTTATATCAACAGGCAGGATGGAAGCTGCAATATGGTTAGAAATGAGAAGCCTGAGATAACAGTTGATCAATACCAAAAGTGTATTAAATTTTAGATATACAGTGCATTATTAATTACTATTTTCTGTATTCCGAAAGAGCCTAAAGTATACTAGCTGCTGCTCCCCCACGACTCCTAAAGAAAGACACAATACTTCCCCTGAAACCTTACGGCTTCCAATCTAATGGTCCAGTCCTGCAAGCAGTCATATACAGGTATAATTTTACACATGGGACTTGCAAGGTAGAATAAGTTGAAAGAGAATAATCAGTTATACACTTCTACTTATGACATAAATAAATAATAGTAATACCTACCTCTCCTGAGGTCACTGCATTTACAACAAAGTCCTGAGTACATGGATCCCTTTTAAACTTGACTCTGTTTCTGCCCAACAGCATTTGGGTTATGAAACAACTTATGGTGACAAAAGTTAGGTCACATTTTTGGGCTGCCTGCTACCAACTGTGTCTGATTGTGATATGTTTGCCTGCTCCAGCCATGAGTAGAATATTGTTTCTTTTCTATTAGTGAGTAGTGTAGTTAAAAGACCAGGATTATTGTAAATTTCAATTTACTGACTACACATAAGGTTTATTTTATGATCATTCAGTAGTGAGTAGTAAATGCCTCAATAGCTCTCATCACCATATTGTTTTGAAAGGTGCATCGCCCCTAATCCCACTCCTCCTGTGGCCCTGCCCACGGCACCTCCCCATGGGCCCCACCCCTCCCACAGCCCCTTCCATGGCCCTTTCCATGGCCCAACTAACTTCCTTCTCCCAGCCCTGCCCCTAGCCCTCCCGCCAACCTGCACATGGTGTCCAAGATGGCATCCAACCGGTGGCAAGAGGGGTCGTGCTAGCAAGCACACAAAGAGCAAAACATCCTTCCCCAGCAGTGGCCGGAAGCAGAAATGACAGGAGGCGAGGCGGAGAGCCCTGGGAACCGGTCCTCCCTTTACACTCATCCAATAGATTTTCAGCTATACCGTTTAGACAGGACCAACAGAATTTAGTGGGGCAAACCCCAGTGGGGACCAATTAGACACAGAGCGGAATTTTCTGTTTCAGAAACAGACTTATTTGAAAAAAGCTACCCAATGGTCGTTTGTCCTCATGTATAAAAGCTTGATTTTTCGCAATGGGTGGTTTTAAGGTTGGGCAATACAGCTCTATGGCTGGCCTCAAGACCTGTACAGACACCAAGGAAACTGAACACTGCTGCGGCATTCTGAGGGTCATCCCGCTGTCTCATATCCATTATTCAAGACATAAATTGTATGCTAGAGAGACAGAACTGAAAAAGTGGGGAGCACTGCCGCCCCTGAAAGAGAAGAAGAGCAGCGGGCAGAAAAACCCGACGTCACCTATGGCGGGTGAAGAACTGAAGATGGCGGTAAGGCGGATTGTATTATTTTATAGCAAAATGTGGAAAATTGCACGCGTGTTATACAGATATTATGTTTTTACAAGTAATTGAGGTAGAATAAGAGAACGCTTATGAGGCTGCGGGTCCCGAGAAAGAAGAAGAAGAAGAGAATGTATACGAGGACATGACCCCTGGGATGCAGGCCAATGCGAGTGATAAGGAAAATCAGCTGGTGGAGGGTGAGGGGCAAATAACCACACCAAGGCTGAGCGGGGCACAATGCTGGGGCATAGTATACTGGCGCCCGTTGCAGAGGCAGAAGAACAACAGGAGGTAAAAGCAACTTTATTTATTTGAAAGAAATTAAATATGTGTATAGAAGACTGGAGTTAAACCTTGTGCTTAATAACAGGTCACAGACATCACAACTGACTCTGGTGGCAATGTTGGTTACGACACAGAATTTTTTCATTTTTTGTTGAAATCATTTACCACCACAAAAAATGTTATCGTTTTACCTCACTCAACTCTTTGTCTGTGTTGTAATCAACATTGCTGCCTGAGCCAGTTGCACTGTCAGATGTTTCGTCTTTGTATGCTTGCTAGTGCGCCCCCTCTTGCCACCAGTTGGATGCCATTTTGGATGCCATGTGCAGGTTGGGGGGAGGAGGTTAGTTGGGCCATGGAAGGGGAAATAGGAGGGGAGGGCTGAGGGGCAGGCCATGAGAGGGGCCATAGGAAAGGCAGGGCTGAGGGGCGGGGCCCATCGGGCGGGCCATGGGATGAGGTGATTAAGAAAAAGCAGAAAGCATATAAGGAGTGAAAGATGGGAGGGACCAGCAAAGAAAGCTACCTTATTGAGGCTATAGCATGTAGGGACAAAGTGAGAAAGGCTAAAAGGCATGTAGAATTGGACCTTACAAAGGGAATTAAAACCAATAGTAAAAGGTTTTATAGCCATATAAATAGGAAAAAAACAAAAAATGAAGAAGTGGGACCGCTAATCACTGAGGATGGAGTGGAGGTTAAGGATAATCTAGGCATGGCCCAATATCTAAACAAATACTTTGCTTCAGTCTTTAATGAGGCTAATGAAAAGCTTAGGGATAATGGCAACAAAACAAATGGGAATAAGGATATGGAGGTAGATATTACCATATCCAAGGTAAAAGCCAAACTTAATGGGAGTAAATCGGGGGGCCCAGATAATCTTCATCCAAGAATATTAAAGGAACTGGCACATGAAATTGAAAGTCCATTAGCAAACATTTTTAATGAATCTCTAAACTCAGGGGTTGTACCATTTGACTGGAGAATTGCTAATATAGTTCCTATTTTTAAGAAAGGGAAAAAAAGTGACCCGAGTAATTACAGGCCTGTTAGTTTGACATCTGTAGTATGCAAGGTCTTTGAAAAAATTTTGAAGGAGAAAGTAGTTAGGGACATTGACAAATTACAACATGGTTTTAGAAAAGGTAGATCGTGCCATACCAACCTGATCTCCTTCTTTGAGAAAGTAACAGATTTTTTACATAAAGGAAATGCAGTAGATCTAATCTACCTTGATTTCAGTAAGGCATTTGATACAGTACCACATGGGGAATTATTGGTTAAATTGGAAAAGATGGAGATCAATATGAAAATTGAGAGGTGGATATGCAACTGGTTAAAGGGGAGACTACAGCAGGTCATACTGAAAGGTGAACTGTCAGATTGGAGGGAGGTTCCTCAGGGATCAGTTTTGGGACCAATCTTATTTAATCTTTTTATTACTGACCTCGGCACCAAAAGTGGGAGTGTGCTAATAAAGTTTGCGGATGACACAAAGTTGGGAGGTATTGCCAATTCAGTAAAGGATTGGGATAGCATACAGGAAGATCTGGATGATCTTGTAAATTGGAGTAATATCAATAGGATGAAATTTAACAGTGAGAAGTGTAAGATTATGCATTTAGGGATTAATAACAAGAATTTTAGTTATAAGCTGGCGACACATCAGTTGGAAGTGATGGTAAAGGAGAAGAACCTAGGAGTCCTGGTTGATCACAGGATGACTATGAGCCGCCAATGTGACATGGCTGTGAAAAACGCTAATACGGTCTTGAGATGCATTAGGCGAGGTATTTCCAGTAGAGATAAGGAGGTGTTAGTGCCGTTATACAAGGCATTGGTGACACCTCATTTGGAATACTGTGTGCAGTTCTGGTCTCCCATGTTTAAGAAGGATGAATTCAAACTGGAACAGGTACAAAGAAGGGCCACTAGGATGATCCGAGGAATGGAAAACCTGTCTTATGAAAGGAGACTCAAGGAGCTTGGCTTGTTTACCTTAACCAAAAGAAGGCTGAGGGGAGACATGATTGCTCTCTTTAAATATATTAGAGGGATAAATACCAGGGAGGGAAAAGAATTATTTAAGTTCAATATCAATGTGGACACAAGAACAAATGGATATAAACTAGCTACCAGGAAGTTTAGACTCAAAATTAGACAAAGGTTTCTAACCATTAGAGGAGTGAAGTTCTGGAACAGCCTTCCAAGGGAAGTAGTGGAGGCAAAATACCTATCTGGCTTCAAGATTAAGTTAGATGGGTTTATGAAGGGGATGGTTTGATGGGATAACATGATCTTGGCAACTAATTGACCTTTCACTATCAGTGATAAATAGGCCAATGGTGGGATGATAGGAGTTACTATCGAGAACTTTTTCTTGGGTGTCTAGCTGGTGAGTCTTGCCTACATGCTCAGGGTTCAGCTGATCGCCATATTTGGGGTCACGAAGGAATTTTCCTCCAGGGCACATTGGCAGAGGCCCTGGAGGTTTTTCGCCTTCCTCTGTAGCATGGGGCACGGATCACTTGCTGGAGGATTCTCTGTATCTTGGGGTCTTTAAACCATCGTTTGAGGACTTCAATATCTGAGATATAGGTGAGAGGATTATTCTGGGAGTGGGTGAGTGAGATTCTGTGGCCTGCATTGATTAGATTAGATTAGGGGTCAGATTAGATGATCATGGTGGTCCCTTCTGACTTTAAAGTCTATGTTCTTGCTAGCATGCCCCTCTTGCCACTGGTTGGAATGCCATCTTGGATGTCATCTTGGATGTCATGTGCAGGTTGGGGAGAGGGCTGGGGCAGGGCTAGGGGCAGGGGGTTAGTTGGGTCATGGGAGAGGCCACGGGAGAGGAGGGCTGAGAGGCAGGGCTCATGGGGCGGGCCATGGGAGGTGGTGAGGCTAGAGGTGGGGCACCTGTCAAAACAATACGGTGATGAGAGCTATCAGGGCATTTAGTACTGTAATGGTATTGTAATTGATATGCCAGAAGTCCAATTCTATGCCACTTATACCATAAAATGATAAAATTATTATGGGCTTTAAGGGGAACTAGCGACTAGTCGACTGGCATGTCCACTATCCAATAAGCATTTGCTTATTGGATAGTCGACTAGTCATTCACATCCTATCCCAGACTGGATACTGATACCTTCCTTTTGCTGGAAACCTGTGCCCTAAGATAAACACATTTAACAATAAAGAGAAGTGATCTTTTTTAGATTAATTATTATTACTTTATCACGATAATGTGTCCAAATTCACTGCTTCTGAATTAAGTTGCCCATATATTATTCTCTGGTTAGATAAAGAACAACTTCCTAAACTGAAAGAAGGTACCTCCATAGTTTAGAGCTGTCTTTCTCAACCTTTCTTTGTAAAGTCCCCCTTTAAAATATTTATTTATTTATTTATTTAACTGTGTAGTCCCAGTACCTACAGTTTTCAGGAACACAATTTTTTCCTACCATTGCAACACATTTGTTTAAACAACTTAATTGTAGCTGGGTGGGTGATGAAATTTTTGGGTGTAAAAAGTAAAAAAATAATAAAGCGCTGTAAAACTTAAAACACAAATTCAGTTTTCTCCAAATTTCAGCTGTGTTGATGTACCCCCCAGACTTCTCTCAAGTATTGCGAAGGGTACTCATACCATTGGTTGAGAAACACTGGTTTAGAGTACTGAAAAGCCCTCACATTTTTTCTTCCATTTCCTCTGTTCCTAGGGATGCTGTGAAAATTCTCTTCTGAAGTTTTGTTTTTTTTCTAAATGGAAAACAATAAATAACCATCTTTACACATACACATAAAGAAAATTATTACACCTGGGTAGTGATTCTTCCCCCCCCCCCCCCCCCCGTAGGGGGTGACCCAGGCCTCAGTCCTCTTGATGTTCTTTCAAGCCCTTCTAATGGAGCATGCTCCATAAATTGGGGATTTCTGATCTGAACTATCAATAATGTGCTCAGCACCATAGTATACATACATCCTCCAAAGGCACATAGAAAACTGTTAACTTATTACTATATTTTATTTTAAATTTGTGAGCTATTTTAGTATTCTAGACTGGGTCAGGCAAAATGTGGGTGAGGGCTGCATGCAAGCTTTCCCCAAGGGGAGGGGGGCTGGACAATGTACTTAAATTGTGACTCAGGATATTGCACGCAATTCAAATCCTAACTCTCTTCAGACAGCTTTAATAAATTATATAAAATTCTGTTGCCATTTCTTCAAGGCTACAAGAGCAGATATTGATAAAAATCACTGATCTCTTCACTTAAATTAGCAACTTTAGAACCCAGATCCTCAGAGGAAGAAGAACATTGCATAACATATTGCATAATTACTCAAATTATGCTATATTTTCCCTCAGAAATGGTAATTTACTATGCTTTCAAACCGATTTGGTAAAAGTTATTAATCTTCCCCAAGTAATAGTTTACATAACAGTTTACTATTTCTTCGTGCTATTATTCATATGGTAGAAATGATATCCTACACAATCTACAATGTGCACAACACAATTTTAATTTCTTTCCCCATCTCAGCAAAGATTTAATAGCAAAAAACACAGTGAAATTTCACATGAATAGAATAGGATTGTATTTTTTATCAATATATACTACAAAATATGTGTTAGCAGAATGTGAGGTGAGGTTGTAAGCAGTTAAAACTAAAGATGGTTCTGTGTAATCGTTTACATGATTAACCAATAAACCCAGGCTGTTAATCCTAACAGTTACATGCACCCTGCCCCTGCTGCATCTATATCAGAGGTAGCAAGGGAGGGAGGGGAGCTGGGAGCTTACAGAACTGCCTTCTCCTCCCCTTGCTCCACACTACTGC
The DNA here is from genome assembly GCF_052426305.1 of Pelodiscus sinensis. Classification (NCBI taxonomy): domain Eukaryota; kingdom Metazoa; phylum Chordata; order Testudines; family Trionychidae; genus Pelodiscus; species Pelodiscus sinensis. Next base: position 87,576,567 of record NC_143052.1, read on the forward strand.
CTCTCTATCAGAGGCAGCAGTGTGGGGAATGCGGGGGGGAGGAGGGGTCAGGCAGAAGCCGGTATACACAGGAAGCCGGCTTTTAATCTGGCTCTTCTGGCTTGCCGGCTCCCATGGAGCCATCTGCAGCACTGAGAGGTAGAGGGACAGGTGGGAGCCAGTACAGGCAGAAAGCTGGCTTTCAAGCTAGGTCCCATGCATAGCAGCTCCCATAGAGCTACCTGCCCCCTGTGCCACTGCCTCTCTATCAGAGGTGGGGGGAGGGGAGAGGGGGGAGGTAGGAGCTAGTGCTTGCGGGTACTCCTGCCTGCCCTCCTTCATGTAAATGGCGTGTAAATTTCAGTGGTTACACATTTACACAAATACATAATTATTAACATCCCTAATTAGAACTGAAATTGACCAAACAGAAGGCTGATTTTGTGAAAAGCTGAGCATCCTGAATACTCAATGACTTTAGTCTTTCACAGAAAATACTCTGTTTCTTGCAGAATATGTATTGCAATGTCCTTACTTTTTTACTGTTTGTTGCTTACTGACTAATATGTAAAGTGCAATCATTCACAATTAAGTTATTAATGCAAAATAGTAAAGCTCTAGTGATCATCCTAGTCCTGATGGACAAATGCTACTATAATTCACTAACACATATATAACTCCTGAAATATTCATGTCCTACCACTTGCTCTTGTGTATGTTTTCTATGGTTCTTTCCCAGTGTTTCTAGAAAGGAATTCCTCTCTTTCTTTGTTTTCATGCACTTCTTCTTGGATTTTACCTAGTGAACAAATCAGAATTTATATGGATGAGAAACAGTCACACCTTACATTTCTATGAAGTTCTACCATGTTGGGTAACTGGGGTCCAGAAAAAAATAGAGTCATGTCCCCTAACATCTATTATTTTCACTGCAAATTCCCTTTTATCTGAAATCAGAGTTATTCAAGAGGCCCGTACATGGAGGTTGGGGGTTACAAAGGGTGCGAACGCACCTCCCACCCCTCTAAGTAAGCATGTTCCAGCTGGCTGGAGGAAGGTAGGAGTGGTTTTTGGTAAATCAAGTGAAAACCTTAGGTTTTGAGGAAGATTTCTTACGCTACTTGGGGGCTACTACTTCCCACAGTTACTAGTCTTGTGTCACTCTTTAGGATACACATACACAATGTACCTGATGGTTGGAGGTGGGGTAGAGTGAATGCAGAGTTTGACAATGTCAGAAAAAAAAATCCACTTTATTCTTGTATGAATAAAAAGTATTTGCTAGTAAGTCTAGAATCTGTTTTAAATTTTTATTCAGCTGGTTTTAGCAGGTAAATATTAATTCTTCAGAACTGGAAATGTTTGTCCTAAATATTTGGACATCTGGATTTATAATACATAAATGGATAATTCTTGGACTGAGGTTAGAAGGCAATTCTTTGAGGAGGCCTGCAGGAGACACATGGAAGAAATGGCAAATAAATTCCCATATAAGAGAAATGGTGGATCAATCTCTGATAAGAAATAAATCTAATAAAATGAGAGAGAAAATAATCATGGTAATTACACAGCATTAGTGGTCATCTGAAGAAATGGGTTGTGCCCAAGAAAGAGGAGATTACTCACCTTCTTGTAACTGATGTTCTTTAAGATGAGTATCCCTGGGGACGCTGGAACGCACCAACACCCACTGTGGAGCACCCCCAGGTATCCAAGAAGATGCTCATGATATCATCTACATGTTTGTTAGTCTTTAAGGTGCTACTAGACTATTTGTTCTTTATGCATTAGTGGTGTAACTTACGGTACACAGAACATACTGTTTGAAGATCACTGAGAGTCTCTTGTGGAAGCAGGCACTAGGGCAGATGAAGTTTGGGATACAGGCTTCCTTTTATAGTCTCTGTTCATTCTCCTGCTGTACTCCTGTCTCCCTTGTGGCAGTTAGAAGCAGATCATTTATTGGGCCTGGGGGTGTGTAATGCTTCCTGACAGTGTATTGTATATGCAGCTCCAGGGAAGTAAGGGTGGCCTCACAGTCTTTTAAGCTATGCAGCTTCGACTCTTTCTGCTCCAAGAAGAACGATTTGCCTTTGAATGGAAGATCCAGGTTCATCTGCTGAACTTTACAGGGCCACCCCAAAGACTGAAGCCATGAGCTTAACCTCATGATCACAGCTGAAACCATGGAACAAGCTGCAGAATCTGCCCGGAGCTATGCATTAGCCACTGATTTCTCCTCCTTGAGTAGGACTGAGAACTTATCCCTGAACTTCACTGGCCAAAGCGTCCTGAATATCACTATTGCCCTCCAGAGTTGAAATCATACCAGCCCAGGAACAACTGATGTTTAGCGATCCTAAGCTGAAAGCTGCCTATTGAGTGACCTTTTTGCCAAAAAGATTGAGGTTTTTGGCATCTTCATCCTGAGGTGCCAACCCCTGTTGACTTCTGTCTCTTCTTTCATTTGTTGCTGAAATAACCAGCGAGCCCAGTGGGAGACAGGTATACAAAAATTCATGCCTTCTAAGAGATATAAAGTACTTCTCATGCAGGAGTCTGTCATAGAGCTTTTAAAGACTCCAGGGCTACGTCTACACTGGCCCCTTTTCCGGAAGGGGCATGTAAATTTCACGAGTCGTCGTAGGGAAATCCGCGGGGGATTTAAATATCCCCCGCGGCATTTAAATAAAAATGTCCGCCGCTTTTTTCCGGCTTTTAAAAAAGCCGGAAAAGAGCGTCTAGACTGGCCCCGATCCTCCGGAAAAAGTGCCCTTTTCCGGAGGCTCTTATTCTTACTTCAAAGTAAGAATAAGAGCCTCCGGAAAAGGGCACTTTTTCCAGAGGATCAGGGCCAGTCTAGACGCTCTTTTCCGGCTTTTTTAAAAGCCGGAAAAAAGCGGCGGACATTTTTATTTAAATGCCGCAGGGGAGATTTAAATCCCCCGCGGATTTCCCTACGACGACTCGTGAAATTTACATGCCCCTTCCGGAAAAGGGGCCAGTGTAGACGTAGCCCAGGATGGTATCATTCAATAGCAGGGCTACCTGCAATGACCCTGAGGCTGCTAAAATATCCAGTAGGGCATGAAAGAATTCAGAGATCTCCTCCACCTGAATAGCCACGTTTGGGCTGCCCTCCTGAGGTGCATCCTATAATAGTTATGGGAAGGCACTATAGCTCTAGTTACACTGTAGTGGCATTTGCCATTGTACTGGTGGCCAGGCTGTTGACAGCCTACCCTGGGTCATGTCAGCTGTAGGGTATTGCCAACCAGAGCTGTGTCTGCTCCCGCTTGAGGTGGAGAACTCCTCTTTGGGACTGGAGTCCGAGGAGCCACTTCTCTGCAACCATGGTGGAATGACATTGACTGATGTCAAAGCATGGTGCTGGGAGAGAGAAGAGTGGTGCTATGCCAATAAGTCTGGCTTGCCCTTTGATGGCACCTGCCTCAGTGTCACAGTGGTCTTCCTTTCCAGTGCTACTGTTCTCAATTCCCAATGGCTGGGGATGGCAGCACCAAGAGGGACACAACTCCATTGCTCTCTAGTGAAGATGATAGTATCAGGGCTGTCGAATCCTGGGAGAGCCCAATGTTTCCGTATCAACAGTGCTCTTCCCTGGGCTGGAATCAACAGTACCACAAGCCCTGCTGGAATCTCTGAGTGGCCTGGCATGGGTTGCATTCTATTGGCGTCTCTATGGCCCATAGACCTTGGGTTTGGAGAACACTCCTGGTAAATCTTTCTCTGATTCTTTCTCAGCTGTGGAAATGGAGAGTGGTGCTTAGGATCCCATGCTGTAGTAGACTTTGTTGGCAGCAGGGATGCATGTCAGTGTTGGGAACCCCGGGTCATAGGTGCAGAGTAATTATTCATTACTAGACAGATGGAATGGCGCTTCTCACAAAAGTCAAAGTGCTCAGTGCCAAGTCTCATTACTTGGCTCTGAAGGGGGACAAAACACTGCCTGTATGAGGAGGAACTCATGTCTATGTCTCTGTACTTTTTTGTTCTGGGTTTGAAGCCTCTGCAGACCCTACAATACTCCTGCATGTGGGCCTACCCTAGACACTTCAGACAGCTGGTGTGTGGTCATTAATTGGCATGGGTTTATGGCATGACACCCATGGTTCAAGAACCACGAGGACTGAGGCACCTCCTGGTGCCAGGGAAAGGCTTTGTTACTGACTATACTTCCAACTAGCTAATTAACTAACTAAAACTAAACTTTCAAATGCTTACTAAAATTTGAGCTATATCACATCCACAGTTTCTCCCCACCCACAAAGCTTGTTACACTGTCAAAAAAGGATCCTGGGCTGGTTTGACATGATTTGTTCTTGCCAAATCCATTTTGACTGCTATTTTTCACTTTCTTTTCTTTCTAAAATTGTATCGATTGTTTGATTATTTGCACCATTATCTTTCTGGGTACCAAAGTTAAGTTGTCTGATCTATAAATCCTTGGGTTGTCCTTATTCTCCTTTTCATGAGTATTGTATTTGCCCTTTTCAAGACTTTTGGGATCTCCCATCCTCCACAGGTTCTCACACATAATAGCTAATGGCTCAAAAATCTCTTCAGCCAATTCCTTAAGTATTCTACGATGTATCTGATGAGGCCCTGCTGACTTGAAGACATCTAACCTGTACAAATAATTCTTACCTTGTTCTTTTCCCATTTTAGTCTCAGATCCTATCCCATTTACACTGATAGTTGTCCAATCACTGCTAACTTTTGTTTAAAAAAGTGACACAAAAAGACATTTAACACTTCAGCCATTGCTGCATTTTTTTTGTCTTTCCCTCCAAACTCAGTAATAAGTCTACCCTGTCCTCATGTTGACTTTTGCTTCTCATATATTTGTAAAAAGTTTTCTTATTGTCCTTTATGTCCCTAGCTAGTTTAAACATTTTTCCTTGACCATTTAATTTTGTCTCTACGTGTTTGTATTATTTTTATAGTTATCCTTTATATTTTGACTTAGTTTTCACTTTTGTATGACTCTTTTTTTGAGTTTCAAATCATTAAAGATCTCCTGTTTACGTCAGAATGGTCACTCACTATACTTCCTATCTTTCTTGCGCTTTGGGATAGTTTACTTTTGTGTCTTTAATAACATCTCTCCAAAAATTGCCAATTCTCCTGAACTCTCTTTTCCCTTTGCCTTGCTTCCCACAGGATCTTAATTAATAATTCTGGGTTTGCTAGCATCTGCCTTCTTGAAGTCCACTGTATTTATTCTGCTGTCTTCCTTCCTACCATTTCTTAGATTCAAGAGCTCTTTTGATGATCACTTTCATCTAAGCTGCTTTCCACCGTCAACTTCTCAATCAATTCTTCCATGTTTGTCTGAGTCAAACCTAGAATTGCCTCTCCTCTAGTCACTTTATCTACTTTCTGTAATAAAAAGCTGAATCTGATGCATTCCAGTTATGCACACTATAATCCTAGACCTGCTTATTCTTTTAAACAGTAAAAATATTTCTTTGTAATCAGAAGAGCCAGAAATTGTTTTTCTTTCGAAATGAAAACTAAACTCTGAAGAACTTAGTACAGAAGATTATGACGCATTTAGAAACATAGAATCATAGGGCTGGAAGAGACCTTAGGAGGTCATCGAGTCCAGCCCCCCGCTCAAAGCAGTTGCAAAAGATTATGAGAAGACCTCAATTTTGTTTACTGTTCTGTATTACAGATCTGTTCTGCTCATGGAAATACAGTACAGCTCAGAAACGTGGTAGACCAACACAGTCCATTTACTGTACTCCACCCACTAATAGGGAAGTGATTCCAAAGGCATACTTGATTAACTAGCATTATATGATACGCATTCACCTCCTGTTTAGCTTAAGCACATAAAACTTGTTCTTTCAGTGGAACAATTTCTTTTGCTACACTCAATAAAGAGTTTAAAGCATCTGAGAGAAGTTTATATTGTACCTGAGTATCTGGTTTTAGGCAGTGTGTAGCTGTATCATTGGAGTCTGAGCTGTCAGAAGCTTGCGTACTGTGAAAAAATTGAACATTGTTCTGGTTTATTTCCTAATTTTTGGACTGGAAATATATTTTTGAGTTGTTCCATGTAAGAAGCCATTGCTGTGCCCTGCACCCTCCTACACACAGTAGCCCAACTGGAAATGCTGTATAGATTCTGGTTTTCACACTTCCCTCATCTAAAGAACATAATTCCAGTGTATTGGCTGCAAGGTCTGAAGTTAAGCAATGTAACAGCAGGGACCTTGATCATGAAAGTTATGGGGTTTCTAAAGAACCTTGGTTCTTCAGTACAATCTGATGTGTGCAGATGACATTTCCTATTACTGACAAGCTATACTATAATTTTATGTTGCATTTTCACTCTATTTTATGTCTTTTCATCTAATAACATTTCATCTTATTTTCTTTTTATTAGTTCTCTCACAAGCTGCACTGTATTGCAGTCATTAATACTGTTTGTATTAAAAACAAAACTTTATCTCTTCATTTGCTTATTATTCACCAAGGGTATGTCTACACTACCCCGCTAGTTCGAACTAGCGGGGGTAATGTAGTCATCCTCAGTTGCAAATGAAGCCCGGGATTTGAATTTCCCGGGTTTCATTTGCATGAAGCCGGGCGGCGCCATTTTTAAATGCCGGCTAGTTCGAACCCCGTGACGCACGGCTACACGCGGCATGGAGTAGCTAGTTCGGATTAGGAAGCGAGAAGTACAGCTAGGCGAGAAGCCTAATCCGAACTTGCTACTCCGTGCCGCGTGTAGCCACGCGGCACGGGGTTCAAACTAGCCGGCATTTAAAAAAATAGCGCCGGCCGGCTTCATGCAAATGAAGCTCGGGAAATTCAAATCCCGGGCTTCATTTGCAACTGCGGATGACTACATTACCCCCGCTAGTTCGAACTAGTGGGGTAGTGTAGACATACCCCAAGAGAAGTGAAGACTTTAGCTTTGGGGCAACTGCCTCTTAGTAATTCATAATGGAAACAGTATTTTGAATAGGCATTTTGAAAATAATGTACTCAAAGGGCTAAGAGATATTTAATTTCCTGTATTAATTAGAAGCATCAAGATTTTGAAAAAGTTATAAAAGATTACTCCTTGCAAAATGAGTTTGGAGATCTACGAACTGATTTCATTAATCACTTGAAAACTTGTCAGTTTCAGCAGTGAGGTCAAAGGCTGATTAGGCCTTGGAGACTTAATTCTCCATTGACATGTAGGGGTGGATAAGTCAGAGGAGAAGCACGCTGCCTCACCACAACAGGGCCGGAACTGTGTAGCTGGGGTCAGAGCTGTGCGGCCACAGCCAGAGCTCTCTTGCTGCTGCCTGGATTGGAGTTGCACGGCTGCTGCCAGCCTCCTGATACTGCCTAGCTGCTGGGGCAAGATCTCTTCACTGCAGCACCCCCCCACCTCCCCCGACAGGGCTCCCAGATGAGTTGCTGACACCACCAGCTACACTCCTGACTCACAGCCCATCATCCCTATACCTGGACTCTGTGGGCCAGAATCATCTATGGTCCTCCTTGCTGTGTTCCTAGCACAACCAAACCCTGACCTTGCTTTAAGTTAGGGTAAGAGGAAGCGTCTTACCAAATTTGGTGGCACTAGTTCTTATCATTTAGGAGTTCTTGCACAAACCAACAGAGGCAGACAGACTTTTCATTTCTAATTATTATATACACACACTATTATAATTCCTATTGCAGTTCTCTTTACCAAAGTGTATAATGAGATAAGATAAATCTCAATAGTTTAATAATTTGATTTACCTGGACTCTTTGTCTAACATGGCACCTGTGACAGAAGCATCTGAGTCATAATTAAGATTCTCTGAGTTTGTCTTAGCTTGCTGTTTCACCATTTCCTCTAATTCTTTCAGACACAGATAATACTAGGGAAGATCATACACTTAGTTAATAATGAAGTCCACTGCCTTATTAAAAGTCATTTATCAAAACCAATATAGTGTATGTTATTACAGTGAAAGTTTTGTTTTGGCACTCATGGAATGAAGGTTGCTGGTTAACTGAATATGACAGACAATAAAGCTTACTGTCCCCTACCAGCATAATCAGTTCCCGATAGCTTGATGCAGGAAAAGGAGGCACCTGCTGGTGACATAAGCCATCACTGCCAACTGTCAGAAGCCCATAATAGCTGGCTGGAGAGGCAGGAATCAGGTGCACGCGCCTGAAGACACGACAATATTATGGCTGAGGGCAATGCTGATTAACAAAGTTTTCTGGTTAACAGAGTGCTAGCTAACCAATTTTTCACTGTATTACCTTTAAAGAGGACTACATTTCAATCACAGAAATATTTTTATTTCAAGAGTTCTAAGAAGGGCTTTCCTTACCTTACTTTTGTCTGGATCACAGTAATCCAAGAGGGCATCACAGAAATGGTATCCTATTGACTCTAGGTCTTCTGTGTTGAAGTGAGTGCCCCGTCTATTCCCTGAAACATCAACAGGGATACTCACAAATGAAAACCTAACTGTCCTGCTCACCCCTTGCAGTGATATTTTCAGCATGGTGGTTGAAAGGAAATTCAAATTTCTTTAGTTCAAACCTGGAAAAATCTAATTTCTAGTTGCTGCCACACAATTTTATAATATAGCTCCCAGAAAGTCATCCTACATAAAGTGATTGCTGAAGGCTTTGGTTATCCAAGGCATCTTGGAACAGTATTCTACAATCTCAATATAATAGTTCAAATGATATGATTATGACATTTTCTTATTTTTCTTGTGCTCCAATCTGACTGAAGCTAGAGTATGAACAAAACCTCTTGGAATGCATCAGTTGATTCTCATGTCTTTGATCAAATAAGAAAGTTAGTGCTTCTTAGAGGTCAGAGCTTCCTTTCTTCCTTTCAGGAGTGACTCACAGTAATTTTCCACACTGACAGTCAATAAAAACAAATGATCTCAAATAAAGGAGGGTATGTCTACACTACCCCCCTAGTTCGAACTAGGGGGGTAGTGTAGACATACCCGGACAATTTATTTAGCACAAAAAACAGAAAACAGAAAGAAAAATCATGCAACTACAAATTAAACTGAATACACTTACTCATTCTACAAATGCACAAAAACCTAGGTCAGACAGACTAAAGTGTTGGGATAATAGTCAGTGAATAATTTCTATATCAAAGCTCTGACATTCTGGACTTGGCAAAACTATGTGTCTAGTTAGCACCCTAACTTGGTCTGTGTGGGATTTCCTCCTTTTTATCAGAGGGGTAGCCGTGTTAGTCTGAATCTGCAAAAGCGGCAAGGAGTCCTGTGGCACCTTATAGACTAACTACAGTGTAGGAGCATAAGCTTTCGTGGGCAAAGACCCATTTCGTGACATGCATCTGATGAAGTGGGTCTTTGCCCACGAAAGCTTATGCTCCTACATTGCAGTTAGTCTATAAGGGTATGTCTACACTACAAAGTTAGTTCGAACTAACGGACGTTAGTTCGAACTAACTTTCATAGGCGCTACACTAGCGCTCCGTTAGTTCGAACTTAATTCGAACTAACGGAGCGCTTAGTTCGAACTAGGTAATCCTCATTCCACGAGGATTAAGCCTAGTTCGAACTTACTAGTTCGAATTAAGGGCTGTGTAGCCCCTTAATTCGAACTAGTGGGAGGCTAGCCCTCCCCAGCTTTCCCTGGTGGCCACTCTGGCCAACACCAGGGAAACTCGTCTGCCCCCCTCCCGGCCCCGGCCCCCTTAAAGGGGCACGGGCTGGCTACGGTGCCTGTGCCAGGTGCAAGCCTGCCAGCACCCAGCCAGCAGACCCTGCACCTGGCACGGCTCGAGCCACCCACCCGATGCCCACCAGCCCTCCCCCTCTTCCCGGGACCAGGCTGGCGGCTCCCGGGATCCGCCAGCTTGCCCGGGACCGCAAGAGGTGGGCACCCGCCTGGGCTAGTGCGGACATCGTGGACCTTGTCCACGATCTCCGCACTAGGCACAGGAAAGTGGCCAGCTAGGGCACGAGAGCTGCCAGCCTGGCCACCCAGGAGCAGGTGTGCATGAAAATCAAGGGGGTCCACTGAGACCCCCGACCCTGAGCCCTGAGCTTACAATGGCCATACTGGGTCAGACCAAAGGTCCATCTAGCCCAGTAGCCTGTCTGCCAACAGCGGCCAACCCTAGGGACCCTGGGGGGGATGGACCGAAGACAGTGACCAAGCCATTTGTCTCATGCCATCCCTCTCCAGCCTTCCACAAACCTTGGGCAGGGACACCTCTCCTACCCCCTGGCTAATAGCACTCTATGGACCCAACCTCCATGACTTGATCTCACGTCCCTTTAATCTCTGTTCTAGTTCTAGTCTTCACAGCCTCCTGCAGCAAGGAGTTCCACAGGTTGACTCTTTGCTTTGTGAAGAACAACTTTCTGTGACTAGTTTGAAGCCTGCTACCCATTCCTTTCCTTTGGTGTCCTCTAGTCCTTCTTTATGGGAACTAATGAAGAACTTTTCTGGATGCACCCTCTCCACCCAACTCCTGCTTTTAGAGACCTCTATCCTGTCCCCCCTCCGTCTCCTCTTTTCTAAGCTGAAAAGTCCCAGTTTCTTTAGCCTCTCTTCATCTGGGACCTGTTCCCAACCCCTGATCATTGTAGTTGCCCTCCCCTGTCCCACCCTCTCTTTTCCCCTCTCCCACCTCCTTTTCCCAGTCTCCCCCAGTTTTGTTCAATAAAGACAGATTCCATTTTTGAACACAATTGTCCTTTATTTTGTACATCAAGAAAAGGGGCTAGGGAAGGGTAAGTGGAAGGAGGTGAGGGAGGAATGGGGCATGATCCCCTGACGGGGAGGACTGGGCTGGCTCTGCGGGCTTCTGGGTGTGGAAGCTCTCCTGCAGCCCCCCAATTGCCCCCTTTCCCCAGATGGCAGCCTGCGGCAAGTACAGCCAGGCTGATGGCCGAGTGGTGTGATGTGCCCAGTGTGGGTATTCCGGGCATTCCAAGCCAGGACTGCTTTGCAAGCGGGGCACCCCTGAGAACTGTCTGTCCGGGGTGGGGGTCGGGACCCTTTAAGCGCAGCCCTCGGCTAGCCTGAGACAGCAGCTCCACGCTCTAAGTGCTCCTCTGATGCCCTGCCGGCACTGCTTCCAGCCATCCTTAAGCCCGGTTCAGGGTCTACTTAATGTGGACATGCTAGTTCGAATTAGCAAAACGCTAATTCGAACTAGTTTTTAGTTCTAGACGCGTTAGTTCGAATTAGCTTAGTTCGAATTAACTAATTTGAACTAAATTAGTTCGAATTAGCGCTGTAGTGTAGGCGTACCCTAAGGTGCCACAGGACTCCTTGCCTCCTTTCTATGGGAAAGCAAACACCCTCCTTCTTTGTAGCCACTATGGCGTTTTCTACAGTAAGAAAAACTGGACCTGTGCTTCTCCACTGGTGCAACACTGATGGAAGTTCTTCTTCAGACAGGTAAAAATGTTTCAGACTTGTCCACATTAAAGATTCTCTATTTTTGCGACTGATGGAGCATCAACAACAGAAAATTCTAAATCCATGTGTTGCCAGTGTAGACAGTGTCCCTGGTCTGGGTGTTTTGGAGGAATGGAGTTTTATATGACATTATTCTGAAGTGAACAAAACTAGCTTGGGTCTAATGACATTTTTCTTCACCTTTCACCATGTACCATCAATAAGCAATATCTACTCTCATTTGTACAATTGTTACTGGTATATCTATTTCTATCAATTCGATTTAATTTGGTAGGCAGGCCCACTAATTTATCATGTATTAGTTTCCAGTACATCAGTAATAAGTGTGGCCTAAAAGTTAACTTACGCATACTTTGTGTTAAAAATGCTCACCCCCACTTCACTCAATTTGTTGTTTATCTCTGTAACACAGGATTCTTTGAGCATAGTAGCTAAAATCATCACAGATCCCTATTGCATCTGTAAAAACAAACACTCAAAACCAGATTTTGTTTGACATCCTACAATCTCCCCAGAGTAAAAAGGCCTTACCTAATTTAGATCCACAAAAAGTAGCTTCCAAAGTATAGCTGTTGCGGATGCCCATCTTCCACATCACTACGCGACCTGTCCCTTCTTTGCTTTTTTGTACTTTGAAATTGCAGTCTGGGAATGAAAACTTAAAAGAAAGATGTAGAGTCAGCTCCCTGTCTTGTAAGGAACATCTATCCCCTAGGTTAGTGATGAAGACAATACAATTTCATCGTAACGTCACTGGTGTGTAAAACTTTCAAACTTCCCATTTAGGAAAATAGTTAAAGGTTAACTACATTCTTCTTTCACCCTGTGTAGAGCATAGGTATTGTGCCATACTTGGTATGTAATAATCTTTCAACATTTTGACACAACAGAGCAGTGTGTGGAATGAAAGTCCCGTTAATTGCAGAAGTTTGTTTTATTTTAACAAGGACTTGTTATCATTACACTCGTAACCTCTTTTAATACAGTCCCAAAGGAGCCTTTTTCAATTGGTGAACTAGCATCAGGCTTCTGGGCCAACCCCCAAGCCATCCATTTCTGTTTTTAATACTAAAGTGTTGGAATATGCATGTTTAGTGAAAGTATGAATAACTCTTCTGTCATGGATATACCACATAGAACTCTGGATCACCTCATCACTGGTTTCTGAAGACAACAGAATTAAATTCAAATGCTATAATAATAAAAATGGTAGGATGAGAGTTTGTGTGTTATATTATTACCTGTATTTAATTTGATTGGCTTCGAGAATGGATCTGTTGTGTGTTTTAGACAATCAGAAGTATTTTTTAACAATAAAAGCACAATCATGTGATACCTAACATATTTATAAATAAGCTTGTTTCCAAATGACTGACATTTTAGCAAATCTCACTGGCTGACACAAATTTCATTTGGTATACTAAAGGACAATTTCATGTTAGTGACTTGCTTACTTTATTTGGGCAGTTCTTGCTCATCATGAGAGGAAAGATACGATGGCGCAAGCATGGCACCTCTGCTTGCTCCCCATTATCACAGCCATACATGAAGACATTCTCTTTTCCGCTATGACCATGAAGATCACAATACAGGAGAATGTCACGTTCCTCCATCACTCTGTGATAAGAGAAAAAACTCTATTTTACTATAAATGCTTTTTTTTTTGCATCAATTAAGGCTGCTGGGTTGCAGCTATCTTCATAGGAATAAAGTTAAGCATGTGTTTAAATATTTAAGAATATGAGTAATCCCACTGATTTCAACAGGATGACTTGTGCTTAAAATTAAGATGCACCTGCATGCTTTGCTAAATCAATGCGAATAGCTCAGCACCTTGCAGGATCAAACCAAAAGAGTGTGCCATGGCTTAGTAACAAGATCCAAGGCTATGCATCAGAACTGTGCATCCATTTTATCAAAACAGTTATAATGAGTCAATCATTCTTCATAAATGAAAAAAGCTGGAGTCACTTTTTAAAAAAATGTGTATAACTGAACTGAATTCCTTTTTGGATCTCCTGTCCTTGATCTTCCCTTCTTCAACTATTATTACCTGGGTTTTCCCTTCCATTTCCATATTTATCTCCACAAATATATTCACTTTGCCAATTTCCCCTGAAGTCCAATCAATCCTCAGGTCTAGGAATGATCTTCAGCCACTTTAGGATATTACATTTTGTAGAACTATAAGACATTGCACCAAAATGCTACTTTTATGTTCCTTCTTGTGTCACAATCTTGGGACGTATAACAAACCACAAATATAAAGCATAGTACTATGCAGCAGATACTTCTTTTGCCCTCAATGGAGAAAGAGCTATCAATTTCAAGTACCATTTTTTGCTATATTGCAAGTTGTGGAATATGCTGTATTTTATCTATAATATTTTTAATTTTTTTGCAAAACTGAATGAGTTTGAAAAAAAACCCTGGGATTTAGCACATTTCCAAAAAGCCAGTTCCAACAGGATTTCATGGGGGAAATGTGATTCAATCAGAATCCTTCATGCTGGATCATTATTCTGTGTGGTAGTTAACAATTCATGATGGATCAAGAAGGAAAGGGGGAAAAAAGAAAGAATAGCCTTTTTAGTTGATAATGTGCTAAATGTGAGTCTGGATAATGGGGAATTTCAGCACATTTTTCTAATTACATTTATTTTTATATTGTCTATACCAGTTTCCTTTAAATTGGAAAACTGGGATGCAGGGTAAAGAGAGGGTTTTTCTGTTAAGAAAACTTTGCAAAAGACTAGCCTGCATCATCATTAAAACATCTTTCCTCTCTCAAATCTATACAAGTTATCTCCCATGGGAGAACAGTCTATTTTATTCTCCAGCAGGCTTCAAAGTTCTTTCCCAGAGTCAACAAAAACTCTTGAAAGGGTCAGTAGACAGGCCAAAAAGGAAATGAAAAGTAAAAGAATCACTGTTTGAACATCTTTGAATATTTTCCTAGTGGAAAGGTTAGACTGACGTTAGACAGAAGGATTCTTGCTTAAAGAATGGAGAGGCATAAAGGGAAAGTGCTTCTCAGCAAACGTGTACTGGAAAATCAAAACATACTGTAAATGACAATGTATGTTAAACGTTAGCTTTACCAGCACTGATAGAGTCCTTTCAAAGCTAAAGCCTTTAGAAGAACCCAGTTACATAAGCCAAATCTGAATGGCGACTCTGAGTATGAAATTACATGTACTGCATAAGGAAGTAAAGCATTATAAATTAAACACATTTACATATAAATATACAGTAGGGAGGTAAAATCCCAGTTAGTTAACTGGTTAAACACTAGGTTTAATAAGTTAACTGATTAAGCCAGGGTTCCAGTGGGGGTTACCACTGCACCCCTAGCTGCATGGGGGTTGCTGCTGCCCAGCTGACCCCCCTTCTGGCCACGCAGGGGCTGCTGCTGCTGACCCCCATGTGGGGCTGGAGCAGCCGTCAGGCCTGCATACCTGTTAACTGGTACCTGGTAAGTATCACAGGTGATGCTTACCAGATAGCCAGTTATCTGTTCACATCCCTAATATAAATTAAAGTGACAGAACTAGTGGTCAAATACAAGGTTGGGATTCACTCTGGACTTGGCCTACTTTATGGCTTTGTCCTGCACCAATGTAGTTGGCAGACATTTTGCCACTGATTACAGTGGGAGCAGAATTGGGAACTTAAGTTGTAAATTTTGATAGTGGGCAGTGAGAAGAAGGACTATGACAAAAATCCCCTTCTGTTCTGTCCTTTGCTGTCCAAGCTATCTTTTCTATTTCCGGTATTAAAGCTATTTTACAGGGTGCTGTACAACACAAGAAAAGCACTGTAAACTGCAATGAAAACTCAAGCCTCTTAGAATTTAAACAAATAATACAAACCAAATGGAATAAATATGAGATTAGATAAAATACATATGAGGCCAATATACTGCAAACACTGATTACAGGCAG
Organism: Pelodiscus sinensis; assembly: GCF_052426305.1. Lineage (NCBI taxonomy): Eukaryota > Metazoa > Chordata > Testudines > Trionychidae > Pelodiscus > Pelodiscus sinensis. Next base: position 87,591,959 of record NC_143052.1, read on the forward strand.
TCCCCGGGTTACGTACAAGATAGGGACTGTAGGTTTGTTCTTAAGTTGAATCTGTACGTAAGTCGGAACTGGCATCCAGATTCAGCCGCTGCTGAAACTGACCGCCAGTTCTGACTTACATACAGAATCAACTTAAGAACCCCAAGTGTCCCCAAGTCAGCTGCTGCTGAAACTGATCAGCAGCTGATTCCAGGAAGGCCGGGGCAGAGCAACTCTGCCTCGGGCTTCCTGTAGTCAGCGCTGGTCAGTTTCAGCAGCGGCTAAAGCAGGACGCCTGGGGCAGAGCAGCTGGGGCGCTGCTGGGTTGCTCCAGTAGCGCCGCTCCTCGGCACTACTGGACCAACCCAGCAGCACCCCATCTGCTCTGCCCCAGGCGTCCTGATTCAGCCGCTGCTGAAACTGACCAGCAGCAGCTGAATCGGGACCAGAGCAGCTGGGGTGCTGCTGGGTTGGACCAGTAGCGCCCAGAGCGGCGCTGCAGGACCAACCGGCAGCACCCCAGCTGCTCTGCCACAGGCGTCCGGAGAAAAGCCTAATCTGCTGGGGGGGGGGCTACTAGCTGCGCCCCCCCCCCCCCCCCCCCAGCAGACCAGGAAGACACGGGCGGCGGACCGAGACGCACCGCGGTCCCGCCGCCTGGGTCCTCCGCGGCTTTGCTCCCCGTCTCCCTGGTCTGCTGGAGACCAGCAGACCAGGGAGACGGGGAGCAAAGCCTCTGAGGACGCCGGCAGCGGGACAGCCGCGGGGCATCTGGGCTATCCCGCTGCCGGCTTCCCCCGCGGCTTTGCAAAGCCTCGGGGAAGCCGGCAGCGGAGCAGCCCAGGCGTGCCTGGGGTGCCCCGCTGCCCGAGCCCCCCCGCAGCTTTGCAAAGCCGCGGGGAAGCCGGCAGCGGAGCAGTCCAGGCGCGCCTGGGCTGCCTCGCTGCCTGAGCCCAACGCAGCTTTGCTCTGTGTCTTCCTGGTCTGCAGACCAGGGAGACGCAGAGAAAGCCCCAGAGTACATGGGCGGCCTGACCGCGAGGTCCTGCAGTCCGTGTACTCTGGGGCAGCCCCATTTGTAACTGCGGATCCGACATAAGTTGGATCCGTGTAAGTCGGGGACTGCCTGTATACTAAATAACAGACACTAAGAATAGAAAGGATTTTTGTTAAAGAATAGGAGAGATGATGTTACCTTCTGATCATGTTCCGAGTGTACCAAACAGAAGGAAAAGATTCCTTCAGGTCTGATGTGTAATTACGATTTAAGTCCTGACCTGCTAAGGAGCAGCGATAATTTCCCACGATCACACCATCTGGGTTCAACATTGGTACTACTTTGAAGACAAAAGTGTCCCGAAGCAACCGAGCATCACGTGTGTTGCCCAGAATGTAATCCAGAAAGCCCTTCATTATCCATGAGCTGTTTGTTTCTCCTGGGTGTACCCTCGCAGTCAAAATCACAGCTGCCTTACGCTTTGTCTCCTTGCCACTTTCAGAGGGACTAGTGATGGTTAAAACATACACTATGTTTCTTGCTAGGGAATGGCACAGGATGCGGATCTTGCAAAACTTTGACCTTACTGGATCTCTAGAGATGGCTGCCAGGTACTCCTGAAGGTTGGAATAGGTATAAGGATAGCAATGGGCAAAGTAGCAGGTGTCTTGATCATATGGAAACTGGAATGTCCAAGTGAGTGAAAAATACTGATGTCCATCTTGGCCAAGGTTGTTTTTGTAATACTTGATTTCATCTCCTGTCCTTTGCCAGCCAACTCGATGGAACTTTGCATCCACTTCTGAGTACAAGAGTGGACGCATACCATTGTTGTAGAGGCTGGTGGGCTTGGTAAAATTGACAATGGTGAAACGATAAGGCATTCCTGCTTGAGTGTTGGTTACTTGAAAGTAGTACCATTGGGTATGTCTATTTGTGTAGAGATCAGTGCGCAGAGTCAGCTGGTACTCGAATTCACTACTGGTGTTTAGAAAGAAGACAAGCGTTTTTAGCACTGGTTACCACAGAAAAGTATTAGAGATTCATATCATGTTGGTGACTATAGATGGGGAAGGAATTCCTTCAACATCATGATAAAGTACTGTATAATAACCTACATGCAAGTTGGAGGTGATTTCCACTTTCACATAAACAATCAAAAGTATAGGTTGCTCCTAGGGACAGGATGGAAAGCTTCCATAATATAGCCACCACATTCTTTTAGTGCTTATTTAAAATAATTAAAATGCGTGACAGAATCAAGGCTCATTTAAAAAAAAATCTAGTGAATTTTCTTGCACTAAACTAAATAAAACATTGTCAACTCTTAAAAAAAAGTGAGGGTATGCATGTGAATTTGTGCATGTAGGGTGAAATTAGTTGTGCAGAGGGCATATATCACCATTTTGAGGCTTCATCATGACACTAGTGGTACACAGTCCTTGCCCTTTGTACAGAAGTGAATTTCACACGTAGAGAATATTTAATGCCATGGAATGGTTATGAGATTGTTCCATTTGAAGTCCACATGAAAATATTCTAAGGGCTTATTCTATTAGTGTAACTATGGATGTAGGCCCCAGTACCACCCAAGATCCTTACAAAGGTGTATTTAACTGAAACTGGTGTCTATGCTACCTCATCAAAGAAGAAAAGATTATAAACCTACACTTTGACCACCTTTTGCAGATTCCCACTCTCAAAACGTGCTTCAAAGATTAAAGTGTTGCCCCACTCTTGAGGGATGATCTGCTTAGAGGGATAGCTACCCCCTACTCGAGAATACACAAAACAGGGTTCCTTGTTACCTGCAGTGAAAGGAGCAGAACATACATATTACTCAATTGTGAGTAAGTTTCAGCAATGCCTAAACCTTTTACAGGAACTACAAATCTGATTTTCAGGGCATATCTAAGGGAAATTTTCAAAGGAGTTGTGCAATGTTTTAGACACTTCTATTTCTTCCCAATGATTTTCAATCTGCTCAAGAGATAAATGACTGTTATGCTTTGAAAACTTATATAGCTAGTATTTGTAGCTGTTATTGTAAATCTCCTTTTTATTTATAAATAGTCTCTGCATTAAATTTATCTTGTTTACAAATGACAAGCTTAAAACATTAACCCACCAGTTCCTGAACTGTAGGGACCCATGGGAGAATTTACTGTTCACATAGTTTTTATTTGCTTCCTTTATTGCAGCTGCTAAATCATATTTAAAAAAAACCATTTTTTTATATTATTCAGTATGTACGCAATTGCTGTAGTTGACAAAGGGATGTTATACAATCATGAACTAGAAAGGAGATGGCCTATGCTATAAGGGATGATGTCTATGAGACAACTTCTCTATTAAGATAGGATCTATGCTATACTATTTTAACACCCTGCATTAACTCATCTCACTACTTATTCTTTGGTTATCCTCCTAAAACCTATTGTGCACTGTTTGTGGCAAAATAATAGTTACCATATCCAGCCAAGAGGTGGCTGGGTATATTTCAGTCCTAAAATCCTGATTAAACAAAGTTCTTAAACATGTGCTTAATGCCCATTGACCTTTATGGATAACACATGCTGAAGTGCTCTGAACTGGAGCCCAAATTAAATGATTCCTATACAGCGGAGGAAGGAGGGGGACCCTCAGTTCTGGGGGTTGGATGCAGTCCTTGGCTTGCCTGGATCCAGTCCCCCAAAGCTCAGGGTCTCCCCCTGCCATTATACTGTGGGGCTAGAGCACACAAAATCTCACTTCTGTTCGGCTCCCAACTGATTTTTCTGTGGGTCAGTGGACTCTGACCCAAAAGAGGTTGCCCACCCCTGCTAAACAGTATAAAGCACTGTACAGGCAGTCCCCGGGTTACATGGATCCGACTTACATTGGATCCCTACTTACAAACGGGGTGAGGCAACCCCGCACTAGCTGCTTCCCCCCAGCAGACCATGGAGACGCGAAGCTAGCGCCCCCCCCCCCCCCAGCAGACCAGGGAGACGCGGAGCGGCTTTTCTCAGCAGACACCTCAGCTTGAGAGTAAAGGACTGAGGGAAGTGAGGTGTGGGAGAATAAAACTGAGCTCTGGAGAAATGTTTGGCTAGAGTTTCCCCTATAATATGTACCAGTTCCGACTTACATACAGATTCAACTTAAGAACAAACCTACAGTCCCTATCTTGTACGTAACCCGGGGACTGCCTGTATACTGTTTACAAATGACAAGCTTGATTTCCCTTGATGGAAAGCACTACACACACTAAAAGTTTTATTCCATCTACCTCCTTCTTTTATTATTATTGAAAGCTATGCACCAAAATCCATTAATCATGAAAAGGCCTTATATTTAAATATGGCCTGTCAACCCAAACCACATTGCAGACACGTACTGATATACAAAATATATAAACAATATCACTTCATTCACAACTCTGACCAGACCAAAAAGCAGAAAACATTGAATAGCATATAGAACATTAGGTCAGTGGGGTGGGAAATAATAAATGCAATTTCCAAACTGTATGTGGAATTTTAGTTAAGCAGAATGTAATTATCCAAGGGGTATCTGGCCAGGACAGCGGGGTTAAAATCCCATATCTCGTGAAAAGTGCCATGGGTTTTTAAGATCTTAATTCCCAGGACCAATAACACTCTTTGTAACATGTTTGTATGTGACAATAAAAAATTCAAAGGTAAAAGATTATAATTGGTTGAGATCCTGGTTTCAGGTACTTTCAGCATCAGAGTTCCCCTAATACTATTGTGGCTGAGAAGAGAGTCAGAAAACAGAAAACCCCAAAATGAATCTAAACTACCACAGTCAGCAGCAATTAGCTATCTATAATTAAGTAATCACTCCATTTAACTTAAGCGAGTTGACAAGGCCATCATAGTATAAAGTCATAAGTTGCAAACAAGATACTGAAAGTCTCCTGCCAACACGTATCTCCAGTTTTATCCTTGCAATTGTAGAAGAAAATAAATGTCGAACTTTCACACTCTTTTTGCTCAAATATTATGAAAACACAGCAGTGACTCTGGCCCCAGCCAAAGTCACAGGAGGTAACAGAAGACAAAAGTAGGCACACAACTCCAGCTTCAGCCAAAGGTGTAAGGGGGATAAAGGGATACACAGCCCCGAATTAAGCCACAGGTTGGAAGAGAACAGTCATGGATCTTTCTGCAGCTCTGAGGGCGGTGCATAGCCTCAGCTCTAGCTAAAATCATGGCAAAGCCCTTCACTGCTGACACCAGAATCCAAAGTCATGCAAGTCTAGTAAAGTCACTGTCAAGGCTGACCCTACTCTGGCATTCCGAGTGCAGAAGGCTGGGTTCTCAAAGACTTTAAAATATACCTTGCCCTTACAGATACTGGTTACAAAAACTTCCCCCAGAATCACAATACATAGATTTTGTGGGCTTGCTGCCACCCTCAAGTGATTTTATCCCTAAAACCGGGGGTGAACACTTGAACCCACACCCAGGGGTATCCCAAGTTCTTTTTCCCTAAAAGAGCTTGAAAAAAAAAAGAGAAAAACAAGCTGCAGTTTCTGAGTGTGTTTAGACTACACCTCTCTGTCGACAGAGAGATGTAGATTAGGCACATCGAAATTGCTAATGAAGCAGGGATTTAAATATCCCACACTTCATTAGCATAAACATGGCCACTGCTTTTTTATGAAACGGAGCTTTTTCGAAAAAAACCCAACAACCCGGCAGACTAGACGCGTATCTGTTGAAAATAAACCCTTTTTGGACAGATCCTGTATTCCTCAAAAATTGAGGTTTACAGGATCTGTTGAAAAAGGGTTTATTTTAGACAGATCTGTGTCTAGACTGCCCTATTTTGGTTTTTTTTTTTTTCAAAAAAGCTCCGTTTAGAAAAAAGTGGCAGCCATGTTTATACTAATGAAGCACGAGATATTTAAATCTCTGCTTTATTAGCAATTTCTAATGTTTGATTTACATCCCTCTGTCGACAGAGGGATGCAGTCTAGACGTAGCCTCTTGTAGCTGACCTCTCAGTCTGAGGCATGCAGACACACATAGACAGACCTCCTATATCTTCCAGGACATAAGAATCAAATCATCACCTTAAAAAAAGTGATTTTTATTACAAAACAAAAGATAAACTTGATAAAGAATACTTGGTTACTAGATGCTACAGAGAAACTAAGAAAAACAAATTAAAAACACAGAGAAAATCTCTGGGAGCAATGCTTAGGTGGTAAATAGGGAGGGAAGGCATAGATTCACCTAGAACAGTTCAAACCAAACCACAAAATAAAGAAAATACCCTGATTGCAACTAGATTCTCTCTTTCCCTTTACTTACTCCCAAATCTTTTCTTGGTTCAGTCCACTTCCATGCTCCAAATTCCTTTGAGGCATGATAGTCCTACCTGGATGTAAATCATTCTGTCTCTCTCAACTCCTGGTTTAACTCTCCCACACAAAGGCTACATCTAAACTACACCCCTTTGTTGGCAGAGGGATGTAAATGAAGCACTTTGAAAGGGCAAATGAAGCAGGGATTTAAATATCCCATGCTTCATTTGCATAATCACGTCATGGCGCTGTTTCTAACAAGTGCCATTTTGAAACTGAAACCACAGTTTAGACGCGGTTTTTTTTCGACAATGGGGCACCTTTTTGAAAAATCCTGTTGAAAAGGTGACCAGTAGTATAAAAAAAAAAGCATCTAAACTGTGGTTTCAGTTTCGAACTGGCGCTTGTTCGAGAGAGCGCCATGATGTGATTATGCAAATGAAGCATGAGATTTTTAAATCCCTGCTTCATCTGCACTTTCAAAGTGCTTCATTTACATCCCTCTGCCGACAGAGGGGTGCAATTTAGACATAGCCAAAAAAAGTAGGCAAATATCAGCACCAAATGCCCATTGGTTCTTCTGGCTACCTGAGTTTAACTCCTTTGTCACCTGTGGTGGTGAGCATGCCTCCTGTCCATTACAGTCACAGAATCCGTGCGTTCCCTGACCTCTGTGACTAAATTGCATCCCTCTTAACATAAGCAGAGCCTATGGAGAAGACAGAGCTCTAATTTATTTCTGTATATTCAGAAACAGGAGCTTACGCAAAACTCATGAAAATCATGGGAGAGACTCCTATTGACTTCAACTGGCTATGAATCAGGCCCATAAAAAAATAAAAGAAACCTAGTCAATGAAAGTGTGTGCCAAAATTATATGCACTTTGTAATAACATTTCATAATGTGCTCCCACCTTCATCTGCTAAATAAACCACTGTGCCCTCTCTGGAGTCTTGGTACAGTGGCTCAAGCTCCAGACCTGTTGGTTGGTACAGTGGCTCAGGCTTACGGGGGATCCAGTCTGAAAAAGAAGAGAAAGAATGCGCTACAGATTACAGAGGGCATGGGCGTCTGGTAGCCTAAGCGGGGGAAGGCTTTGCCTTTCCAAACTGCCAGGTATGGTCTGCCCACACTCTATTCCAGAACGCCTGCTTTAGGAGTTCTGTGGGTGGAGTGTTGCTGCCTCCAGCGCCCGCCCTCCCCATGCTCTGGGGCTGGGGCTCTGCGGTGCGACCTCCTTTGTCCTTTGGTGCTCCGGGGCTGGAGAAGGTGGGTCATGAAGAACACTCTCCTCCCTCCCACAAAGCTCTGGAGCTGGGAAGGCTGGGGCCATGACGTGTGCCCTTCTCCCTCCCCCAGTACTCCAGGGCTGGAGAGGCTGGGGCGAGTGCGTGTGGTTGGGAAGGTGTGTGTGCGGCGCACTACCCTGCCTCCCCGTGAAGGGCAAGGAAGAGCAAAGCCTCAGCAGAAGGGGCAGGGCTGGAGGTGGGGTTGGAGGTTTGCCTTCACCAGCCCTCCCTTCACCAACTGCCCATGACAGGGGGTGTCCATAACTAATGAAGGCTCTGAAAACTGTTTTTTGAATCTTCTCCTGCTTGTCTGGTAGCAACTTCAAAATTGTTTGTAGTAGGAAGAAGTGAATCAGGCCTTTTGGAAGATCTGAGTTTGTAGGTTTACACTAGTGTTCCCTGTAAGTTAAGTGCTTGGGTGGCCACCCAGCAAAGATTCAGGTGTCACCCAGCTGATTAACGGCATGCTCACAGCAGCCCACAGATGGTAGCATGTGTTTCTACTAGGGATGTAAAATCCCGTTTATCTGGCTAATTGGTTAAACATATTATTTAACAAGTTAACCAAATAAAGGTGGGACAAGTGGAGCTGGAATGCCCCTTCCCCTGCTGTAGGCAGGGGCTGCATTGGCTGGGATGCTGGAGTAGCCACATCATAGGGTGGGGCTGCACTGGAGCAGCCTGTGTCCATGGTGGATCCCTCATGAAACTGGAGCAGCCCCCTGCTCAGGGCAAGTGGGGAACTGTTCCAGCCCCACTGGTTAACTGGTTAAACCTTCACATCCTTAGTTGCTACTGGAGGTGCACATTCTTCAGCACACATAACACAATTTATTCTGCACATGGATGGAAAAAAGTAGAGGGAATATTATTGGTTTATACAAGTGTTTTATCAGCTCATTCTTTACCTGGATAATATGCCTTTACCAACATCACCTTAGTGGATGTCATGTTTTGGGGGAATTTAGATCAGTAAAAGGTTGTGTAACTTCCTAACTGGAACTAGAGATGCGTTAAATGCTCTGCTGTTGCAACTGAGACCCCAGACACCAATAGCCAGCAGATAAGCATGCAGTATCATAAGTGTCTGTGGGCTGGGCAGCTCTGGTTCAGCACTCTGACCTCAGTAGCTGGCCTACAAAGCAACAGTTTGTCTTCACCAGCCTTGATTACTACTTACAGAGTGATAGCAATACACTCCCAGTTCCAAATTTCTCCCAAATCATCAGCTCATACGTATTCATTTGCCCAAGGCAGATTGTGATTATGCACTGCTTGTCAACCTAATTTTAAGAACATAATTCTAGCACATATTCATAACTCTTTTTAAATACCTTGTAAATACGTCACAAAAATATGAATGATGAATGAGTTATTTGTTTTCCAATGAGACTTTACAAGAAGTGGAAACTTGGACAGATGACTAGAGAGGAGTATAAATATATTGCTCAAGAATGCAGGGGAGTAATCAGGAAGGCGAAAGCACAACTGGTATTGCAGCTAGCAAGGGATATGAAGGATAACAAGCAAGATTTCTACAGGCATGTTAGCAATAAGAGGGTGATCAGAGAGGGTGTGGGACCCATACTGGATGAGAGAGGTAACTTAGTGATAGATGATGTGGGAAAAGCTGAAGTACTCAATGCTTTTTTTTACCTCTGTCTTCACAAACAACGTCAGCTCCCAGACTACCGCACTAGGCAATGCAGTATGGGAAGGAGGTGGGCAGCCCTCAGTGGAGAAAGAACGTGTTAAGAACTATTTAGAAAAGCTAGACACACACAAATCCATGGGTCCAGATTTAATACATCCGAGAGTACTGAGGGAGTTGGCAGCTGTCAATGCAGAGCCTTTGGCCATTATCTTTGAAAACTCATGGAGATTGGGAGAGGTCCCAGATGACTGGAAAAAGGCAAATATAGAGCCCATCTTTAAAAAAGGAAGAAGGACAACCCACAGAACTACAGACCGGTCAGCCTTACCTCAGTCCCCTGAAAAACCAAGGAATCCATTTTGAAGCACTTGGAAGAGGGGAAAGTGATCAGAATAGTCAACATGGATTCACCAAGGGCAAGTCTTGCCTAATCAACCTGATTAGCTTCTATGATGAGGTAACTAGGTGTGTGGATATGGAGAAATCAGTGGATGTGATATACCTTGACTTTAGCAAAGCTTTTGATATTCTTGCCAGCAAGTTAAGGAAATATGGATTGTATAAATGGACTGTAAGGTGGATAGATTGTCGGGCCCAATGGGTAGTAATCAACAGCTCAATGTCTGGCTGATGGTCAGATTCAAGATGTGCCCCAAGGATAGGTTCAAGGGCCGGTTTTGTTCAACATCTTTATTAATGATCTGGATGAGGGGATGGATTGCACCTTCAGCAAGTTTGCTGATGACACTAACCTAGGGGGAGACGTAGATATGTTGGAGGGCAGGAATAGCGTTCAGAGTGACCTAGACAAATTGGAGGATTGGGCCAAAAGAAATCTGACGAAGTTCAACAAGGACAAGTACAGAGTCCTGCACTTGGGACGGAAGAATTCCAAGCATTGCTAGAGGCTGGGGACTGAATGGCTAAGTAGCAATTCATCAGAAAAGGACCTGGGGATTACAGTGGATGAGAAGCTGGATATGAGTCAACAGTGTGCCCTTGTAGCCAAGAAGGCTAATGGCATATTAGGGTGCATTAGGAGGAGCAGGAGTGGCCTGAGGCTGGCTGCGGCAGCTGGCACCCCAGGCGGAACGCGCGATCAGCGCCCCCGCCTGCAGGGCCGTCAATGGACTGACGTCATCAGCGGGCACCCCTGGCACCCCATGACATCATCATTGGGTGCCCTGGGCGGCGACGCCCTAGGCAGTGGCCAAGTCTGCCTATAGCCACGGGCCGCCCCTGAGGAGAAGCATTGCCAGCAGATCTAGAGAAGTTATTATTCCCCTTTATTTGGCACTGGTGAGGCCACATCTGGAGTATTGCATCCAATTCTGGGCTCCTCACTACAGAAAGGATGTGGATGCATTGGAGCAGGTCCAGCGGAGGGCAACCAATATGATTAAGGGGCTGGAGCTGGAGCACATAACCTACAAGAAGAGGCTGAGGGATCTGAGCGTACTTAGTTGGCAGAAGAGAAGAGTGAGGGGGGATTTGATAGCAGCCTTCAACTTCCTAAATGGAGGTTCCAAAAAGGGTGGAGAGAGTCTGTTCTCAGTAGTGACAGATGGCAGAACAAGGAGCAGTGGTTACAGTGGGGGAGGTCTAGGTTGGATATTAGGAAAAACCATTTCACTAGGAGGATGGGGTAGTACTGGAAGGGTTTACCTAGGGAGGTGGTGCAATCTCCATCCCTAGAGGTTTTTAAGTCTCGTCTTGACAAAGCCCTGGCTGGGATGATTTAGTTGGGGTTGGTCCTGCTTTGGGCAGGGGGCTGGACTCAATGTCTTCCTGAGGTCTCTTCCAGCCCTAGGATTCTATGACCCTTTTAGATTCTGACAAGAGTATGTTAGGTATAGCTTATGTCATGTTTGACAAAAGATGCTGATGCAAAGAACAAACCACAAATGGCATCTGTGTCACAGTGAGTTATTTTTTTTAAAGATGAGTGGACAGGGAAAGAGGAGTGTCAAGGCTTTTTCCCCACTCTCGCACAATAAATGCATAAGTGGGGTCCCGCAAAAGTACTCCAAAACCTTATATTTCCAGGCTTTGGTATAAAACTTACCCCCAAAATCTTTAAAACCTAGATTTTGGGATAAAAATCCACCACCACCACCGAAGTAATAATTAGAAACCAGGGAAGAGATCACTTGCGAAATCTCAGCCCTAAAGTAAAAACCAGAACACAAAAATTAACTAATACCAGGTTAATTAAAAAAAAAAAGGAGCGAGAGAGAACTTTTATTATCACCACAGTGCTTCTTTTATAAGCATAGTGACTAGATGGAAAAGTCACCAATTAATAAACTCACGGGGAATTTCACCATGGGCCAAAACTTAGTTACAAAAGAGAGAAAAACCCATTTTTATACGCACAGACATCAGATTCCCACTCCCAAACCATAAAACAATAAAACCGAATGGATTTATCTAAACTTTACCCCACGTACAGATAGTGAAGAGTCTTTTCTTGGAGACAGACATGATGTCTGTCCCCCTCAGTAGCTGGAGAGAAAACTGCCCAGAGACAAAGAAGGGAAAACCCCAAAATTCCTTTGTCCCGGTTTGAAAATCCTACCTGCATTTATATTGGCTGCTGGCTACCTGGTTAGGTAAGGGACATAGTTAACATCTTAGTCCCCAAGATTCTAGCTAACCCTCATGGTCATGACAAGGAGTAAGAAACGTAAGTGTGGGAGCTCTACTGGCCATAATTGCTGTCTGACCAAAACCAACAGGAAAGTGACTATTGTAACTCAAAGGACCGGAGTACTGCAGAAAGAGAAATGGAAATTCAATTTATCCCAGAGAAACATACAACTTATTAGAAGTATGGAGAAATATTTACATGATGACCATTTGCTAGGATTATTTAACTTGTAAAGAAAAAGTCAGCAAGACTTTACTGGAGTACAGGCAGTCCCCGGGTTACATACAAGATAGGGACTGTAGGTTAGTTCTTAAGTTGAATCTGTATGTAAGTCGGAACTGGCGTCCAGATTCAGCCGCTGCTGAAACTGACCAGCGGCTGACTACAGGAAGCCCGAGGCAGAGTTGCTCTGCCCCGGGCTTCCTGGAATCAGCCTCTGATCAGTTTCAACAGGCTGAATCTGGACGCCAGTTCTGACTTACATACAGATTCAACTTAAGAACCCCAGGCGTCCCCAAGTCAGCCGCTGCTGAAACTGATCAGCGGCTGATTCCAGGAAGCCCGGGGCAGAGCAACTCTGCCTCGGGCTTCCTGTAGTCAGCGCTGGTCAGTTTCAGCAGCGGCTAAATCAGGACGCCTGGGGCAGAGCAGCTGGGGTGCTGCTGGGTTGCTCCAGTAGCGCCGCTCCTCGGCGCTACTGGAGCAATCCACCAGCACCCCAACTGCTCTGTCCCAGGCGTCCGGATTCAGCCGCTGCTGAAACTGACCAGCAGACCAACAGACCAGGGAGACCAGGGAGACGCACCGCGGTCCCGGTGCCCGGGTCCTCCGCGGCTTTGCTCCGCGTCTCCCTGGTCTGCTGGAGACCAGCAGACCAGGGAGACGGGGAACAAAGCCGCAGAACACGCTGGCAGCGAGACAGCTGCGGCGCGTCTGGGCTGTCCGCTGCCCGCGTGCTCCCCATCTTTGCTCCCCGTCTCCCTGGTCTGCTGGAGACCAGCAGACCAGGGAGACGGAGAGCAAAGCCTCTGAGGACGCCGGCAGCGGGACAGCCCCGGCGCGCCCGGGCTGTCCGCTGCCTGCGTGCTCCCCGGCTTTGCTCCCCGGCTCCCTGGTCTGGGGAGACGTGGAGCAAAGCCACGGAGCACGCGGGCAGCGGACAGCCCAGACGCGCCACGGCTGTCCCGCTGCCGGCGTCCTCAGAGGCTTTGCTTCCCGTCTCCCTGGTCTCCTGGTCTCCAGCAGACCAGGGAGACGGGCAGCAAACCCCGTTCGTAACTGTGGATCTGACATAAGTCGGATCCGCGTAACTCGGGGACTGCCTGTTTTCAAATTAGGAAAGACACATTGAAAGTGTAACTGTCCTTCCTTTTTATCCTACATTATGACAAAAGAACAGGGCAGTCAATTGATTAAATTAAATGGCAATAATTTAGACCGTATTTTAAGTACATAGGAACAATTCTCATTCACAATTTAAAATAAAAAACAAACATTGGAGAGGGTGCTATTCTCGGATAAATCTTTTCTATAATCATATACTACTCCTGGTAATGCTAGTAAACAGAAGTTTACCAATTGATACATGTCACTGTTGTTGACACTCTTTGCTTATTACATGACTAGAGTTCTCAGCCCATAAATCAGCTTGTAAGGCAATAGCTAGAGGCTTATATATACGCAAATGGCTAGAGTGTTTATATATTTTAAATATTAGGTTCTCACATTTTCTTCTGTCAAGGACAAAGTCAAAAACAGGAGTTATATGGGATTTTACATATCTGTAATATGAGCTGCATATTTTTCTTTCCCCTAAGGGATGGCTGAGAACTGCTGATTTTACAGTGTCATTACATTTTCCCTCCTAATGTTTACAGACTATATCAATTTGCTGCTTCACGTGGGAGACTATTCACAGACTCCAAATTTTGCCCAGGCTTTTTCTGGAAAACAAAGAAAACTGATGATCAGATTTTCCTAATATTTCAAATACGGGGCTATAGCAAGAAAGGGGGAGCAGGAAATTATTTGCTATGGAGAAGACAAATAAAGGCATGTAAACTAGCATTACAAAAACAATAAAGGCCATTAATCATGTTTTGCTGAAAAGTTCACCTTTAACCAGTAATCAAGAAGTGAAAGTCTACATTATTCCCAATATTACCAATAATCTTCTGAGTGATCCAGTCCCTTTAAAAATTTCCAAAAAGAATGTGATTTAGATTTAATTCCTTTTCCTTCTCTGCAGGTAATGTACATTAAAAAAGTGGTTGGTAGGATATGAAGGCGAGAGAGAACAAGCAGAGGGTATACTGAATGACTATTAAAAGAGAAGCTCTTCATGTGAAAATCAATATAGATATTATTTTCAAATGCCTTTTGAGTATAATCAACCATTCTTCCCATCAGTATGCACAACTGTGACTCAGATGCACTAAACAAACTCTTTGCTGCAGCTGAATTACAATAAATTGAAACTACTGCTTGCAAAATAACTTTTTGGGCCTGATTTTCCTCATCCTTATAAATCTATTGACTTTAGGGATATAAAGATTTAACCAATTAATTGGTAAGCCTCACCCATTAAGGGTGAGGCTTACCAGTTAAGGTTAACCGGCTGCTCCAGCCCTTCGAGGAACCCACCATGGACAGGGTCTGCTCCAGTGGAGCCCCTGTCTGTGACAGGCCCAGGTGCCCCACAGGCAGGGGCTGCTATGACTGGGCTGTAGCAGCCCCTGGCCTATGGCAGTGTGAGGAGGAGAGAGGGTGGTGGTTCCAGCCCCTCGCGCTCATTCCCCTTTAATTGGTTAACCGGTTAAAAAATATATTTAACCAGTCGGCCAATTAAACAGGATTTTACATTCCTAATTGACTTTAGGGGAATTACTCTTGATTTACAATGGTGTAACTGAAATTAAAATGCACTCTAATTCAGGCTATTATTAATCAGTACTGGTTGCAGGGAATAAAAAGTACAGAGATCTATCCTGTGACTCACGGCCGAATGCCATCATCATTAATCTGATCTTGTCAAATGAAAACCAGGTTGAAAGATGTTATGACCTCATCTCTACTTGTGTGGCATGGTGCTATATTATTATCATGATGAAGAAGGTTTATTTTTAACATATTAATATAGGTATAGTGAGAGGCATTACACAGACACTGGAAATCCCTATTTACAGTGTCACCTTTGGCACACTGCCTTACTAGCATGCCTTAAAAAGTGATCTGTGAGAGGGAAAAAAGTGGCCTTGCACCTTTTATTCTTTCTTTATGATATACATACCGTGTTGATCAGCTCCTTAACTCAATTAGTTTTTGGAAAATAAAATGAAAATGAACATGCTTCGTTTGAATCATTGTTCTGGGGTGGGAGCGAGGTGTTCAGTATGCAGGCTGCCCCAGGGGGAGTGGACTATCCCATCCCTCTGTGTCTGCAGCAGCTTGGGGTCAAGTGAGAACTAGGGATGTAATAGTATAGCCAATTAAACGATTAACCGATAAGCGGATGCTAATCAGTAAATGCTACTGGTTATATGCATCCCCCTCCTCCCTCTGCCAATAACTTTTTTAGGGGGCTGGCCAGCAGCCTGGCTCAGTCCCAGCTTGCACCAAGTCCCAGGATGTACCTTCACTGCAGCTCTGCAGGAAAAGTATTTTAGGAGCGAGGCCTACAGGGGTCTTTCCTCTGATCTCACTAAAGAATACCAAAAGAAACAACACCATCTGCTCATGAAACTCCCTGCTACAACTTGGGACCAAATCTATACAAGCCCTTACACCCCAAAATCCCCAATCAGGAGTTTTCTATCTGCTACTCAAGATTCCCAAACTTGGAAATTCTGGATATCCCATCATCTCAGGCACTGGCACACTTACAGCAGAATTATCTGGTTATGTTGACTCTTTCCTCAGACCCTTAAAGAATTCCATAGAGATTTCATCTCAGAAAAGCACCTGATCTTCACTGATTGTTCCCAAATCACAGTAAATTTTATCAGTAAAGCACAGGGACTGGCAAAGAAAGTTTTTAATAGTATCCCAATAGCTTTGATAAAGATTCATTTGTAAAAATTATGAAAAAAGCATTTTATAAGAGTTAAACATTAATATTATTAATTATCAATATTTAGGACTTACCTATGTGCTCAATTCTGTCCCTGATGACCTCACATTGATGTGGCCAACGTGTTAAGCACAGGTGACCTGCAGGGGATATACCATAAAGACTGCGAGGCTCGCGGAGCCGGGGGACCCATCTCCCAGAGTTATATGCCAAGACAATCTGTTTTGTCTGTGGGAAAAGCTGATCACAAATAGAATCTATAGGGAAATGAAAAAAATACACTTGTCTCTTCTGTTCTTTTGAGTGATAGCATGCAAAGCCATTTTGTCTGAAACCAATAGATACCAGTACCCCAGAATGGTTTCATGAAATTACTGTTATCTCACTGAAAAAAAAATCAAGGATGCAAGCTATAAATCACCGAATTAAAAAACTGAGCTAAATGTACAAAGGATCATATGTCACAATATACATGAAGCACTCTGCTATAAGTAATAAACAGCATAAATTATTTCAAGCCAAGACATTTCATTTGAGTCTTTGTAGATACGAATTAGCAGCTTTTAGTAGAGCTAGAAAGGATTTGTTTCATGTAAACTGAATCAAATCTTAGTTTGTTGAATGAAGAGGAAACAGGGGCACAGTCAGAATTCTTCTAAGGAAGGGAGCCCAGGTTAAGGTTACCCGCCAAGTAACAGAGGTAATTTTCTGAGAAGCATGCATCTCTGTACAGGATTCCTCACCTTCATATTGCTGCAAGGCACATATATGTCCTTGCTAAGATGCCATCTCTCCTTACAGAGTGGGCCCAGAAGAGGTGAAGGAGGTAGTATGAGGAGATGGCAGTTGAAGATACTAAGAAATGGGGAGCTGAAGGGTGCGTGGGAAAGTGTGTGTGGGGGGAGGAGAGGTGAGGAGTTCTAGCTATTCTCACTCACCCAGGTCCAGGTCTAGGACCCAGGAAAAAACCAATGAGTGAAGTTCTCACACCTAGCTGGAGCAGAGGTGGGAGCACCTTCAGAAAGCCCCAGACACAGAAAACAAAGCCACCATGCCCTCATGCTGCCTCCTTCATCCCTTCCATTTCTGGGCCCTCTTTATAAAGAGAAATGGCAGTTTGGCAAGAACTTTTCCAAGAATTTGTAGTAGCATCTGTGGTCAAGGGTGAGTTGGGGCCTGGGCTCATGGGTCCCTCTCTCATAAAAAGGGAATTTTACCTATTCAAAGTGTTCAATTTGTCCTTGATGACTACTTTCTCCAGATCTGCTTTTTCTTAGCACAACAAACAGACACTGGAGCAATGCCTTAATTGTTAATCTCTGGCAACCTGTGTTCAAATCTAGATTATGTCTAGAGCATGTGGAAAAAACTTAGTTTAGCTGGCTCATTTTCATTCACAGTGGCTAAATGTTCACATCTTGAAGCCAGCACATAATTTGACAAGATCCGTAGTTTCTGATCAAAGGAATTCAGCAAATTATGACTGAGGTGCATTAGCTAAACCAGTGGTTCTCAACTTGTTTCAGTCCATGGACCACCAAGCCAATCAAAAAATTTTCATGGACCACCTCCTTTTTGAGACATGATAAAAAAGAGCAACCAACATTTTGGTTTGAAATGTATTTCTTACTAACAGACTTTTGGATTCTCTTCTGACTGACAAGCTTTTCAATGTTTGGGTGTACTTGATAATGCACAACGAATATTGCTTTCCACTTCAAGCCGATTCCTCTGTTTGGACTGAACGTGCAACAAACATGAAAATCCAGTCTCACACATATAAGTTGATGCAAATGGCAAAAGAAATCTGACTGCGTATGCAGACAGATTTGGGTAACTCCCAGTCATGCTGGCCCAAAATTTCTCTATGGTAGACTACTGGTACACATCTTGAGCCACAAAATCATTTTTCAGATCCAAGAATTCCTCTGGAACACTATTAACATCTGTTGTAAATGGATTCCCAATGAAAGATAATCCATCCTTTGTCCTGTCCACCTCCAGAAAGTATTGTTGGAATTCGTCTTGTAGCTTCCGTAAATGATCGAGAATTTGCATCTGAATGGCTTCCTTTTCCCCAAGCACGGCATCCACATATGGAAATTGAACCAAATTATTGCCTTCGATTCTTACGATCCAAAGTTCCAATTTGTCAAGAAAAGCCTTGATGATACTTTGGTGAGAGAACAGATTTGCATCTTTCCCTTGCAGCTGAAGATTCAGTTTGTTCAAGATTCCAAAAATATCGACAAGATACGCAAATTCTAAATCTGACTGCGTCAGCACATTTCGGAATTCCTCTTTCCCTTGAGCTTGGAGAAATAAATCCAACTCCTCTCTCAATTGAAAAACTCTGTTGAGTACATTCCCTGCTGACAACCACCGTACAGAAGTGCAGAACAGCAACACATCAAAGTCAGAACCCATGTCCAGGCAAAATCTTTTGAACAGCCTGGTGTTCGGAGCCGATGATTTGATGTGATTCACCACTTTCACCAACCCTTTGAAAACGGCGTTCAGTTGCTCAGGAAATGTTTTTTACATCAAAGCTTCCCTATGAATGAAGCAATTAATTCCAGTTATCATTGAAGAGTGCTGTTTCACCAGCGTTTCGAAGCCCGATCTTGAGCCCAGCATGGCAGGTGCACCATCAGTGGTGACACCCACAAGATTTACACAATCCAGACCATGTCCTTCAAAGAAATTGTTAACAATTTCCATCACATCCTGAGCCTTTGCAGTGGTTTCAAGAGTATTACAAAAAAGAAACTCATCTTTGAAGTCTCCCTCAACCATGTACCATGCGAACACTAATAGCTGAGAGCATAATGCGACGTCGGTCGATTCATCCAATTGTATGGCAAACAATGGAGACTTCTTTATTTCATCCACAACTTGTTCACTGATGTTCTGTGATATCTCATTTATCCGTCTCAATACTGTATTGTTAGAGACAGATACATCATTCAGCTTCCTTGCTGCTTCCTTGCCAAGAACAAGCCACACCATCTCTTTTGCACAGGGGAGCACAAGTTGCTCTACAATGGTATGAGGCTTCTTGGCCTGTGCAACTTTGTATGCAACAATGTAGGAAGCACGCACTGCATTGCTTGTCTTATTGTAGAATGCACTTGTTGAGTTGAGGCAGTTAAAATAATCTTCATTCTTTTGCAACAAGTTGGGATGATACTTTTCAAGATGGAGTTTCAGCTTAGCCGGCTTCACTGAGTCATTCCCCAAGACTTTGAAACAAATAACACTGTGGCAAATCCATGCCTTCTTTTTCTTGACAAGTGAAGCTGAATTTGATTTAGTCCTCCAAATACTTTTTTCCTGTCGATGCCATTATAAACAAACTACACCACACCTGTAAAACAGCACATGTAGCACAGAACAAACGATACAGCAACCACTCAGCATGATGGCGGCAGCTACACTGACGCTCAGAGCCTCAGACAGAAGTTACTGGCAACACAACGTGGTTGTGTCCTAGGTGGCCCTATGAATGACGTGCCGTGTGCTTGTGAACATGGCATAAAACAGCCTAACAGCAGTGCCTGCTCACACCGTGTGACTTTGGACAATATTCCTGTGGACCACTGAAAAAGTTACCATAAACCACCAGTTGAGAACCACAGAGCTACCTTCCTCACTGTGTGAGAAAGCGTATGAAGCTTTTGCTCATATAGCAATTGGCTCTCCTTTCATTCATATCAGCACTAACATCCCTTCTCATCCTCCCTTGTGACCTTGCAATGAAAGTGTACAGGAATAAATGGAAAGGTTCTAACCTGTGAAAAATGCACACTGCTCAAGATCTTCTGCCACAAATGGGTTAAAGGGATCTTCATCCTAAAAATAAGACAACAGGATAGCTCCTCTTGTTTCTATTGAACCAAAAAGAAGCAGCAACAAGCATCTGTTCTGGTAAACATTCTAGAACAGTGGTCCCCAACATTGCGTGGCTGCCGGGTGCCCGGGGGCAGAGCCACTCCCGTGCCGGGCAGACGGGGGCGGGGCCACGCATGCGCCGCGCACCCGGGGGTGGGGCCACCCACGAGCCATGCGCCTGGGGTCGGCACCGCGCATGGGCCGCGCGCCCGGGGCCGCCCACAAGCCACGCGCCCCAGGCCGGCACCGCACATGTGCCCTGGGGCTGGGGCCGCCCACGCGCCCTGGGCCGGCCCTGTGCATGTGCCGCGCGCCCAGGGGAGGGGCCGCCCATGCGTCCCGCGCCTGGAGCCGGCACCATGCATGTGCCACGCGCCGGGGGCGGGGCCAGCCCAGATGCTTTAGCGGGCGCCCAGAAATCCCCCGGCGGGCACCGCGCTGGGGACCACTGTTCTAGAAGGATAAATGTTTTTGAACAGTGAGGTTATTCACTTGTTCATTATTATTAAGATGACACCATATCATAATAATGGTAGGGAGAAGAGGGCATGTCACTCATGGAATGAGTTTCAATAAACATTGTAAACATGAAGGACTGACTATTTCTCTGTATAACTGATTTGTTTCCATTTGGCCAATTACCTTGACAAATTAGTATGACTGAAATATTTTGTAGGAGATTTGAACAGAGCAGATGCCATCTCTAAGGGCTCGTCTACATTGGCCCCATTTCCGGAAGGGGCATGCTAATTTTTCAGATCGTAATAGGGAAATCCGCGGGGGATTTAAATATCCCCCGCGGCATTTAAATAAAAATGTCCGCCGCTTTTTTCCGGCTTTTAGAAAAGCCGGAAAAGAGCGTCTACACTGGCCCCGATCCGGCCCGATCCTCCGGAAAAAAGCCCTTTTCCGGAGGATCTCTTATTCCTACTTCAAAGTACTTTGAAGTAGGAATAAGAGATCCTCCGGAAAAGGGCTTTTTTCCGGAGGATCGGGCCGGATCGGGGCCAGTGTAGACGCTCTTTTCCGGCTTTTCTAAAAGCCGGAAAAAAGCGGCGGACATTTTTATTTAAATGCCGCGGGGGATATTTAAATCCCCCGCGGATTTCCCTATTACGATCTGAAAAATTAGCATGCCCCTTCCGGAAATGGGGCCAATGTAGACGTAGCCTAACTGGCTAGATAAACTATGGGAGACTAAAAGGCTCAGAGGACCAGTAAAGAGATATTTAGTCTTCTCTGTATGTTGGCCAATCTGAAGTTAGTTACAGAAGAAGTAACTGAAAGGTGTTATTAGTGGCTATTTAGAGGTCTGTGCAAAACAAGTTGGACAAGTGTCTATATCACAAAAATTCCCAATTCTATGCTTGGCACTTTGTTGCAAATTTCGGTAGAGAGGCCAATGCTTTAAAGAGCCAGGGAAAGCAAATTATTGTCACAACCTTAAAGATGATTTTGCTAGGTCAAGTTTGGAACACGCTGGCAAGACAATATCATAGAATCATAGAATACTAGGATGGGAAGGGACCTCGAGAGGTCATCGAGTCCAGTCCCCTGCCCTCATGGCAGGACCAAATACTGTCTAGACCATCCCTGATAGACAGTTATCTAACCTATTCTTAAATATCTCCAGAGATGGGGATTCCACAACCTCCCTGGGCAATTTATTCCAGTGTTTGACTACCCTGACAGGAACTTTTTCCTAATGTCCAATCTAAATCTCCCTTGCTGCAGTTTAAGCCCATTGCTTTTCGTTCTATCCTCAGAGGCCAAGATGAACAAGTTTTCTCCCTCCTCCTTATGACACCCTTTTAGATACCTGAAAATGGCTATCATGTCCCCCCTCAATCTTCTCTTTTCTAAACTAAACAAACCCAATTCTTTTAGCCTTCCTTCATAGGTCATGTTCTCTAGACATTTAATCATTCTTGTTGCTCTTCTCTGGACTTAAAGAAGTCGTTAAGCATCTCTGCCTTTTCCAAGTTTCTTGTTACCGTTTCTCCCTCCTCACTGACCAGTGGGCCTATCCCGTCCTTGGCCTTCCTCTTGCTTCTAATGTATTTATAAAAAGTCTTCTTGTTTCCCTTTATTCCCGTAGCTAGTTTGAGCTCATTTTGTGCCTTTGCCTTTCTTATCTTGCTTCTGCATTCCTGTGTTGTTTGCCTATATTAATCCTTTGTAATTTGTCCTACTTTCCATTTTTTATATGACTCCTTTTTTATTTTTAGATCATGCAAGATCTTGTGGTTAAGCCAAGGCAGTCTTTTGCCCTATTTTCTATCTTTCTGACACAGTGGAATAGCTTGCTTTTGGGCCCTTAACAATGTCCCTTGAAAAACTGCCAACTCTTCTCAGTTGTTTTTCCCCTCAGGCTTGATTCCCATGGGACCTTACCTATCAGCTCTCTGAGCTTATCAAAATCCGCCTTCCTGAAATATGAAGGAGTATATGCTGCTGTTTCCTGTCCTGTACATTTTCACTTAATACATTACTTAGTCTTTTGGGCTGCTGGAATGGCCAGTGTTCCCTCTAATATTTTACATCCATATGCAGAATAAATTTTGTTATATTCACTTAGGCATTTGTGAATGTGCACCATTAGGAGAAACACAAACTTAGCTGTGCTTATTCTGCAAATCAGCTGAGCATCACTGAAATCTCCGCTGAGTGGCCTCACGAGCACACTGCTTACAGGAAACAGTGAATGACAACCCTCCTATTAATATCACATTCATTAAAACCTCATCTTCCTTTCTGAAATACGATGGAACATTTCTAACTCCCAAAATGTTTCACAAATGCAGCAAAAACCTCTGATTTATTTATTTTAAATATTGTTATGAGCTAAGTTAAATATTGTTATGGGCTGAGTTAAAACCTCACTGAAATAAATAAGTGTGAATATGCCTTTCATTTAAGATATCTGTATGGGACAGATAAGGGACCTCAGCGAAAACAAGGCAAAATGGAGTTTACAGAGAAACCAGCACCATATGGGCAGAGGATTCCAGTAGCTATTGCATTTATGTGACTCTGGTGAAAAAAAGAAGTCAGAGTGCAGACAAGAAACTGAGGCTACATCTAGGATGCAAGCCTCTTTTGAAAGAGGCTTTTTCGAAAGATACCTTCAAAAAAGCCTATTTTGAAAAAGGAGTGCCTAGACTACAACCAGTACTTTCAAAAAACCAAATCGCTTTTTTGAAAGAGAGCACCCAGGCTGTCTGGATACTCTCTTTCAAAAAAGCCCTGTTTGCATTCAATAACGCCTTTTTTCAAAAGATCACTTTCAATAAAAGGCATTCTTCCTCATAAAATGAGGTTTACCACGGTCGAAAAAACTACCGCGTTCTTTCGATTTAATTTTGAAAGAACGTGGCGGCAGTCTAGATGCAGGGGAAGTTTTTTTTGAAAAAAGAGCACTTTAAAAAAACCCAAACCTGTAGTCTAGACATACCCCAAGACTCAAAGGCAGAGCAAGAAAGCCAAGCATAAGAATGGCCATACTGGTTCAGAACATAGGTCCATTTTGCCCAGGATCTTGCCTTCCAATAGTGACCAATCCCAGATGTCCCAGAGAGAATGAACAGAACAGGGAATTATCAAGTGATCTATTCCATCACCCATTCCCAGCTTCTGGCAAACAGAGGCTAAGGACATCATCCCTGCCCATCCTGGCTAATAGCCATTGATAGACCTATCCTCTGTGCTTATCTAGTTCTTTTTTGAACCCTGGTATAGTCTTGGCCTTCACAACATCCTCTGACAAGGCGTTTCACAGGTTTACTGTGCATTGTGCAGAGATGAAAATAGATGCTTGGACTTACTGGTGCACCCTACATAGGGCCCAGCATCCTTCATGGATGGGGTATGTGTGGCGCTGGCCCCCAGAAGAGGTGGAGTCTCAGGAGGAAGGTGTCAGACTGGGGGCAGACTCCTCCTATGCAGTTCTTCATGGCCAGCAACCGGGAGCTCTGGGGTTGCAGCAGCCAGGAACCCTGTGTCCTTTTAAATCACCAAGCCTCAGAGCAACAGTCTCTTTTGCTCCAATTCTGTTAACAGTCCTGTTGTAGGGTCTAGAAACTCTGCCAAGGTAGTACTTTAACTTCACTGCCCCTTTTTTATCCTGGGGTGCCAGACCCTACCAGCAGGGGCAGTGCCACCAACGGCAAGGGGGAGCAAAAAGTTCACTGTGTGTGGACCAGTGTGGCAGTCAGTTCTTACCAAGTATGCTGCAGTGGCTCACTTTCATTCTGGCTAAAAAAATACATCCTTTTGGTTCTTTTAAACCTTCTGCTTATTCATCTCATTTGGTGACATTTAGTTCTTATGTTATGAGGAGTAAATAACACTTCTTTATTTATTTTCTTCATAACAGTCATGATTTTACAGATCTCTATCATATCCCCTACGGGAGTGTGAGGCTCAGGACAACTCCAGGCTCAGCTCCAGGCCATGTCCCACCCTGCCTCTTCCTGCCCCATCCCCATTCCATCCCTTCTCCAAGGCCTGGATTTATATAGAGGCAATTTGATATTTTCTGTCTTATTATCTATCCTTTTCTTAATGATTCCCAACATTGTTTGTTTTTATGTCAGCTGCTGCACATTGATTCCAAGATATCTTTTTTTTAAATTGTAAGGGCTAATTTAGATCCCATCATTTTATACGTATAGTTGGGATTATGTTTTCCAATGTGCATTACAGTACTTTGCATTTATCAACACTGAATTTCACCTGCCATTTGGTTGTCCAGTCACCCAATTTTGTGACATCCTTTTGTAACTCTTTACAATCTACTTGGGACTTAACTATTTTGAGTAGTTTTATATTATCTGCAAATTTTGCCTCCTCACTGTTCAGCCCCTTTTCCAGATCATGTATGAATATGTTGAATAAGACTGATCCCAACATAGACCTCTGGAAATACCATTATTCACCTCTTTCTATTCTGAAAACTGATTGGCTGTGTCTAGACTGCATCCCTTTTCCGTAAAAGGGATGCAAATTAGACACATCGCAATTTCAAATGAAGCGGGGATTTAAATCCCCCCGCTTCATTTGCATAAACATGGCTGCCGCTTTTTTCCGGCTCGGGGCTTTGCCAGAAAAAAGTGCCAGTCTAGGAATAAGGGATCTTTCGGAAAAGGCTTTATTTTATTTTATTTTAAATCCCCGCTTCATTTGCAATTGCGATGTGTCTAATTTGCATCCCTTTTCTGTAGACACAGCCATCATTTATTACTACTCTTTGCTTCCTATCTTTTAACCAGTTACCATGACAGCTTACTTTGCTTAAGAGCCTTTGGTGAGGGACCTTGTCAAAGGCTTTCTGGAAATCAAAGTATACTATATCCACTGGATCCCCCTTGCTCATACATTTTTTGACTTCCTCAAAGAATTTTAGTGGACTGGTGAGGCATGATTTTCCTTTACAAAAAACATATTGACCCTTTCCTAATAATTTATGTTCATCTATGTATCTGGCAATTTAGTTCCACAAGGCACTCATTGATAACTGTGGAAAGCTGGCTAGTTACATGGTGTTGTCTTGCCAGTCAGTTATTCCGAAATAACACTGCTGTGTAGACACCCTCAGAGATGAAGAGGAAGCAAACACCACTAGCATGATCACATACATCTCTTGGCATTATTGATTAGCCATGACATCATTTCATTTTTGCAATATGGAAGTAATACAAAAGAATGCTGTATTGGAACAGAGTTCAGAAATCAATCAGAACCTTGTGCATACCTCAATCCCTGCATAAAATTTGCTGTAGCATTGGGAACTATATTTTAAATTTGTGCATTTGATAGTGAAAATGAGTATACACAGAATGCTGTTTTTAACAGAATAGCGGAAAGAAAAATATTTAAAAAATGGGAAATGTGGTCATAAACCCACACAAGTTGACAGGAAAACTCAGAGGAAGATGTAGTACTTGAAATGATGTTTAACTCTTTTTTTTTTAACAAAGTGGCTAGGTTTCACGATCATAGGGCTTTCTTAAAAATGGGGACCTAGAAACAGATGTCATAAAGTTTGTACTGAAAGCAAATAATGTTATTGTATTGATGGGTACATTATAAATAAATAAACAGATACATACAAAAAGATGGAGGCCAAAGAGAGACATACCGAATTGTATTCCTCACTTATTATGCGATTTATCAGCTGCTTATCCTTGTCTGAATCTTCTGACATAATCTTCAGAACTGTGCACATTAAATTGCTCTGTGAAATATGTTACAATTTAAAAATGCCTATTTTACACTGCTCTTTCTACAATTGATTTCTACACAAAGAAAAGGGAAGCAAGGATGGGATTCTTCCTTAAATCTTTACCTTCTATGAAAATATTTCTTTATACTGACAAGCAATCAGGCATTATGCCACCAAGAGAGATGGTAAAAATGCTATCACTAGGTGCAAGCAAAGAAAGATTAAAACAAATACTAGAGAGCCATAAAAGGAAATCCTTTGGAAAAGAACAGATAACTATACCTCCTGGAAGATCTTTGTAATGGTGTTTACATTAGCCTTTTCTCTAAAAATGTCCCAATATTACAAATACCAGTACAACATCTGTGTGATAGCAAGGGACATAAAAATAGAGGATGAAACTGGAATATAGGCATCAACAGATTTCCATACCAGAGTATTCTCTATGGCCTTTAACTCACAGACCCCTTGATAAAGGGAAAGAAAGTGTATGGTTATAAAAGGGAGATATGCCAGAGTATACTGTGTCCTAACTATTCTACTGGCCTAATGGGGAGTACTGCAACAAAGTAGACCTAGGCTGCTCTGACTTTCTGGAGAAATTCAAGCAGTCCCTGATTGCTTCCAGAAACTGGTGACACAGAGCCATTTTTGCCTCCCCACTGTACAGAACTCAGCTTGGTTGTTGCTCTGAATCAAGGCCTCGGTTTAATTTGATTCTCTTTCTTTGTGGAAAAAAAATCAGATTTTGTAAAGCAGCAGTAGATTTAAACTGGCTTAATTCTTGTTATTTTCACTGTTGCAGTATGAAACTGAAGGGCTTTTTCCCCCCCTATTTTACTTGGTTGCTGTTTGGCAAAGCTACCAGCAGAAGAGAAGGCCCTGGAGCAATATGTCTGCTGTAAGGCAGCTTATGGTTTACATTTGATAAGATTTTTTTCCTTTTTGCTAAAAGTTTCAACTTTTCAAAGTGAAATAATAAATTAGGCACAACAAATTAATAGTTGATTCCCCAGTGATACCAGGGGCATCTAGGGTGAGTGCTTTTCAGACTCTCCCTACAAAACTCAGCAAGTTAACAGGGAGGACGGCATTAATGGAGAACAGGCTTAATGTGTGCCTCTGAGTCTTTCCACCTCAGATGCCCCTGGCACAGGCTTTCTTCAGCAGCTGGGCACATGCTGGCTGGCTTGTCCCATGTGACAAGTCTGACCCCCTCTCAGGGACTGGGGCCTTTCTCCTGAAAATCCCATTCCCACCTCTTCCTGTCCAGGTCCCACCCCATTCTATACCACCCCCAATTTACCCAGTCAAGTCCCCCATACACCCCTGCCCCCACACACCCCTGCCACACCTACACCCTGCCCTACACCCCTACCCCTGCCCCTGCCCTCTGCCCCCCCCGCCCCCACCCCCACCCTGTCCTACACCCCTACCCCGCCACACCATCCCTCATCCTCTCTGACGCACGTATCCCTCCCTCTCACTTGCCCCGCCCCCTCTATGCTAATACAGCTCCCAGACGCCCCTAACTGCCCTTGCCCTACCTGGGCCCCGCCCCCTCTGGGCGCGCCCGAGGCCCAACCACGAACCCGCCCCGTTGCCCCGGCTACCGCGTTCCCCGCAAGTCTCGCGAGAATTTTGCCCGTTCTCCGCCGGCCCCGCCCCCGCCGGCGAAGGCTCGCGGCAAGAGTCCACCTTTCGGGTGGGCGGGGTGAAGAGTTCCCGTTCTGTAGGGCGCCTGGCCCCGCCCTCTTCCGCAGAATCCCCGCCCCCGCGTCTCAGGAACCCGGGCCAGCGCTCCAGCGTGCTGCCGCTCTGCCTGCAATGCTGAGAGATCCCTGCAGGCTGCACGGCAGCGCCCGCGGGGAAAAGCGGAGTTGCAAACAGCGCGTCTACTACAAAACGACAGGGCCAGGCAGACATAGCCTCGGGGGGGGGCTCATCGCCCTTGGTCAGCATTTTCACGTGGCTCCAAGCGGGTTACTGAGCATTTGGAAAAAACTGGCACTGAAATAGAACCCAAGAAAAATCAACCACGTTCTTTCCACTAGGGGTTTCCATTTGGACAATCAGCTTGTTGAGACTTCCTCTTTCTTTCTCCAGAGCTTGAGTTGTAGGGTCAGGAGGACTTGAGATCATATAGATGAGGCAGTGCAGGAAGTAGCATTGTAGCATTACCTAATGGCTAGAGCACTGGACAGGGATTGAGAAGACTTGGGCTCTATTTCTGGTTTTGCTTCTGGCTTGCCAAGTAACTGAAAAAGTCCCTTGGCCTGCCTGAGCCTCAGGTTTCTAATCTGTGAAGTGGGGATACTGATACAAAGCTGGGGTGGATGTCCTGATACTGCCGAGAATGGTGTGGGTCCAACCTCCGTTAGGGATTTTGAACAGCCCTCTATGGGCAAGGGGCTGTTCCAGCCCTGTTGGGTCCACCGCAGGTGGCCTATTCAAGGCATCTGTATCAGTCCCTGTTCACAGTGGGTTCTGTACATTGCAGACAGAGGCTGTTCCGGGTGTCCAGAGCAGCCTCTGTCCACCATGGGCCGGGGTAAGCGGGTGGCAGAGGCTGCTCCAGGCTGGTAGAACCCCTGCTTATGGTGGTGGCCTGTTCTAGTCCAGCCAGAGGGGGGTGAGAGGGCTAAACTTCACATTTAACTGGCTAACTAATTACATGGGATTTTACATTCCTACCTTTGGTTGACATGACTTTGCCTGCCTGATGTATGTGATGTCCTGCCACATGGGGGATGCAGTTTTCAAGAGGATATTGCTCCGCATCTATTGATGTATTCCAGCACACAGGGCTCAAGCTGGTGGATCAACAGACTCTTCAGAATGTCACTCCGTCCCCCCAACATAACAGACAAAACCACATCCAATTTTGTCTCAGTCCCAGATGGGACAAACCTTACCAAGCTCAGTGATGCCCAACCTTATTACGCACACAGTAGGGTTACATAAACCTAACCTCAATCTTGCATGGGCCAAACAGAATCTGCATATTTTCATAAGATATAAAATCACCTGTATTGATTTACATTTTGTTTCCTATGTAGATAGCTTGTTTCTATGTACAGTATTGGCTGTTCACACAGTTGAAAGAACTAAAAAGATGTAAACATGACAACCAAAAATCCAATGAGTTGTCTGTTAGCATATTGTGTTGAAGTAAGCAGTGGACCTTATGAAATGTTCTGGTAGACTCTGTACAGTCTGTGAGTTAAAAAGCCTCAAGAGGTAGCCGAGTTAGTCTTTACAGGATAAACTTAAAAAACAACAAATAGTCTGGTAGCACTTTAAAGACTAACAAAAGATGTAGATGATATCATGAGCTTTTGCGGGTGGGCACAGCCCACTACTTCACACTCTGGTCATCCAAAGAAGTGGGTTGGTCAAACCAATAAAGGACAAACTTACCACTGCTGCCCAGTGGTGGGGTTGGCATGCTGGATGTAGTGTCAGACTGCCTACAGCAGGGCTACTCAACTTTGGAAGCCCCAGGGGCCACACTGATATGGCACATGCCAAGGGCTGCAACTTAGGTGTGGTTGCATATATATGCAAATATATATGAAAATATATGTAAATAGCTTCTTCCACACTGACAGGCATGAATACAAAGATTAACTCAAGACTACGCAACACGCAGGCCCCATTTAAATCAGTTCTGCTGATATTAATAAAATGTAATATTTACCAGATTTCATCCATATGACAGCACTTTTAATGAGCAACGACAGTCCAGGAATTTAACTACTTAAATGCACATCAACAGAAGACCATTATAGTGACTACTTTTTTATTTTGGATCCTATCCACAGGCTGCATGTTGAGATCCATGTAAACCCAAACTGCATGGTGGGCCGCAAACAAACAGGCTGCGGGCTGCATGTTGAGTAGCCCTGACCTACAACACATGCTGGGCCTCTCTGACTCCCTTCCCCATTTGCTGCTGGGCTCTGGGGACTATCTCTGCTCATTCTACTCTTGGGTAGCCAGAGGGCCTACCACCAAGCCAGAGGTAGAGTTTTGCTAAGATGAGCTGTGTGTGAGTGGCAGGGTGGCTCAGACTTGAGAGGCCCTAGTCTGGGCCACCTTTCCCCTTAGCTTCCATTACTAATGGCAAGTCCTTCAGGGAGCCATTCTTCAACCTGCACATATTCCTGGTCCCATTCTCCTTGTCTGCCTCTCCCACAAGCGCCAAGCTAGAATGTCACTCACTCAGAGTTGGCCTATCTGCCCCTATACATGACGGAGGTGTCTGGGCCAAATTGAAACAAGAGATGTTGCAAAAAAGTTGCAGAGAGAATGGAAAGTTGCAGTTTCCACAACAAAATTGCGGTCCACCACTTTATTTGTTTCAGTGTTATTTATGCTGCTTCTGTGTTGTATATGAAAGACAGCAGTTTCCAAGGGCTTTAAATCCAACACTTCACAAGAGCTCATGTTCACAGTATAATAAAAGGAGTAACACATATTGCTCTCAAAGTAAATACAATCAAGTAACGCTGGCCCCTAAATCATGCAAATAAATCTTAATTAACCATCACCACCACCACCACCACCACTTTTTAGCTTTGCATGCAGTTAAAGTGGGTTAAAAGTAACTTACCTTACATGCAGATTTCCCTCTGGAGTATT
Organism: Pelodiscus sinensis; assembly: GCF_052426305.1. Lineage (NCBI taxonomy): Eukaryota > Metazoa > Chordata > Testudines > Trionychidae > Pelodiscus > Pelodiscus sinensis. The sequence continues at coordinate 87,622,673 of NC_143052.1, forward strand.
CCCTTAAACTTGAGGTTTTTTTAAACAATGACATTGAAATGTTGATGTTATTGAAGAATTAATAATTAGGGACTAGAGAACAGAAGTATGAAATTGAGTATGTGGAAGACTGAGAAATCATGTTCTTAAAACAGTAGCCTTCCTTTTATGCTGTGTGCTTTGTAAACTTTCGAGACCTTGATAAATAATGAATTCTGTGGGTTTTCTTGCCTTGCAAACAAGAAGGCAACATCATGAAAGAGATCCGCAGTCTGCTATTGCAGGCAACTGTCAAGAATCATAGCAAAGAAGGTGTAAGAATGAGATAAACAAATAAACTAAGAGTGGAAGAAGTCCACCGAGACCTCGCTCCTCCCCCCCTAGGAAAAGTACATAGAAGTGCAGGAAAAATGACGCAATATCATGCAGCAATAATTGTTTCAAGTTAATGAAATGGAACAGCCTAAGAGATGAAGTTATAGAGAGACAGAAAGATGCTGTGTGTGGTTTGCACTGGATATTAATTTTTATTCTGTAGCAATTGTCTAACACAACACTTGCCATGTAAATTATCACGGAGGGGAAGTTTACATTCCTTTTAAATATACTTATTTTGTGACTTCCAAAGGATCCTATTTCTCATGGCTGAGTCATTGTACCAGCAAAGTGTCATATAACTTGACTTGCTGAGTGGAGATACATGGTAATTTAGACACAGATAATATGTCAGACCTCTTCCTTTCTTAGGACAAAGGATTTAGAAGAGGAGGCCCTACAAAGGATGCACCATAAGAACAGAAATTTGTAGTTTATGATTTTTCTGTACTTGCCTAATGTCAGATCAAATTGCATACAAAGAACAGCAATAGTGGCACTCAGGGATCAAAAATACTCATTCATAGTCTCTTCAGTGACTAGTGAGGTCAGTGGTATGTCTGCAGAGGTATACAGAATAAAAGAAAATTTAGACTGGACACAGCAAATTACTGTAATGGCATAAGTTGTAATGAAATGGTTTTTATGAGTTACTGCTATGACACTTCCTGGAAAAGGTTAAATACAGAACCTTACCCAAAGGACTTGCCAAGGACTAGCTAATGCTAAAGGGGGTTTAATGGGTTAAGCAGTCTCTTTCTTCTGAACAGTAACTCCCAGCAGGGCCACCTAAAGGATTTTGAAGGCCTGGGACAAAATCTGAAACTGAGGCACTCTGCTCTTCCAAAAATATAACACCCACAAGGATGCAGACAGAGGGTCAGAGAGGAATTAAAAAAAACCAACCACAGGTCACCCTGTGCTGAGCTACAGCTGCTGTTCTGTTGGGCTGACACCAGCTCCCCACTCTAGGGCTATGTCTAGACTATGGAGTTTTTCCAGGATACCTCCAGTATCCCAAAAAAACTCTGCTGCGTCCAGGGAATGCGTCTGCTCTTCCAATATTTTTTGTGGAAGAGCAGACGTGCTCTTTTGGAAGTCCTGTCTTCCTCATTTTATTGGATCCTATTTCTAGGGGTATGTCTACACTGCCACCCTAGTTCGAACTAGGGTGGCTAATGTAGGCATTCGAACTTGCAAATGATTCCTCCTGCAAGGAGGTTTAACGGTAGTTCGAATTAGGAGCTTTAATTCGAACTACCTGGTCCATGCCGCGTGTAGCCGCAGGCAAGGAGTTCGAACTACGGGGCATTTAAAAATGTCAGTGCCCGGGAATATGCAAATAAAGCCCGAGATATTTAAATCCCGGGCATCCTTTGCAAGTTCGAATGCCTACATTAGCCACCCTAGTTCAAACTAGGGTGGCAGTGTAGACATACCCTGGGATCTTCCAAAAGAGGAGGTTTTTCCGAAATTTGGCCCAGTGTAGACGGGCCAAATTTTGGAAAAGCCTCTTACGACAAAACTCCTGGAAAAAGGTACGCAAATTGTGCTCCGCAATTTGTGTACCTTTTTCCAATAAAACTCCATAGTCTAGACATAGCCTAATTGTTGTGATTTGGTCATAACACTAGTGTTGCCACCACATGCAGAAGGTCACAAAGTCACTTGGTTTGGGGGCTCTCTCATTTGGGAGGGGGCACAGCAAGCTGACCCCGCTCAGCAGACCCTTATTCAGAGAAATTGGCTTCAATAGTGAGCACTAGTTATATCTGAACTTGTCTCTGGCAGTAAAGGCTTGGAAAAATATGGTAGTAGCTGGTCTAACTGTTGAAAAACTGTTTGCTGTAATGAAAATAGACTGAAATGTTCTCCAAAAATTGATGAGCACTTTGGTGTTTGCTTCACAGGGAGGAACACTGGGCCTCTACCTATATATATAATGGACAGTAATAAGTTTGGTGATTGACTATGCTAGCCTTACAGTGTTTTCTGCTGGAGATGAAACCAGGAACCTCACAGTGTCTCTCTTTCTCTCCCTTCTGTAAATCATGTCCCATAGTTATATGACACCCTCTAGTGTCATCTGTAGAAGGGAATGTTTCTATTTCTCTATAGGAAGTCTGCTCCTGAGATGTGACTGCAGATATGGAACAGCTGCTCCACTCAAGAAAAATCACTTGTCATGTCCCAAATGCAAGTGAGGGCTCAGGCTAGCAGCTATGTGGTCCAATGCAAAGTATCCTGAACCAAGGTTCAGGAGGCCTGCCTTTTATCCCTCGTCTGCTGTGAAACACTGGCTAAGTCATAGCCCTCTCTGTGCCTCAACTTCCCTATCTATAACACTGGGATAATGATACCGACTGTCCTATATACAGTGCTTTGAGAGCGGCTAAAGAAAAGCACGTTATAAGAATTTAGCTCTTAATATTAAGAGTTGTTTCCAATATATGTACTAGCAACTAATCCTGGAGCAAAAGATTAAAAAATAACCATAAACTCTATGAAGTGGCTCTCTGCTTTTCCAGATACTGTACCCTTTTCAGGAGTCTGATTTGTCTTGTGTACCCCTAAGTTTCACCTCACTTAAAATTATTGGCGTACAAAATAAGACATAAAAATACAAAAGTGTCATAGCCACATTATTACTGAAAAATTGCTCATTTTCTAATTTGATAATAAAATTATAAAATAAATATATTGGAATATAAATATTGTACTTACATTTCAGTGTATAGTATAGAGTAGAATGAACTTGTAATTGTATGAAATGTTAATTTGTACTGACTTTAGAAGTACTTTTTATGTAGCCTGTTGTAGGAATGTGTGCAAGGGGGGGCAAAAGAACATGCCCCCTATAAACACCTCTGTTACCACACCCAGCTTCTGCCCTGGTTCCCCACTCTGGCATTCCCTGCCTTGAGCCCTTCCTTCCCCTTTTAGCCAGGGTGGGACTATGGCTGAGCTCATATGCAGGGACATGCCTGGGAAAGGCACTGCAACAAGCACTCCTGCTGAGCCCCGCTGAATGGTGCCCAGAATAGGGAAGCTCATCTATCAGCTCAGCTCTGCCAGAGAGCAGGAAGCCAGCTGATTCCCATCTCACACTGGTCCGGCAGCCTCCAATAAGTGCTTGGAGCTTGCCTGAGGGTGTATAGAATGGAACTTGGGATAAAGCTGGCTGAAGGAGGCAGTAGAGCCCACTGGGAGTGTTGAGAGGAGCCTGGGGAGGCAGCAGATTGGAAGGTGGTAATGTTTAAAGTGCCTCTCCAAAAGCAGTCACATTTAAATCCATACACATGCCCCTGGCCAATTGTAAACCGAGGCAAATATCTAGATGAACTAATGCACTCCCTGGGAGACTTCTACATAACCCAGGGCCTCTATAACCCTGGTTGGGAACAGCTGCTTTTATGGTTATTAATATTAATTATTTGTATTACTATAGTACTTAGAAGCCATTATCAAGATCAGGACCCCACTTTAATGAGTGCTGTACAAACACTTAACCTGAGAAAAATGCTGGTTTGGAAAGCTAATTCCAGGCAACATATGGGAGGAGAAATGCAGAGGTGAAGTGGCTTTCCTACATTCACACAATAGCAGAGCTGCAGATAGAATCCATTCAGTGTCCTAACCACTGACTTACACTGGCCCTACCGGTGGAGTTTTTGTGAGATGTTACATGGTAAGTTGTTTTCTTGCTTGGAAAAAAATGTTTTGGCCACTGTTATTCACCAGTTTTACATGTTCTTTCTGCTTTGGATTAGGAAACATCAGACTGTATGCTAAGACTAAATTAACTATGGATTTCAGAGTATATACCTAATGTTACTGTTTAATCCTATGATCTCTAGAATTTGTATGTATTCTTGAAATATTTGAAACTATTAGTTTAAAAACAGTGAGTGCACTGAGAGCTAGCAGTCTGCTCATTAGTAGTAACTAGCTTCTCCAAGAGAAGGCCTAAATCATGGGTTCCCAAACTGGGGGGCATGAAGAAATTCCAGGGGGGGCATAAGGCGATCCAGCCCCTCCTCCCCCGTCAATCTCCCGCCCTAAGTTTCGCTGCTATTTTTGTTTTTCGGCCCCGGTCAGTTCCATTTTTTTGCTCAACAAATTTTGCTGCTATGGGGAGGGGGGGGGGGGGGCGGGGCGTGAGGGTTTCTCAACAATCAAAAAGGGGGCGTGATGCTGAAAAGTTTGGGAACCACTGGCCTAAATGGACAGAATTGTACCTGATCGTCAGCCTTTATAAGCCAAATAGCCCATTAATGGGGAAACTGAACAGAAAGGCAGGGAATTTGGGAAGGGGTAAAGAGAAGGCGAGACATATAAGGCAGTGATTAATTCGTTTTGAAAGAGGTGTTACTACTCAAGCAATTTTTTTTTTATATTCATAACAGACACAGCAAGCCCAGAGATACTAGGGGATCAGCCCTGGCACAAATTAAGCACTGAGAGAAGGCTAGAAGAGGACTCTGGTTTTTTGCCTCTCACTGCAAGCTTCCCCAAACTTTGCAGGAGCTGGGCTTACTCTCTCATACATTCTTGCAGGCACTATTGTTGCTCTGCCTACAAAGTAAGCAGGAACTGTTTCTCTACAATAATGGACTCTCAGGTCTGCAGAGTCTTCTGTATCTCCCTTCACTGCTCTACCAGTCATTATAGTATTTCCGCCAACACCAGACTGCCTGACCTTTTTAGTAGTTTTTACTTTCATACAGATACAGACAACTCCCAGTCGAGCTTATGAGTTGGGACTAGGTAGCATAGCACACCTAGGGTTGCCAGCATAGGCGTGCGCAGCACATTTCATTAGGGTGTGCACCCAAAGAATTTTTTTTAAATGTACTTTGACCCCCATTAGCCACACCACCTAAACCCTGTTAACCATGCCCCTGACCCCCATTGGCCACACCTCTGGAGGTAACACTCTGGGGGCAAGATGGGCACATAACCAGAAGTAAAAGGTGTCATGTGACCCTCCTCTAAGGACTTTTCCCACCATCCTCCTACCAACAGGGATTAATTTGGCCCTCACCAAGCCCCCCTCATGCAACTATCCTGCAGTTGCATTAACCCAATGTGTGTGACATTAACTCGGGGGCAGAGAGGCTGGGGGGAGTGTTCTCTCAGAGTTTCCTCCCATGAGCAGAATGAATTTTGTGTTGTGCACCAGTACTGAGTTCATGTGGCTTGTTTGCATGTGCCACTGTGGCACCCAAGTTATTAATAAATATCTTATAAACCTCTACCTTTTCCCTCTGCTGCCATGTCTCCTCCGCTTGCTCCATCAGCTCCCCTGGTGCCTGCTGCCCCCCAACCGCTCACGCGCCTCTGCTGTCCTGACTCCTGCCTTTCTCACTGCCCTCAGCCCTCCTGAGACCTGCCCCCTTCATCAGCCCTTCTCTGCCCCCTGTGCCCACTCTTCCAGTAGCCCCACTCTGATCATGTGAGATACCCCCCTCATTCCCTCTCCTAACACCTCCCTCTACACACCTGCCCTGCCTCTCTCCTCTGGTGCTGGTCCCTCCCCTGCAGGTGTCTGCCCTTCTGCTTCACCCCCAAAATCCCCTGGCACCTGCACCTTCCCTTAGCCCTGAGTCCTCCTGGTGCCTCCCCCTTCCCTCACTATCCCTGCCCCCTTTTTCCCTGGTGCCCACCCCCTCACCACCCTCTGCCCCCATTCCCCTAATGCCTGTGCCCTCACACATGCCTTGCTCCATCCCTGCCTTCCTCATGCCCACCTCTTCTTTCAAGCCTTCTCTCAGCACCTCTCCCTTTCCCTTCTAGCCCCCATGCCCTTAGCCTCTCCTCTCCCAGCATCACCCTGTCCCCCCTCCCACTGACACCTCCCCTCCTGCCCTTTACCTCATTGTCTCCACTTGGCCCCCTGGCATTTGTCTCTCCTCTACCCTGTCCCTTGGTGCCTTCCCCTTTCTTCTCCTGACCTGCCCCCTCCCCTCAGCACAAGCCTCTTCCTCTCCCACCCCTTCCTCTTATTTTTCCCCCTTCCCCTCTCAGCCCCTCCGTTACCTTACCTTCGGCTTCTGCCTTCCTATTTGCGGGGCTGGAGCCAGAGCCAGCCCAAGCTGCAGACCGGTCGGGCCCTAGCCTGGGGTGCCTCAGGGGCACCACGCCGTACTGCCGTGCTGGGTGGGGGCGCTGCCAGGTGCCTCAAGGGCAGCACACCGTGCTGCCATGCTGGGCAGGGATGTTCCCAGGTTGCCTCAGGGGCGCCGCGCCATGCTGCTGGGCCGCGTAGTGCTGCTGGGCCGGGTAGGGCCCAGGGCACAAAAATGGCTCGGGCTAGCCAGCCCGAGACATTAGGGTGTGCCTGGGCACACCCAGCACACCCCATGCGCACGCCTATGGTTGCCAGGTGTCCGGTTTTGAACTGGACAGTCCAGTATTTAAGCTTTCTGTTTGGGAAACAAATTGAGAAAATATAAATGTCCGGCATTTTCTAAATCAGATGAAATGTAGATTGTGATGTAATGTCAAATGTGTCCGGTACTTTTGCTGAAACCATCTGGCAACCCTAAGCGCACCTCTCTCTCTTCTGCAGCCCCACAACACTGAGGCTTTCTTGCTTATAAGCACCCACTGTAGTTTATGTACAGTGTTTTAACCTATCAATACATACAGGTGTCTCCACCCCTGAACAACTTTTATAGTGGGTGTGCTGATAGTCATTGAACTGTAAACCATGTATGGCAGAAGTGGTCTAGCCGCATGCGGCTCTTCAAAGGAAAAATTGCAGCTCCTGCGCCTGCACTCGCAGCTCTGAAAGGGGCAGCGTGTTTCTGTCTGAAAGAGACAAAGCCGGAGTTGCGGTGTTCTGTGCAGACTTCAAAATAGCCACCTTTTTTTTCCCCCCCTCGGCTCATTGCGCTGTATCCACCACTATTTTGGCTTCATCTGTAACAGGTTGGCCACCCCTGATGTATAGTATGACAAGTAGTCCTATGTGGCACCTTAGAGTATATCTGCACAGCAGTGTTATTTTGGAATAACTGATGTTATTGCAAAATAATGTAGTCCGTGTGTACACTACAAGCAGTTTTTTCACAATAATGTTGAGCTGGAGGACTTCTTACTCTGACTCCTGTAACCCTCCTTTTATGAGGAGTAAGGGAAGTTGGAGGAAGAGTGCTCTAACTCAGACTTCCTGCTATGTAGACAGTGCCAAAAGCCAAAATAAGATATTTCAGTTAAGCTATGCAATTGACATAGCTCAGGTTGCTCAGCTTATTTCAACTTTAGGCCTGTTGTGTAGACATGCCTTTAGAGACTAACAAAATTATATATATAATATGATGAGCTTTCATGGGCAAAACCCACTCCCTCAGTTGAGATGATCATGTATATGATGGTAATCACTTCATATGTAGGGATGCTACTACTGCACACCCAGTACCCTTGCTTTATCCTGAATCTTGGGTTTGTAATCTCATCTCCAGAAAGGAAAGAAGAAATGAGATCTTACTTTATCAGACTTTCTTAGCCTTCCTGTGTTTGTAATTTGGACTAGTAATCAGCTACATCTCTGTCTGGTTAGGCCTTCTGCAGTAGATTAAAAGTAACAAGAGGGCTGGTTGAAGCACTAGCTTTTAGGTCTTTCTCTTCAGCACCTATATTTGTCACTGCCACATGAGTAAAGAATTGTGAATATTATGTTACTTTATTTAAGACTCTTGTATACACTTTGAGAAAAATGTGTCCAATATATTTTCTCTTCTGTTAATATTTCTAGCCTGGTATAACTATCTCAGAGGGTGCTATGGTTGTTTCTTCTCTTCATAAAGGAGACATAATTCACTGACCATGTCACAAATACAACTCACACCAGGGGGGAAAGAGACTAAATAATGAACAGGACATAAAGAGTAACTTCTTTAAAAATAGCATTTGCAGTTGTAAGTTTTGAAACATCATGGCCACATGGGGGTGGTAATTGATAAGGAATGTAGAATAATGACTCAGTCTTCAGCTTTTCATTAACCCATGCAGTCCAATAGGGTTCAGTTAAATAATATAGGAGAGCATGGGGAAAGCATGCAGTGTTCAGTCTGTCTATAAATTAATTAACTGTAATTAATTCAGTTAATTACACTTGAGTTGCTCTTCCTGATGTTTCTTGCGTGAGAATGCCACACTTAAATTGCTGGCTGCCTCCATGCTGGCACTGGGCTCACTTTGTTATTCTAGGACTTCTGGGGTTCATGCCAAGGTTCTTAGCACTGTTGTAAGTTGAGCTGCTCTCTAAATTTTTCCTGAGAGAACTTATCTGTTCTTTCTGGGCACATGGGAGGAACTATGGGAAGATATTAGAGTAATGGTGCTACTTGAGTAGCACTAGCCTGCATGCATGCTAAAAGAAAGGTCATTAAAAATGTGAGTAGTAGCTACCTTTGGGCTTTTGACTGTTTGGGCCAGCTAGCTAGGGGTAAAGATGCCTTTGAACTCATAATAAGCCTTTTTGTGTGAGTGGATGAAACTAAAGTAAGGGGCAATATGAATTAGAACTGGAATTTACTTTGTACTGAAGACAAGTTGTAGACTGCAAGAAGGTAGAATATTGCTGCTTCATAGCTTTAAGTGTTAGCCCTCTGGGGAATAACAGCAACATTTTATTGGGTGATTTCATATCATGCTCATACAACTTACAGAATGCCTTTTTTATCTTAAACCTCTGTAAAGCCAACAAGGATGTTTGGTGCTAATGTAGGCCTCAGCAAAGCATTAAGTACTTCCATTCAGTAGGATCTACCCTCATGGTTAAATATTTTGCTGAATGGGGCTCATAATACACTAGTTCCACTCTTGCTCCCTTCATATAGACCAGTGGTTTTCAAACTTTTTTTCTTGTGACCCAGTTGAAGACAATAGTTGATGCCTGTGATGCAGCATAATTTGACTGAAGTGTAAGGCTCTGGTATGGGGCTGAGGATGAGAGCTTTGAGGTGTAGGGGGGGGGGATCAGGGCTGGGGTAGGAGGGGCTTACCTCGAGAGGCTCCTGGTCAGTGGTGCAATGGGGGTGCTAAAGCAGGCTTCCTGCCTCTCCTGCCACCACAGTTCATGCTGTACCCCAGAAGCAGGCAGCAGCAGGTACCAGCCAATGGGAGTGCAGAGCTAGTGCTCAGGGCAGGGACAGGACTCAGAGCCATATGTACTCTTCCCCCCTTCTGCAGGAGCCGGGCCTGCTGCTGGCTGCTTCAGGGCACAACATAGTCTGTGGTATCTGGATGGGCAGGAAGCTGCCTTAGCATCCCCACTGATCACCCTGCAGCAATGAGACCTAGTGCCTGACACTCTATGACTCAGTAGTAGTCATGACCCTTAGTCTGGAAATGGCTTATATAGCCCATTTTCATTTTTCATATGTGTAGTAAGATGAAGACCTAAAACATAAGACCATGCAGCACAGGCCTGGTCTGAGGCCTAGCTAACAATGGACAAAACATGGCTAACATAAAGCAAAGCTAAGCTCTGCACAAGAGGCAGGCCCCAGCTCACAGTACTTGGCATGAATAGGGCTGAGAGTGAAAAACACTAATTGGTAATAGGCCCAGACGCAGAACAATAATTGATACTGGTCATGAGTTGAAATCACATGGTACCATCAGCTCATTAAAAAAGACCTTGGTACCCACTCCGCACAGATACAGACCCAGGTTCAGGAAAGGGTCTAAAATGACAGCATGATGGATAGAGATGATCTAATCAAACCACGAGTTACAGGGTGATGGGTGGTATCTAGGGGTACGTCTAGACTACAGGCTTTTTTCGACAGGCTTTGTCGACAGATACTGTCGACAAAGCCTCTGTCAAAAAAGAGCGTCTAGACAGCATAATACAGATCGAAAAAGCGATCTGCTTTGTCAAAAAAGAGCGTCCAGACTGTCGGATGCTTTGTTGACAGAAGAAGGCACCTGGAAGTGCTTCTGAGAGGTCACAGGGGCAGCCTTAAATTCCAGGCGCTGCTGCATGCTCTTTGCAGAGACACGTGCTTAAAGGGATACTCCTGGACAGCCATTGCTCTGCTCCTGCTTCTGGCTTGCCTACCTCCTAGAAGGAAAGCAAAGCTGCTGCAGTTTTTGCTCTGGTTGCCCTGCTTCCTCGGACACCACAGCAGTTTATTTTCAGGTTTGGTTTTGTGCTTTGCACTGTGTTTTTGGCCATGGAGCCTGAGCTGCCCCTGGGCAGGTGATGGCCCCACACTGTGATGCTGGATGTTCTGCTGCATCTGCATGAGAGCATCATTACGTTTGTGGCAGAGCAGGATTCAGAGTCCAGCTCTGAGCCCCTCACTCAGGCTGCAGCCCTACTGCCCTTGTCCCTGAACTTATTCCTGGAGAGGCGAGTTTGGAGGCTGAACACCAGTTCTGACTAGTAGGACCAGCTTGTTATGCAGCAGTGGGATGATGACCAATGGCTCCGAAACTTCTGGATGCGGAAGTCCACCTTGCAGGAGCTCTGTGCTTGGCTCTCCCCCGCCCTGCAACACCAGGACACCCACTTGCAGCCTGCCATCCCCCTGAAGAAACACATCGCTATTGCTCTGTGGAAGCTGGCCACCCCCGACAGCTACTGCTCTGTGGGACATCAGTTTGGAGTGGGGAGGTCTACTGTCAGGGCCGTCTTGATGGAGGTAAGTCACTCTTGGGGGACAGTCCATGGGGTTTGTGGTGGGCGGATAAGGACCGGGCACAGAGAATGGGGGATAGGGTGGGAGTGGTAGAAGCCTGCCTGGCCTCATCCTGCGGTGGTGTGGATAGTATGGGGGGGTTACCGGAGGGGGGGTTCTTGGGGTCTGGGAGGGGAGGGGTGGGGGAGCACTCTCATCAGCTCACGCAACTCCTCTAATGTCCTGTTATGCGTGTTTGTATTTGTCCCTTTCTGCAGGTGGTGATGGCCATCAACTCAGAGCTGCTTCACAGGACTGTCCTCCTCAGAGACCTGGATACCATCTTGGCCGGATTTGCGGGGCTGGGTTTTCCAAACTGCAGTGGAGCACTCGACGGGATTCATATCCTGGTCTGCGCACCACCTCATCGAGCAGCCCAGTATATTAATAGAAAGAGCTACTTTTCAATAGTGCTGCAGGACCTGGTCGACCACCAGGGACAATTCACAGACATTTGTGTCAGGTGGTCAGGCTAGGCACACGATGCCCGCATATTCTGGAACTCCTACCTGTACTGCAGGCTGCAGGCTGGGGCATTATTTCCAGAGAGGAACTATGCAGTTGGGGATGTGCAGATGCCTACGTGCATCGTGGCCGACATGGCGTACCCCCATATGCCTTGGCTCATGAAGCCATTCACGGGACACCTGGATGGGAGCAGGGAACTCTTTAACTCCTGCCTGAATCGGGCTCGCTTCCAGGTGGAGTGTGCCTTTGGCTGGACATAGGGGAACACAACCTCCCCGATTTGGTTGCTGAATGCTGTGTGCTACACAACCTAGTGGAGAGGAAAAAGGAGGCCTTCCTCCCTGAGTGGGGGACACGGGCTGATGTGAAGGGGAGGCACTTTCAGCAGCCCCTGACAGCTGCCATCCAGCAAGCCCACCAGCTAGGACTGCGCATTCGAGAAGCCCTGAGGGAGCAATTCTCCCAAGGAGCCCAATGATTTTCCCTAGGGCCTTCCAATTGTGGATTCCTCCCCAGAACCCTTCCCGGCCCCACATTCACACATTGTACACATTCATCACACACTGACAACAGAGACAGGTGTTGGTGAAAAAATGTTTACAGTTTATTTCACTGTTTGTTTTTTGAAAAAAATAAAATACTCTTTTATTCAGAAGAATAAAGTGTTTGTAAACAAAGTCAAGTGTTTCCCTCAGTGACTGTCACAGGTGGGAAGGGGGAATGTCAACCTGGAAGCGGGGAGGGAGGCTCAAGGCTGAGGGTGCTGCCTTGATGAAGAGCCCCTGGCACTTTGGCTCCGGAGGCCTTCTTGCAGACTGCCGCTCATGTGGGCTGGGACAGTAGGGGACTGGGCAGGAAGTGGGGCTGTACCTGGGTTTGGGATGGTAGGGGTTGGGGGGGGCAGGCTGAGCAGGAGGAGCAGGACCAGGCACAGGACCGGGGAAGGCCATGGCCTCCCGGATAGCAGTGCAAATCTCAGTGCGCTGCTGGACAAACTCGTCCAGCAAGCACCTGCGCCACTCTGCCTCTGCCTCCATTCTCTGGTTCATTACATCCTGCATCCCTTGTAGGACCAAGATGTGCTGACGCACGAGGTCAAAATACATGCGCCAGTGCTGACGGGTTCCCTGCAGCCGTCTGGGTGGTGGGGCAGGTGTGGCGCTCCCCTCCTGGTCAGCTGGTCCAGCTGTGGAGGACAAGAGGGAAAAGTCGTCAGTCATGCATGCCCACACTTTCCCTGAGAGGGCATGCCCTCCTTCTTCTCAGCAGGCAGTGCCTGTCCTAGGGTCAGAGAATGCTCATGTGCATCTCAGTAAGGCATGGTGTGGCCTGGCCAGCAGCCACGGCCTTCCTGGAGCCCAGAAGATGTGCAGGCCACTATCCTGCCCCCCCTCACACACACCCCATGGCCAAGCAGCACAGACAAGTCTCAGGCCACAGTTGAGGTTCCCGCAGGTTGCTGAGAGACCTGAAGCTGTGTGGCATTCCCAACATCCCCAACCCATGCCTGCACCTAGCATCACTGACTGCAGGAGCAGGTGGTGCCTCTCAGCCATGCGGGCGCAGGGGTAGAACGGCCCTCCCTGAGGTCAGCCATGTGTGTGCCCCCCCCAGGCTGTGATCAGCATGACATGTCACAGCACTGCACCATCCACTTTGCTCCTGCCTGCCCTGCTCTGTGTGTGTTCTGGCGTAGATGTCAGAGTTCCTCCGTGTGGACTGTGCGGCCTGAAGAGCCTCCTCCCCGGACCAGAGCTCCAAGAGGGCTTTTATCTCGAGCCCAGACCAGAAGGGTGCCCGGCATTTGGTGCCCCGGTTTCCTGTGGGGATGTGTCCCGAGAAGGGCCAGAGAGTCTTGGGGGGCTTGTCCCTGGAACATGGCGCTGAGTGCCCCTACCAGGAAGAGCTGTGCAGTCAGGGTCCTGGCTGGAGATGGCTTGCTGCCAGAATGCTAATCCTGGGTCCCTGTGCCTTTTAAAGATGGCTACAGGCAGGAACAATAGAGTTGAAAGCTGTGGCAGGAGAGTCCACCAGGGCTTCTTCCTGGAAGCCTTTATTGTTGACATAAATTCTTCCCCGCTTCCACACTTACCTTTTGTTGACAGAACTCTGTTGACAAAGGAGTTATTCCTCGTAAAACGAGGTTTACCGCTGTTGGTGCTTGGTTCAATAAAATGGCAGGAGTCCCAGAGGCTTTAGGCCAAATACCCAGTGAAAATGCAGAATGATGGCAAGACAACAAATTTTGCTAAAGGAGTGATTTATTAAGCTGAACAACTTCCTAATATTTACCTAACATTTACCTAATATAATGAACAACTACCTAATATTTACCATACAACAACTTTTAAACCCTACCTAAGTTACAGCTAAGTCAAATATATGCAAACTTTAAAAAAACCTGTTTCTTTAACACTGACAATAGCAAGGGTAAAAGTTACCACAGAGCAATATTTTTCTAACCTGTCTCTTTTAAACAATTTAACAACAGTGGGGGTAAATTAAATACTTACAAACTCAGCAACAACAACACAAAAACACACAAGGAAACGGAGCACGCTCGAGATTCGTACACCCCTTTTTAGACTTTTTAGATTCGGTGTGTGGGAGGCGGCCTTTGGGTGATCAGTCCTAAGCCAGACTCAGGTTCTGTCTTCCAATATCCGGGAGTCCTCTCTGAGCTAAGGGCAAAGAGGTTTTTATGTCCTTGCCTATTACCATATTTGGTGTTGTTTGTGCTCTGGGAGTGGCATGGGAGTGGTCTGGGTGTGGTGTGAGGCCCATATATGGTGTTGAGTGCTGGACTCTGACAAGCTCCATTTTATTGGTAGATAAGCTTTGTTGCTATCCATGTGACGTGGTGAGATTGCTGAGGTAGATTTCGGCAATACGCGCGAGGCCTGGCCAAGAGAACCCATACTTGACATGCCCCCGTGGCCATGGCCGAGCAGCCTAGACACCACATTCATCTTCTTCATCATCATCACCGGTTGTCGATAGCAATGGTTTGGAGCTGTCTACAATCATGGCGTGTTGTATGATTTTGTTAATACACGCTTTTATCACCATACATGAAATGCACAACAAAACCAAACCTACAACTAGGCTGAAGAGGAAGGACACAAATATCTCTTTATACTTTCCAAGACCAAGCCAAGAGGCTAGCTGTCCCAACCCGAAAAAGGTGCGTGATTCTTGAACATCCGTCACAATTTCCTCAATATTTTCGATTACATCACTCACATTTTGCTTTATCGACTTAATTTCCATACAGCATTTATCTGTGAACATCGACCCATACTGTAATTCATCTAACCATTTACAAAATCCATTTTCTTTAGCTAACAGATAATCAAGAGCTAATCTATTTTGCATAACATATATACGCATTTCTTCAACCTTGTCTGATAACAACTTAAGTCCTCTATTTGTTTGATTTCCAAGGCGCTCAATGGCCTGGGATTGCAGTTCCAAACGTTCATGCAGTAAGAGATTATCAATGGGATTAAAGGTGAAGGTCGCCATTGTCAGTTTTCCAAACCAAGTTTTTATCGGGGACCAAAACGAATTCACGTCGCGCTTATCGTGACCAACAAACCGAGGTTGAGTAGAGCCTTGTACATAAATGCCTCCTGCTTGGATGGTTATATAACCAAAAGTACAACGTCCTTTTGCGTTGGTGGGTAGTCGAGAGTGGGCTCGATTCCCGCATAGCCAAAAGTGTCCCGGATATAACAACTGGAGGTAAGGATAGTCACCGCACCAGGGATCAGATCCTTCGTTGGCATCTACGAGGGCTATGTTAGTTCCATGCAGCGAGTAAAAGGGGGTTATACGTAGGGTACCATTTTTATGGCGATTGGTTTCTACCTGGCACAGAAAGTTTCGATTTATAAACAAAAGAGGATAGAGGACAGGGGTAGGAGTAACATCTAAATCAATTTCCCGGTCCTCATCATAATACAAAAAGCTAGTTAGATTCCAGCCAAAGACATTATTTGTGCTATCCTTAGTGACATTGTGATTGGTTGAGTTAAAAATGCCTGAAATATTCATATAAAAGGCACAATTGTGCTGAAAACTGACATCGATAGGTGGACCAATTTGGAACCTTGCATTTTGCTGTACATCGCGGGGTACCCCTGACAAATCTACGCAAAACTGAGCATGTGGTAGATTAGTGGTATAGGGTAATGTTAACAAAAGAGAACTTAGGGTGGCTGCTCGAGTGGGAAAAGAAAATAGGGTCATATTTGCATACAAATTCGGATATGAGCTTAAAAAATTAAGATAAATGGGTGTAACAAAAAATGGGAGTTCACCAGCATGGCGAACTGGAAGGGAACAAATTAAACAGTCTGTTACGTTTCCTTGGACTGCGTACACCTTCATCCATTCCTCGATGGTTGATGAGTTATCCTGAAAAATAAAACGTATGCGACTTTGTCGCTGTTAGGATCGTTCACTTAACCAGTTATGATGAACTAAAACTAGATTTCCATTGTTTTGGTTTTGGACCCAATAGGTGTTGGGGTACTGGCCAACCTGCTTGATGACAGTAGATATGGGGTCTTTTGTACCACTGGCGTTGGGCTCCGTGACCCACACCTTGTCACTCGGGTGGTATTTTGGAGTCCACTGAGGTGGTGTGGCCGTTTGGATATCAGGCCATCTGGAAAAAGATCGGTTAATACACAACACAACCTCATCTAGGACTTGATGCCATCCTTTAAAGTCTGGATTTGTATTGGCTAATCGGAGTCCTTGTTTTAAAGTACCAATTTTTCTTTCTACGACTCCGTTACTTTCAGGGTGGTATTTTAAGTGAATATGGTGACAGATGTTGAATTTTGCAAATAGTTGTTCTAGCTGCTTTGCATTAAATGGTGGGCCTCCATCGGTTTGGATTTCGTGTGGAATTCCCCAATGGCTTATACATTTAATAATTGCTAACCCAACTGCAGAGGCATCGGTTCGCCTCATAGGTAGGCACCACAACTGTCGTGTACCAAGATCGACCACTACAAGTGCTTTGGGGTATTGTTTTGCCCCCGGGAGGGGACCGAGGAGATCAACCTGCCATGTCAGACCTGGTTTAAAGTATTCTGCCTGAAAGGTCTCTGCATTATGTGTAGCTCGGTTCACGGCTTTATATTGATGACAACGTAAACAGTCGTGACTTACTTGTTGCCATGTTTTTTGAGAAATCTCGGGCTTTTTACTTAGGGCATAATGCTTACACTCATTATAATTGATTTGTGGACCCCAATGTCCCCATTCAGCATGTAGCCATTGAGCTAAAGCTGATGTATTTGCTGGGACTGCTGGGCTAGTCACTAACTGTATTATATTCTCATCTACTTGTGCTGATTTTATTGGTGTGGGTGCTTCCCATGTTTCGGGGTTTTCACTTTGGAGGCATTGATCTAGCCACGTGTGTGCCCAATGAGTATCGGGTTTGTGGGATGGACAATGGGTAACGAACCATGTTTTCATATGCGCGGCTGCCTTAGCTATGGTGGGTTCCCAAATTTCGGGGTGTTTTGAAGGCGTTCCAGTCCCTGTTAAGATTTTAACATTATACATGGAGTCAGTTCCCAAAATGGGTGTTACGCCTTTAGGATGACTGGTGACTACCTGTAAGATGCCTTCACTGGCTGCGATGGCTTCGGCTTTTTGGACTCCAGTATCAGGGGGCAGGTTTATTATTGCTAACTGTTCACATTTTGTACAATAGTAGCCTGCCTTGTGGCCCAATTTGGTACTGCCATCTGTAAAAATCCAGGATTCTAATTTTGATTCTATGAATTTAGGCCTCTTTTGATAAGTGTGTTCAGGTGCTGGTAATGTTTTTTTATCCCACTGGAACCATACGGTGGTGGCTGTAATAAGGAGTTTTTCCCACATGGACTGCGTTCCGTTAAAACATGGAGGGGGTGTTGTGGTAAGCCACTTAAGACTGTCCACTCGTGGGGCTTCTAAGATTCCACAATGATTTTTCCCCCATATTGCAGCAAACTGTAATGCTAATAATAGGGTGCTATATAGTCCATAATTCTTTTCAGGTCCCTGAAGTGATTTTAAGGCTTGGTGTACTAATTGGTCATCCTGAAGGACTTCCATTGTGAGGTATGTGGGGGACCAATTAAGTTTTACCTTAACATCTAAAGTTGGATTAAAACGGGACAGTGGCCGGGGGGGTTTTAATGTAAACTATTAACTGTTTTAACACTGTATGCTGCAGGTTCCCCCAGCTTACTGTTGTTCGTTTCCCCCTTATGGTTTTTTGAATTACAGCTAAAATGTGTGCAGCCTCTGGAGGAAACAATCGTCGCTGATAGTTTCAAATCCCTAAAATGCTTTGGACTTCCTTTTTTAAGGTTGCTGTTTTTGCGACCCATTTCTCAAGATCTGAGATGTCTGGGCTTTCAATGATGGCCTGGTTGGGGGTTATTTTTAGGCCCAAAAAGGAAAAGGTAGTACTTGGGACCAGTTGGCTTTTCTTTTCGTTAATTTTCCACTGATCATCCCTTAAAGCTTTCACTACTTGCTGTGTAACTTGAGCTACATCTTCTCGGTTACTTCCTATTACACAAATATCATCTACATAAGACAGAAGTCTACAAGTAGTTGGAACTATAACTTGGCTCAGGGTAGTCGTTAAAGCGGCAGTACTAACACTTGGCGAGTTACAATAGCCTTGTGGGCACACACACCATCAATATATTTGGCCATTAAATGAGAAATTAAGGATGCCTTCAGTATCTCGCATTGGCACCTGATAGAACATATCCTTTAAGTCTAAAGTTGTGCCCCAACAAAGACGCTTGTCTTATAGACAGTTTTCAATCTCGGGCAAGCTAAGTGGGGCGGTAAAAGGGATTTTTTCTACACGTTCATTGGCTTGCCTATAATCGTTAACCAAGCGATATTCTGGTTTAACAGGGGAGGATTTTGGTTTCTTTATTCCCCATCCGGGAGATAAAAATGGTCCAGGGCCAGCACATACTATTTTCTTTTCGTCTAACAATTGAGCTATAAGGTTGGTTATACATTTCGTTCCCTCTTCTGAGGTGGGTATAGGTTTAAATGGCCAATTAGTACGGGCTTTTAATTTTGGTTCGTGTACGGGAACAGTAACGGTTACTGGGAGACTTTCTACTAGCTGCTGTTTTAGCCTCAGTTTTCTAATTTCGTCAATGCCCAATAAGTTTTTGTTTCCCAAAAGTGCCTTGATCTTATGCTCCTTGCCAGCCCTGCGTACTTTTACAATGACCACTTCTAATTGTTGGGCATGATGTAGGCCCTGAACCTAAAGTTTTTTATTTGTTTTCTCATGGGGAAGTGAGGGGTGAATAATGGTGACCTGGGCACCTGTATCTATTAAAAATCTTTTTGGTTGGGGTGATCCTACTATATTTAAACATACATATGGGCGCCTGTCCTCTATTGTTGGTTGGCCGGATGACATTCGGCCTCTACTCGTTTTTTAGAAGGCGATCACTGGGGGCCCAGGTTTTCCAACCCAATGTTACTGCTATGTTTTCTTGTTCTTCTTTAGACATGGTTCTAACCTTTTCTTTTGTGAGTCCTTGGCCCAATAGAAAGCCAAACAGTGCTCTTTCATATTTGGATCGCATGGGTGGTTGATTTTTTGGTTTTGTGTCATCTGGAAATGCTTTCCTTTTTTGGGGTCCAGGCATTTCTATTTGACTTGCCACTTGATATATGTGAGGGAGGTTATAACCTTCTACCGTACGAAGCCACATCAAAATTCCAGGGTCCCTTTTTGTCATTCCATCCACTGCTGCCTGGATGGCCTGTCCTAACAGAGGGATTTGGCTGGGGTCTGTGAGAAACCTAAAGGGATTTGGTAGTGCTTGTTGTGCAGGTGTGAGTCCTAATGGGATGACTCGAGCATCCCAAAGCATAATACTAAAGCTGGCACAGGTATACATTAAATCTTTCCTGGTGATAATGGTCCCTTGCGGGGCGGCCATGGACTGAAGTGATCCGCCTAACACCAAACTCACTAGTCCGGGGACCGTCAATGGGTATACCGCATTGCCTGCTACTAGTGAGTTACTGCCTGCTCCTTTACTCCAACTCAGGGCTCTCACTAGGTGTTGTGCTTCTTCTTTATCTACTAACTCTGACCCGTTATTTAAGGCTACACGTCCCAACCACACCACCGAAGGCTCTCCTGTATTACGCTGCGTCTTGTCTAAAAGGGCTTTTAATTCGGTCTTAGACCGGGTGCGTAGGACCGTGACCTGGTTAGTAAGTCCGGTCGCTGCGTCATAAGTCGTTTTTGTGACGGCTACTGGGAGTGCCTCCACCTCGGGTTCTTTCACTGAGGGTGGGGCGCTTGGTGCTTTTAATTTTTCAAGAGCTTCCCATGGGTAAGGGGGGGGCTCAGCTTCCTTTTCTGGAGGTTCAGTTTCTTTTTCTAGAGTCACATCTACATCTGGGCTGGGATTGTTAGCCTCGGCCCTCTGCAGAGTGCTGCACGCAGCAAAACTTAAGCACGCGTGGCTTGAATCTAATTTCCGGAGGGTCTTTTTAAACATGATCCACAAAACTTCTGCTACTCTTTCGGGTTTAAATTTATCAGGCTGTAATTTCCTTTGTTCTTGAGTTTCTTCTAATCTTTGGACTAATTCTGTTAAGAGGGTGTGTCCTGGACTACCGCGGGTAACGGGGGTAGTTGGGAGGGTGGCTGACATGTGGCCACCGGATTTCTTCAAGATTTTTTCCGCAGCAGTCAAAAGTTTCGCCGGGTCTGTTTCGTCTCCTTTTGATCCTGTTGTTACACAGGTGGGGCTTTTAGTTTCATCCTCTGGATAAAACATGATAGAATGGTGTGTCTGTAGCAAACACCTCAAAGATGGCATTGTTAGAGGGGCTGCCCATGTTTTAGAGGCTTGCCCATTTCCTACTTTTATATTAAAGATCATCGAGGGATTGTTATTTTCATTACTTTCCAATTTATGATATGTTAAATGGCAAACCACATCTTCTGGATTTTCACTCGGGGGCCTGCTTGCCCAGGGACACTCACCACATCCTATTCATGATGCCATGTTGGTGCTTGGTTCGATAAAATGGCATGAGTCCCAGAGGCTTTAGGCCAAATACCCAGTGAAAATGCAGAATGATGGCAAGACAACAAATTTTGCTAAAGAAGGAGTGATTTATTAAGCTGAACAACTTCCTAATATTTACCTAACATTTACCTAATATAATGAACAACTACCTAATATTTACCATACAACAACTTTTAAACCCTACCTAAGTTGCAGCTAAGTCAAATATATACAAACTTAAAAAAAACCCTGTTTCTTTAACACTGACAATAGCAAGGGTAAAAGTTACCACAGAGCAATATTTTTTCTAACCTGTCTCTTTTAAACAACTTAACAACAGTGGAGGTAAATTAAATACTTACAAACTCAGCAACAACAACACAAAAACACACAAGGAAACGGAGCACGCTCAAGATTCGTACACCCCTTTTTAGACTTTTTAGATTCGGTGGGTGGGAGGCGGCCTTTGGGTGATCAGTCCTAAGCCAGACTCAGGTTCTGTCTTCCAATATCCCGGAGTCCTCTCTGAGCTAAGGGCAAAGAGGTTTTTATGTTCTTGCCTATTACCATATTTGGTGTTGTTTGTGCTCTGGGAGTGGCATGGGAGTGGTCTGGGTATGGTCTGGGTGTGGTGTGAGGCCCATATATGGTGTTGAGTGCTGGACTCTGACAAGCTCCATTTTATTGGTAGATAAGCCTTGTTGCTATCCATGTGACGTGGTGAGATTGCTGAGGTAGATCTTGGCTATACGCGCGAGGCCTGGCCAAGAGAACCCATACTTGACAATCGCTGTCGACTTACCGTCGACGGAACACAGCGGTAGTGTAGATGCAGGTATAGTTTTGTCGACACACTAAGTAGCGTCAGAGGGTGGTAACCTGATAACGTCAGAGGGTGGCAACCTGAAACGTCAGAAGTGAGGTGTGATTTGTTTGTACCTGTATATAAAGTGGTGTCTTGGAGGGATGGTCTTTGTATGACCTAGGGGGCAGTGGAAATTTCCCACTGCTTGGGTCATTCCATTGTGGCAAGTACATATGTGCAGTGGTTCAGTAGAGCACATGGCTAACTTTAGCACATGGTTAACTTTCCCAAAGATTTCAACAAAACTACTGACAGTAGTAAAGCTAAGCATGAATGCAAATGTTCTCAGGATTTGGACTTAAATTAAACGGACATTTCAGTATGCCTCAAATTAACTTACATCTCTTTACTACTCCCTCACCTCCCACTAAAGATTTAAGGATAATCAGGTATCTCTAGGACAGGGTTCCCAACCTGCGGTACGCGTATCCCCAGGGGGTACGAGAAGCTTGTCAAGGGGGCATGGGGAATATTTGGTAAATAACTAGATTATCCTAATTGAAATATTTCAAAAGTAGTAGTGTTAGTGAAAAAAGTTGTGGATTCTAGAGTCTAGAATTTATTTCCTTTCATATTGAATAGGGGGTACGGGAAGGATTGCTAAAAGCCAAGGAGGTATGGGGACTGAAAAAGGTTGGGAACTCCTGCTCTAGGAGATAAAACAGCAAAATGAAGACAACTGTCTAGCCATTATGCCCTATGCTCATCTCCCAATATTTTTTTTGTCCCATGTGACTTAATTTATATATAATATAAAACAGATACCAAAATATACAACTTCTTTTTCCCCAAACCTTTCAAATGTACATTATTTCACTTAACCTACTAATTAACTGTTTGAGCATTTATATTCTAGCTAATTATTTTTCATTAATTTGTTACCTTGCCCTTAAAATCAATAATTTTCCTAAATGCTACTAAAACCATCTCACTGAAAGAGTTCAGCAGATCATTTTGGATCTTTACAGTATTCATGAAGTTCTCGGTCATACGCATTTGTTTAAATCTAGTTATTTTTCTTTGTTTTCCACTCCTGATCTTTTTAGCCACTTTGCTTTCCTCAGCTAGTCTATTAAGATTCATACCGTGAACAACCACTATTAATTTTGTTTTTATATATTTTTTGTCCTTCTTGCAATTTTAATTAGTCTCTTGATCTTTGTTTGAAAGGTACAGTCAAAAGGAAAACAAATCATTTTTTGGATTTTATCTTTGGATCAAGAATATAGTGAGACTTTTTTTCAATTTTATTTTAAGAGCTTAATAATGAAATTCTCAGACTGTATGGAGATCGGTATCTAAAAATACCCAATATCATTTCTATAGCCCTGTAACAAAATAAGTGAATGTTTAAAGATCTCTATTATCATTACATTCATTCTTTTGATGATTGTATAAACCCCTTCCCATATTTACTGTGGGATAAAGAATTCTATAAATATCATCATTAGTGGGATGGGAATGTACTTTGTTCATATTTTCCCACTAACTCTTTGACTTATGTAAAAAAAAATCTCCCTCAGCACCTCAAGGAATTTTCTTTATTCTTGGCTGCTTTCTTTTCTGCTGCCTCCTGTTTTTAAGTCTTGGATACAGCTGTGTGACATTTTAGCAATAACTTGCAACAACACAAAGGGGAAATTGTTTTTTAATACTGTAAGCTTGGCTTGGGTTTGTCAAAAGGTCCATAAGCATTGTTCCAGTTTTGAGATGACCCGGGGTGTTTTAAGGTTTCTTTCCAAAGTCATAAGTTTGGAATTGTTCCAGCACAAAACTCAGAGAGGAATGAGATGTGGAGTGGACCAGTACAATTTGAAATGGAAGGAAAAACTTTGTAAACTGTTACCGTTTTGTACGGCTCTGGCTGATTCCATTACCATTTGGATTATAAATTAATTGGGTCAGAGGCTATCTTTCTGTTCAGTGTCTGTACAGTGCCTAGTACAATGGGGCTTTGATCCCTGATTAGTGCCTTTGAGTGCTGCTGAAATACAAATAATAATTGTGTCTATTTGACCAATGGCTGCTGTGACTCTTGTTGAAATGAGATGCATTTCCACAAGCTTTGCTTGCATACTCAGTATCCAACTGCTTTTATCAATGGATATCCCTGTCATTGCCATGATGATAGTATTGGTGTGAACTGATTTCTGGGATTAACTTATTTTTACAAATTCACTGCAATATCTATAATCAAGTCGGGGGGAGGGAGGAGCAGGGGGGTGTCAAATGTTATGGTGATACGGAGGCCTAAACCTTGCCTTCATGCAAGGAACCCTGGACAAGCAGTCCAAGGCTTGAGCCTGGTTATAGCCATTGGAACCTCAGTCACAGCTGTAATACAGACAGGGTTGAAAAGCTAATTTCAGAACAAACTATAGTCTCTCTGTCTCCCTCTGTCTAATTTTGTGTGTGGATGTGTATGTAAACAGGGGCTCTAATGGCTTTTTCTCAGCTGCGTGCACAAACATCTTGACATCTAAGCAGCAAATCTTTTGGAACACGGTCTGTCAGTTCAGCCATCCTTTACTATTGACATCAGTATTAGGCAAAATTCCTTTCCCAGATCTCAGGCAGTCTTTTTTTTTTTTTTTAATCCCCACTCAGTTCAAGAAGTGCCTATGATTAGCCAAACAGGTCCAGCATATGAAATTTCACAAGAAATAGGTGTTTCTCCACCTTCCCTCTCACACATACTCCTGAATGGATATTGCTGGCCATCCCATAAACACCTTCAAGACTGTTTTAGTGAACAGTGAGGGCTACTTCTATTATCCAAATTGCTTTGCCTTTAGTGCATTCTTTTAAAGAAATAAAACCTTTGTTCCCGTAGCACCAATTAAGAGGACTGGAGGGAAGATGAATATGCCCCTCTCCCTCTTGATTTTTGCACTTGCTCAAAGTTCCATAGGTCATGGAGCTGGGCAGTATGTCCTGACCACTTGCCATCAGAGGTCCCATTTCCATAACAAATTAATACAGTTTCTGCTGGAGCAATCCAAAGGGTTGCTCTAGCTGTGTGGTCACAATGCTACTGACATTTGTTCTCTTTCAGATGGAGAGGCAATGAGGTCAAAACCATGTTGCACAGAGGCACGGTCGTGGTTGGGCCTGAGTGGGCTATGGACCACTCACTTTGCATCCAGGCCCAGCCCCATGAACCCACCCAATGCTCCAGTTGGGGAGCGGGATCAGAGCATGGGGGCTTACCCTGCTGTGCCTGGTGAGCCAGCCAGGGAGCAGAGTTGGGGCTTGCCCTTTTCTGCCCCAGAGCTTCTGCCCTGGCTTGCCTGCCATCCCTCCTATCTTGTTCCTCCCCTCCCCCCTTTCTTGCCCAACCATCCAAAGTTGGGGACCTTCTAAGTGGGGCCTTCTACCTATTCCATTGGTGCTGCGACCTGGCACACAGGAAGTTTGTTCCTGTATGCCTGGGATCAGGGGAATCTTCTGAAAATTTGAGTTGCAGCAGTACCAGCAAATGGCTTATGTGGCTAAGAGAGAGTGGAAATTCCCGGGCTGAGGGACACCTGGGTCCATGTGGGATGGGAGGGAAAGGGTACATGAGTGGAGACTAGAACAAGGTCTATGTAGTGATGGGAGGACACAACAGACTTTGTCCCCTCACCGTTGTTGGTGCCATTGTTTTCCCTAATGTTTCATTCTGTACAGGAGTGATTTTAGGCACATGTTTGATAAATGATTGCATAGAGTACACTCTTGGGGAATAAGGGCCCCCCTCATGACTTTACTTCTTTCAGACAAATGCCCCCTAATGAGTCCATAAGAGTCCCTGAGCTCTGCAAATGCGCCCCCAAAGCACAGGCTACAGAAGACAGGCTGACTCGAAGACATGCTCCCTGTGGTTGGGGGCTGACAAGGAAAATTGAAAAGTGTCCTGGAGAAGGTGGAAGGAAATTATAATTAAATAATCCGTGTTAGAACTAACAGTTAAAAGACCAAAACTCTCTCTATACAGAATACCTTGAGAAAATGTTTCTTCCTCCAAGAATGGTCACAGGGCATGACTATATCATTCAATATTCAAAATCCTTGTCCTGCACCAGGAACCACAGTTCTATGGGCCCTGCCTACAGCATTGAGAGTGAAACGTGGATAATGCAGATGAGGACGTTTCCATAGGGAAATCATAATGGGTTTGCAGAGAGGGAATGAGGTTGAAGGATCTGATCAGCACATAACATCTAACTTGAACCCATGGAAACCAAAATTCATAGTGGCTTTGGTAAAATGAAGAGAGAGGGTACGTCTACACTACAGCGCTAATTCGAACTAACGCGAACTAATCTAGAACTAAAACCTAGTTTGAATTAGCGTTTTGCTAATTCAAACTAGCAAGTCCACATTAAGTGGACCCTGAACCGGGCTTAAGGATGGCCAGAAGCAGTGCCGGCAGGGCATCAGAGGAGGACTTAGAGCGTGGAGCTGCTGTCTCAGGCTAGCCGAGGGCTGCGCTTAAAGGGACCCGACCCCCACCCCGGACAGACAGTTCTCAGGGGTGCCCCGCTTGCAAACCAGTCCTGGCTTGGAGTGCCCAGAGTGCCCACACTGGGCGCATCACAGCACTCGGCCATCAACCCGGCTGCACTTGCCGCAGGCTGCCATCTGGGGAGAGGGGGCAATCGGGGGGCTGCAGGAACGCTTCCACCCCCAGAAGCCCGCAGAGCCAGCCCAGTCCTCCCCATCGGGGGCTCGTACCCCATTCCTCCCTCACCTACTTCCACTTACCCTTCCCTAGCCCCCCTTCTTATTGATGTACAAAATAAAGATAACGTTTCTTCCAACATTGACTCTGTCTTTATTGAACAAAACTGGGGGAGACTGGGAAAAGGAGGTGGGAGAGGGGAAGAGAAAGGCTGGGAGAGGGGAGGGCAACTAACATGATCAGGGGTTGGGAACAGGTCCCAGATGAAGAGAGGCTACAGAGACTGGGACTGTTCAGCTTAGAAAAGAGGAGATGGAGCGGGGACAGGATAGAGGTGTCTAAAAGCAGGGGTTGGGTGGAGAGGGTGCATTCAGAAAAGTTCTTCATGAGTTCCCATAAAGAAGGACTAGAGGACACCAAAGGAAAGGAATGGGTAGCAGGCTTCAAACTAGTAAGAGAAAGTTGTTCTTGACAAAGCAAAGAGTTAACCTGTGGAACTCCTTGCTGCAGGAGGCTGTGAAGGCTGGAACTAGAACAGAGTTTAAAGGGAAGCGAGATCAAGTCATGGAGGTTGGGTCCATGGAGTAGTCTTAGCCAGGGGGTAGGAGTGGTGTCCCTGCCCAAAGTTTGTGGAAGGCTGGAGAGGGATGGCATGAGACAAATGGCTTGGTCACTGTCTTCGGTCCATCCCCTCCAGGGTCCCTAGGGTTGGCCGCTGTCGGCAGACAGGCTACTGAGCTAGATGGACCTTTGGTCTGACCCAGGACGGCCATTGTAAGCTCAGGGCTCAGGGTCGGGGGTCTCAGTGGACCCCCTTGATTTTCATGCACATCTGCTCCTGGGTGGCCAGGCTGGCAGCTCTCCTGCCCTAGACGGCCACTTTCCTGTGCCTAGTGCGGAGATCGTGGACGAGGTCCACGATGTCCGCACTAGCCCAGGAAGGTGCCCGCCTCTTGCGGTCCAGGGCAAGCTCCCAGGAGCCGCCAGCCTGGTCCCGGGAAGAGGGGGTGGGCTGGGGGACATCGGGTGGGTGGCTCTGGTCCGTGCCAGGTGCAGGGTCTGCTGGCTGGGTGCTGGCAGGCTTGCACCTGGCACGGGCACCGTAGCCAGCCCGTGCCCCTTTAAGCGGTCTGGGGCCGGGAGGGGGGCATAGAGTTTCCCTGGTGTTGGCCAGAGTGGCCACCAGGGAAACCTGGGGAGGGCTAGCCTCCCACTAGTTCGAATTAAGGGGCTACACACCCCTTAATTCGAGCTAGCTAGTTCGAACTAGGCTTAATCCTCGTAAAATGAGGTTTTCCTAGTTCGAACTAAGCGCTCCGCTAGTTCGATTCAAATTCGAACTAGCGGAGCGCTAGTGTAGCGGCTATGAATGTTAGTTCGAACTAACATCCGTTAGTTCGAACTAACATTGTAGTGTAGACATACCCAGAGAGATAAAGAGAAATGTGTCATGTTAATTAACTCCCTTTTCTCACACAGTATTAGTAAAATGTAAGATTTTCTTTCAGTTTTACAGTTGCAAAAATGGAGAGGATGATATAGCCCCTGAGTTAGTTAAAGGCCAGTAAGTAAATGAATGGTCTGTAAACTACCCTCACATAACATAAGTCCAGCTGGGTGGGACATTTAAAAAGAGTTAGGAAGAGATGGATAAACACTGGGCTAGAATGACATTACATATGCAACAGAAGAACGTAAGGGTGGCATATTAAGCCATCTCTATGAAACTATGGTGACTGAAAGATCAGAAACACAGCCATCAAGAGGAGCATTCATCCTTAATACAAAACAGTAAGACATACTCAGAACCTTGACAAAGTTTAACAAGCATCAGGCAGGTTTGTCATCTTCAAGTTTTACATTTTCCCTTCACATAAGTGAATTTAAGCAGAGTTTAGGAGTTTGTCTTTCTGTGAAGTTTCCCTTTCAGTTTTGGTTTACAGACACATCTTTCCACTAATTCTCTTGGAATTTTGGTAAACTTCTCTATAGACCTTCTGAGGAAACAGTGGCTCTTATTTCTGAGGCTATGTCTACACTACAGGCTTCTTACACAAGGAGCTTTTTGCAGAAGAGATCTTCCACAAAAACTTCTTGCACAAGAGCCCATCCACACTGCATGGACACTCTCTTGAAAGAAAGTGCTGATAGCTAGCCACAGAATGGCCACCAGGGCATCTGTGCTTTTTCCTCTTTCCTGTTTTTGCACAAAAAACCCCTGTTGCCCATCCACATACACCTTTTTCCACAAGAACTCTTGCGTTAAAAGGAATTATTCCTCATAGAAGGAGGAATACTTACACTGGGAAAACCCCTCTGTTCTGTCAATTTACTTGTGCAAAAATGCACTTGAGGTGTGGATGCTCTGTGAGTTTTTGTGCAAAAACACTTGTATTTGTGCAAAAACTCTGTAGTGTAGACCTAGCCTGAGAGAGGTGCAATTAGGTATAGTCAGAAGGCAGCTTCATGGACAACAAAAGGTCAAAATCACAGTTTTCAAAACCTGAAGGCATCCTCTTCTATGGTGTCTTATCTCCATGAAGGCCTACTCCAATGGCATAATTTGTATAAGGCCCTATTTGTTTATGCTGTTCAGACTTCAAATGTTACTTTCCCTTGCTGGAGCCTGAACTGGAGGGGACCTTTGGAGACTACGGGTGTGTCTAGACTACAGAGTTTTGTCGACAAAAGTGGACTTTTGTCGACAAAACTATACCTGCGTCTACACTACCGCTGAGTTCTGTCGACATAACGTCGACAGAACTCAGCACTTTTGTCGACGCTGGTAAACCTCATTTTACGAGGCATAACGCCTTCTGTCGACAGAAGGTGTTATTGAATGTAAACTGTCCTTTGCGTCTACACTACCATGTCGACAAAGCAGCTTGCTTTGTCGACAGAACTCAATGTAGTCTAGACGCTCTTTGTCGACAGAAGTTTTGTCGACAGTATCTGTCGACAAAACTTCTGTCGACAGAAGCCTGTAGTCTAGACGTACCCTACATTATAACATTAACTCTCTTAATGTATTGACTCTGAGATCTCAACTATTATAAACAAACAACAAGGTGACACACAGGGTATATTTTGGTCCTATTTAGGCCAGTGAAATCTCATTAATGGGCTTGTTTAGAGCCCTCACACAGCACAGATACAAATAGCTTCTTTTTCTTTATCTTGTTTATTCTTCTAATATTAAAGGCATCTATCCAAAGCCCTTGTTACCTTTGCCAAAAGTTAAAAATACAAAAATCGAGCCAGGAGCTGCTCCTAACCTCGAATCAAAAAATAACCAACCACAATAGAAAAAAAAACCCCAACCAGTATGCCCCTCCTCACCAAACAAGAACCCTGATGCTAGTCTCTCTTCATCCCACACCTGCCTCCTGAAATAGTGTCTCAAATACCACAGACCACTTCAATACCATAGCTTCCTAGTGTTATTCATTATATTCTGTAACATGTTCTTCCATTCATGCTTTCCCATGAGTGCAGATTTCTTGAGGTGGAAAGAACAGAGTTAGGCTCCTTTTAGTCTCCTCATAGGCTGTGTCCAGACTCAGGGGTTTTTTCGGGAAAAGTAGCCTTTTTCCGAAAAAACTTCCCCTGTGTCCAGACTCAAGCCGCGTTCTTTCGAAATTAAATTGAAAGAACGCGGCTTTTCTTTCGATGGTGGTAAACCTCATTTCACGAGGAAGAACGCCTTCTTTCGAAAGTTCCTCTTTCGAAAGAAGGCGTTCTTCAATGTAAATAGGGCTTCTTCGAAAGAGAGCATCCAGACTCACTGGATGCTTTCTTTCGAAAAAGCAAGCCGCTTTTTCGAAAGTTCAACGTGCAGTCTAGACGCTCTCTTTCGAAAGAGGCTTGCAGTCTAGACATAGCCATATTGTATTAGGATTCTGTGTGGTGACTAATGCCTCTATATATGCAGCCCAAAATCACATTGGATTTTTTTGTTCCCATATTTCATTGCAATCTCATAGCTAATGTCCTGCACCTTCTCATCCCAGGGACTCTCCTGGGACCAGTTCCTATCAAATTTCTTCAAAAACAAGCTTTACGTAAGAACGATTACATTGAGAGAGAGAGAGAGAGAGAGACCTCCAGATGTTTCGGCTTGCATTTGTTCCATGCTGAATATCTATGTATATCCTGTCCCTTATCTGACATCTCCAGACCCGTGGGTGTTACATCTCTGTTTTCAGTGGCTTTCACAAAACTTCCTAGCTTAGTATCATCCACAAATTTAATTAACAAATGACTTGTTTTGTATAAGTGTTCCTAACTCAACAGCTCCCAATGAGAAAAATGGGAGTTGCTGGATGATAGGCACTTCTGAAAGTCGGGCCACTGCTGTTTACCTTGACACCGTGCTTAGCACAACTGGGACACTGATCCTGCAGTGATACTTGTTAAATAAGCCCTGACCTGACACTGATTCTTGGGGGGACCCCACTAGACACCTTGTCCTATCCTGATACCTTGATTTTATTCATTCTCCTTCATTTACAGACCATCAGCCAATGAGACTATCAAATCAATTTGAATCAATTTTTGAATAATATTTGTAGTGTCTTATTGCAGGAGGTCTGCAAAGCAGCTATAGAGACCCTGTGTCTGTTGGCTCTCTGTAAGCCATTAAACATCTCTCTGGCACGCAATAGATAACAGTGTTATATGAATGCTTGTCATAACTGCATGTGTTTGATCTTGTATTAACACACATGGGGATTTCCAGCTTGATCCTTTGCGGTTTTCAATGCTTTGCAGAAAGAGACCTGAGTTTAGTTTCCAGAGTTCTACTTATTGGGCTTTTCTGGCCTTTGTGAGCTGCAGATTTTACTGTTTGGAATATTCCTAGTTGTCTTCCTGGTTGTCACTCTTTGGGGAACATGACCAGAATGATGATGATCTGGCTGGACCATCACCTGCACACCCCATGTGCTATTTGTTCATCCACCTTTCCTTCTCAGACAGATGTTCTGCCTTCATCTCACCATCCCAAGCTGCTGGTAAACCTCTTGTTGGAGAAAAGTCTCCTTCAGTGGCTGCACTGTGCAGATTATTTTTTATCACCATGGCATGCACTGAGCTCTTGCTGCTGTAGCCATAGTATATGACTGCTATGGGGCACTCTGCCAGGCCCCACTCAACACAGTCATCACAAGCAGAGCAGTGTGCATTGCCTTCATAGCCAGCTCATGGAAAGGTGGCTTCACAAGATCCTTGTTACACGCTCTCCCAATGTCCTGGTTGCCTTTCTGCGGCACCATTGTCATTCACCATTTTTACTGTGACAACCAGCTGCTCTTGGAGCTGACTTGTGGTGATGCTTTCCTGAATAATGTCCTGATTCTTGCCCTCAGAGTGGGATGACTTGGGCGAGCTCCTGCATCCTGATTTGCATCTCTTGTGTGTATATCCTCTCCACCATCCTAACAAAGCACTCTGGGCACCACGGGAGAGTGAAGGCCTTTTCCACCTGCTCCTCCCATCTGACAGTGATTGCTGTCTTCTGAGGGATGATAAGCTTAATGTGCACCCACTCCACCTCCAACAGCCTCAGGAATGTGAAGGAGAAAGGAGCAGCGAGAAAAATACTGGAGGGAAAAACAGTGGTTCAAAGTAAACGAGGATAGTGAATGTCCATTGAAAATCTCCTCCTCTTGCTCAGAATTGCACCTAGCAATTCAATAGATGCCCATCTCAGTTGGGGCCTCTGGCTGCTACTCAGTGGTGAAGTCCTGCTATTTATAGTATAAATACTGTGCCCCCTACTTGGGGTGCAAGCTCATGCTGTCCCAGAGGATGCTGTTTTATTCTTTGTGATGGAGACATCCATTCAGCTGCATGGAAGACACCGCTTTGTTTGGATATCATAGAATGTCCTCCCAGTGGTATGGCCTCACACATGCAGTGAATGAGAGATCACGCTGTGCAATGGACACCATTTTGAGAACAAAATGGCACCCTCCTTTGAGCAGAAGTGCTGTTATGCTGTCCTGGCACCATCCGGCCCCACTACAGCACATCTGCTACCTTCATATAATAATAATAATAATAATAATTAATAAAACAGCTTTGCAGTTGGGTTTTTTTAATCAAGGGAGTGGTGTTTAAGATGTGTCACTAAATCTTCTTGCTTCAGTTTCCATATTCTAATTATTTCCTGTGAACAAACCTTTGCTCTTGAGAAAAATTGTTGTGAGATACAACTTTATTGATTTGGTCTGGCTTGTGTGGGATTCGCTATAGGCCGTATCCCTTAACCTACACAAAGAACCAAATACCTCATTTACCTTTAGCAGGGGAAGCGTGGACTTGGATGGCAATAATAACATCATCTGTGTGCTCAGATCCATTAAGAGGAAAGCTTTCAATTATTGCTTAGAGCAGGGACACTGTGGGGAGAGGAGAGTATGTTCTGAGAGGATGGTGACTGATCAGTGTATCAGGAACCTAGTTGCAGGTGCAAAGCTGGGAAAGGAGGCAGTCTTCAGAAAGAGGGCACTATATTTCATATTTTCAAAACCTTTTTTTTACTGTTGCTTAAACTATTAAAAGTCTGAAAAATATCAGTGTTGCCAATTTTTGTGACCTTTGCTGATTTTTCTTGAAGCTGCAGGAGTCATGTGCTTACTAGAGAATTTCAGTTTCATTTAATTATGCGTGTGGATAACTTTCCAACCCTCGTGGCTGGGGCAAAAAAGTGTAAAGTATGTAGCAAAGGCACCCTACAGGTGCACAAACCAGAAAGAAAAGAATCCAACATTTATTGGTTTTTTAAATTAATTTTTAAGCAAACTTTGTGATTTTTGGGGGGAGGGTCTGGCTCATGATTTAGAATAGTTGGTCTGGTAATACTGAACTCTGCTTATTTATTCAAATGTTCTTCCCCACAAGCTGATTATTGTAGGGTCAAGCATGAGAGATGGCCTATCCACATTGCTGGGTGACTAAATATGCACTAGGTTGTTCATACACTCACTTGTTATAGTGGAATTGCTTAGATCTGGGCTTTCAGAGTTCTTGAATTTAGAAGGAAAAGGGCTATTGAAATATATTTGGGGTTAGTGAATTGGGAAACAGAGTTTGTGAACAGCTTCAAGGCTGTATCCATGGAACTACTCCACCTGGAGACCTGTCCCACAAATTTCAAAAAACGCAAACTATTACATTCCAGAAAATGTAGGTTAAATTCCACCCCTGCCAGTTTTCCCTTTCACTGACAGTAGCTTGTCGCAGAAGTCAATGACTAACCACTATCTCCCTGGTAGCAGCACAAACAGGGGAGAATGTAGATTTGCTTCTCAAATGATGTCATATTTGAATTCTGTCACTTATTGGTAGAGCTCTGCGCAGATACAAAGTTTGTATCTGCATCCACATCTGCAGATATGGCCGTCTATAACATAAAGTGGATATCTGCAGATTTGTAGGGTTTTAGATACAACATTTATTTCCACATCTATATATGCAAAAATGAGCTGTGAATATCTGCATCTGCATTCACGGATATAAAGTGGATATCCTCAGATTTTTAGGGCTTTACCTATTGGCCACATGACAACAATGGCTCAGAAAACAAATAGCCTTCTTCCAAGGGAGGCAATGAAGTAGTTCTAAAAGGCTCCTTCTTTCCCAGTTCGATCTGACCAGAGGTGAAAGAAATAGTATAAAAAGCTTGAAATAGTATAAAAAGCTTAAAATGAAACAATACATT
Organism: Pelodiscus sinensis; assembly: GCF_052426305.1. NCBI lineage: Eukaryota > Metazoa > Chordata > Testudines > Trionychidae > Pelodiscus > Pelodiscus sinensis. The sequence goes on from NC_143052.1 coordinate 87,656,526, forward strand.
TAACTATAGACACAAAGTAATTTCAGACTCTCTCTTCAGGATTTTTAAAATATTTGTTTCTTTATTTTTATTTTTAATAGTAAAAGAACACAGAATAACCTGTCACCGTGTGTACATGCTGCAGTGTTTCATAGTGCTTTTAAATACACTTTTTTCCTTGCAACATTGCCAACTCTCACTGCTCCTGACAATTAACATTGTAGGGGCTCTCTTTTTCTCTTTCTGTCAAAGACCAAAAGAGAGCTTATTTTAAAATTCCTTTCATAAACATTAAAACTCCTTAAAATGAAAGGGAGCGACTGTCCTCTTAAAAGAATCACCCAAAACCTAAGATCAAAAGCAAGTGCCTCCAAACTCTTGCAAAACAGGTTTTCAATCAAAGATGAGAGCTGGCAGGGAATGAACTGATTTTAAACTCCTTTGAAGGGGAAATTTTTCAGTACTCTTGTGGTAGTAGGGAATGCACCAACAGAGTGTTCAAAGGAAGAACTCTGATGTTCACTAGAATGTCCCAATCTCTGGACTCCTTTAGAAAGAGGGAAATGTGTGAATGTTCCAGTATTTGCTGGCAGAGAATGGTACCAATGCCACAGGTTTATGTCTCAACATGGGATGAAAATGGCAGCTTCAAGGGCTATTCTAATGCTCTTGATATATTCCTAATTAAGTATACTGGCAAGAGAGGCAATGATCACACTTCTTTGTGTGATCCAGAAACTGGAACCAATAGGCCTTTTCCCAAATAAATAGAGACAGAATGTGAGAAGGAGAGATAAGGGTCATGTAAATAGAGCAATTTAAGGTGAAAGGAAGCACAAGAAAACAGATATCCTTATTTAATTTAAAAAAAAAACCTTCAAAGGCTATTACATAAGACTCAAGATAAATGGCGTAAGTCACTCATATTTAAAAGCTAAATAAAAATCTCACCTATACAGAGAAGATGTCAAGAAAGAGGAAGAGCTGTGAAAAGAAAAAAAGGTGCAAGAAATGAGGAACAACAGTGCATAGAAAAAAAAAAAGGTTATAGAAAGTATCTGCCTAACAAGTAGTCCAATGGTGTAGTTTGCCAGGTGCCACATAACTTGTACTTGTCATGATTACATTGCTCTATAGTATTCCCTGTTTGTGTACTACTACTAGTGACTGGCCTATAGAAAATAAAAGGAGTACTACCAACTGCTAATATCCCTTTATCTTAAAGTGGTGAGTATTGTGGGTGTTTAGATTAAAGATCCTTAAATCGGAATAGCTGGAGAGAGACCATGATGCAGCTACATATTTGTAACAGGGCTTTGTGAAGGGTGATATTAAAATTTTGGCTTACACTTTTTCTAAACATTTCAAAGTAAAAATGGAGACATATAAATCATTGATTTGACACACAGTGTAAACCAGGGAAAGGTAAATTTCAGCATAGAAAAACCTGTGAATCTCACCATGATTAGAAGACTGACCCCATCTTTTATGAGTATCTGATAATAAAAATCACTTGAAGTCAGTGCCTATGGGAGAGCTACTGTATGCTAAATACAAGGAAGAAGGAAGTAGATAGGACTCCAACTTGTGCTAAACCAACATTGAGTTAGAAGGACCCATTTAAAGCTGGCCGGTACAGAGTCAGTACTTTCGGATGTGTCTACCCTCGATGTTAGCCCAGTATTTGTGGGACTTGAGTCAGCTGCCTGTGCTAGGAAACCCTGAACTTGAGCATCTACACCGGAAGTTATCAAACTTCATTGCACCATGACTCCTTTCTGACAACAAAAATTACTACTTGACCCTGGGATAAGTTGACTAGACAGCAAGTGTGATCAATTGGGATGAGGGTGGCAGATGAACACCTATATAAGAAAAAGCCCCAAATATCAGGACTGTCTCTATAAAAGCAGAACATCTGGTCATCCTACCCTAGGAGGGGGGACCAACGCTTAAGCCTTCCTAAGCACCGCCAAATCCCAAGAGCTTCAGCCCAGGTGGAGGCCTGTAGTCTGAGCCTCATCACCCAAGGCGGAAGCCCTGGGGCTTCAACTCCTCAGTGGTGGGGGCTCAGGCATTGGCTTTGGCCCTGAGTCCCAACAAATCTAAAGCCAGCCCTGATGACTCCCATTAAAACAGGGTTGTGACCCACTTTGGGGTCCTGACCTACAGTTCATTCGTGCTTGAACCTAGGGCTCTGGTGTCCATACTTGTGCTGTCCCAAGTCTTAGTAAGCATATTGCAGTATCCCTGGGAATGCCCCTTCCCCAAAGGCAGCTGCTGAAGCCCCAGGACCATGGTGCATGGTGGGAAAACTTTACTGTGTGTCCTGCATGTCACCAGGAAGCCAGTCACTTTGCAAAAGGCTGATCACCAAGCTCTCCATTGCACACCCAGGGCAGTGGACTTGTAGATCAGTAAACAGAAAGGGAAGGATTAACATTGACCTGACACTGGCCACTTGCCATTTTCGCTAGAATCGGCAGTAGGTTGTTGGTATGGAGAAGACTAAGAAAGTTGCCCCATGGAATTGTGGGATACTTCCAGCTGATTCCCAGGAACTGAGTCAAGTGAAGCTGTCTCTACATTGCAAACCGAAGGACTGGCACCTTGGGTCTCCTCTTAATTTGAGCAGAACCCCTCCAGCCCTGCAGGGTCCTGGAATCATGGGGTTGATCCCTGGGGGTATGTCTACACTACCCTCCTAGTTCGAACTAGGAGGGTAATGTAGGCATACCGCACTTGCAAATGAAGCCCGGGATTTGAATTTCCCGGGCTTCATTTGCATAAGCGGGGAGCCGCCATTTTTAAAACCCCGCTGGTTCGAACCCTGTGCCGCGCGGCTACACAGGGCATGAACTAGATAGTTCGAACTAGGCTTCCTAGTTCGAACTACCGTTACTCCTCATTTCACGAGGAGTAACGGTAGTTCGAACTAGGAAGCCTAGTTCGAACTATCTAGTTCGTGCCCCGTGTAGCCACGCTGCACGGGGTTCGAACCAGCGGGGTTTTAAAAATGGCGGCTCCCCGCTTATGCAAATGAAGCCCAGGAAATTCAAATCCCGGGCTTCATTTGCAAGTGCGGTATGCCTACATTACCCCGCTAGTTCGAACTAGCGGGGTAGTGTAGACATACCCTGAGTTAGTGTAATAGCAGTGTAGACACAAGTGGTGGTTAGGCTTGAGCCCAGGCTCAAGCACAGGCCTACGTTGTCCTGTAAACATCCCCTTAATGTGCTGTGTGTCACTGCTAGGTGACAATGGCGATGCTTCCCTGTTTTCTTCACTGACATAGACAAGCAATTCCTCATGCTCATATGGTGGCAGGGCTAGGAAGGGATTTCTAGATGTAGACCATGAAAGTTTATCTCACCCTGAGAGTCATTTGATTAGCATGGCAGCCCCTCAGGAAAGCAGAGGGGAGTAAGGGCTGTGATAGGTTTAGCTAGTGATATTGCACATTCAGACTGTCACCTGTCTTTATTGGAGCAACAGAAATCTAATGACTGCTCCACTGACCAGTGGATAATACAGGGAACACATAGTATTCCCAAACCCTTCTGGTCTATGAGGGTGAATTTTAGTGACAGATTCGAGCTCATATGAGACTCCAGGATAACCTTCCTAATGAACGGTGGCATGGTGGCTGTATAGGTGACTCTCAGGCCACTTAAAAAACAACAAATAGTCTGGCAGCACTTTATAGACTAACAAAACATGTAGATGGTATCATGAGCTTTCATGCACGAAAGCTCATAATACCATCTACATGTTTTGTTAGTCTATAAAGTGCTGCCAGACTATTTGTTGTTTTTTAAGTTTATCCTGTACAGACTAACTCAGCTACCCCCTGAAGCTTCTCAGGACACTTTTTCCTATGAATATGCACAGAGCAATTGACTACTGGCTCAGATATCATGGGAATATTATCCACACCTGTTGGACTTCATATATAGATGGAAAGCCAAGGCAGGAAAATGTTCTGAGAGTGGGGGATGAATTTAATCCAGAGTTAATGTCATGGGGTTGAGGGCAGAAATACAGGATAAGACTTCAAATAGGCACATACAGACTATGTCTCAAGTAACTGGAAGTGGGAGGTAGAGGGTGAAAAATCATACATACATCACCCAGGCATTAAAAGATATAGGTGAGATTTCACACACATGAATACTCCAGGGAGAATATGGGACATTTTACAGAGATGTTTAAACATTTCTATTAGTTTCATCAGATGAGGCAAGGTGAATATTCAGGGTCCCTGACAGCTTCTTGCCAAGTTCATCTGAGAAGGAATTGCTTTGAACTAGGTGAATCTCATGAAGCCACCTGGTACATGGTCAACAGAATGTCAGCAGCTGGATGGAAGGACCAAAAATAAGTGTCAATGGTGAAGAAGACCATTCTGGAACCTTGGACGATATCAGGGATGCCAGGACTGAGGCTGGTGACTTAGATGATGCCAAACTGTGCCAGCTCATGCAGTTCCAGATGGCTGAAAGCCTCCCATGGACAGATCACTGTGATATCTGCAAGAGAGAGAAAGAGAAACTGGATAAGTGCTGTACAAGTTCAGTATGCCCCATTGAATCTTCTTTAGGAATGGGCAGGCTGATTGATTAAAGAAATACTGTTAGGTGAAAAGGAAAGGAAAATGGGCCTCTATTAAAAGATTAGGCAGAGAAGTGAAGGACAGTATTTTCTCACCCTGTCAGTGTAAGAGTTGGCAAACTCATGCACCTTGCTACACTGAACTAGATCAATGGTTCTCATGTGACATCTCACCTTTTGCTGCATCATATAGTCCATGTAGTTTTGTATCTCATCTCCAGCACCTGATAACTAGAGCTATGCTCATTTAAAAATGTTTGATTATTTTTGCCTTCCCATTAACTTGTTTTTATAGCCAGATTGTGATTTTCTTGAATACTTTTGTTATCCTGGCACACAGTTCTTGTTGTGTAGATTATTGAGGTGTATCTTATTTTTAAAATCTGAGCTCTTTTGGACAGAGATCATTTGGTGCATTTCTGGTCACTGGTTGGATATGTGTAACTCTTGGAACCAGGATTCTGGTGAACGTGCTAACAATTAGCAATTTGAAATTAACTTTCTGTGTTTTTTCCTGTGTTCTTGGTGTTAAAGTGACTGTTTCTGTGATCCTTCCTGATGATGAAGTCATTTGCTAGAATAGTTGCAGAAATCAAGCACAAGTGAGCCCTGTCAGACCCAAGTGAATCCCTTTACAAATTCAAACAGACATGAATAGCCTTTTATCATAGTATTTGCCTAATTCCACAGCTGATAGAAGATTGCAAGGAAGGGAGGCCAGAACACCCACAAGGCACCTTTGCCACTTGTGCAGTGCTACATTATGGAGGGGGCAAAAAGAAACTTATACCTGACCATAGCAGGCAATCATCTTAAGCCTCAAAGCATGAAGGTTGATTTTTCTGCTGTCTTGGATGGTTTAGACACAACAAATCTTGCATCTTGTCAGGGGGTTAGACTAAATGACCTTTGTGGTATGTCTACACTGCATACTTATTTTGAAATAAGCTATTCTGGAAGAAATACTCTGAAATAGCTTATTTCAAAATAGCACAGCTACACTACAGGGAAGCCTCAAAATCAGTTCGAAATGGCCCTGGTGAGGGGCTATTTTGAAATAGCAGCAGTAGAGCATATACACATGCCTTATTTCGAAATAGGCATTTTGGAATAGCCGTTATTCCTTGTAGAATGAGGTTTATAGATTTTGGAATAAGCCATCCATTATTTTGACATTATTTCAAAATAATGGAATGGCTGTGTAGCGCTCACATTGTTATTTCAAAATAACGCTAGTTATCTCGAAATAACGGTGCAGTGTAGACACACCCTTACTGTCCCTCCTAATTCTATGATTCTATGCATTTGTAACAGAAATACAAGAACAGTATTACATATGACTTACCTGTTCCAAGTCCTTCCATTCCTGGAATGTCATCTCCAAACCTGTGAGAAAGGACAACAGAGGAGAGGTGAGATTGGAACAGAACCAAAAGAGAAGGATCACTTCACACAGGGTCTTTCCCAACGGAAGGGAGATTGGGTCAGCACTTGACAAAAGGGAATCGCTCAATGAGGATTTTGCTATACAGGCAGTCCCCGACTTACGCGGATCCGACTTACGTCGGATCCGCACTTACGAACGGGGCTTTCTCGCCCCGGAAGTCGGGGCGAGAAAGCCCCGTTCGTAAGCTGCTCCGGTGCCCCTGGTCTGCTGGAGACCGTCTCCAGCAGACCAGGGGCACCGGGCGGGTTCCCGCGCTTCTGAGGCTTTGCCAGAGCAAAGCCTCAGAGGCGCGGGGAACCGCCGCTGCTGCCGCTTCAATCTGGGTGCCTGTGGTCTGCTGGGGACGGTCCCCAGCAGACCACAGGCACCCAGATTGAAGCGGCAGCAGCGGCGGTTCCCCGCGCCTCTGAGGCTTTGCTCTGGCAAAGCCTCAGAGGCGCAGGACCCCCCCGCGGCTGCGGCTTCAGTCCGGGAGCCTGTGGTCTGCTGGGGACGGTCCCCAGCAGACCACAGGCTCCCGGACTGAAGCCGCAGCCGCGGCAGGGTCCCTCCCTCTGAGGCTTTGCCAGAGCAAAGCCTCAGAGGCTCTGCTCCCCGTGTCCCTGGTCTGCTGGGGAGGGGGGGGGGGCGCAGCTAGTGTGCTCCCTCCCCCCCCCAGCAGACCAGACTTTTGTTTTGGACTCTGGGGCAGAGCAGCTGGGGCGCTGCCGATTGGTCCTGCAGCGCCCGCTCTGGGCACTACTGGACCAACCCGGCCGCACCCCAGCTGCTCTGCCCCAGGTCCTGATTCAGCCGCTGCTGGTCAGTTTCAGCAGCGGCTGAATCAGGATGCCTGGGGCAGAGCAGATGGGGTACTGCTAGGTTGGTCCAGTAGCACCCAGGAGCGGCGCTACTGGAGCAACCCAGCAGCACCCCAGCTGCTCTGCCCCAGGCGTCCCCAAGTCAGCTTCTGCTGAAACTGACCAGCGCTGAGTACAGGAAGCCCCAGGCAGAGTTGCTCTGGCCCGGGCTTCCTGGAATCAGCTGCTGATCAGTTTCAGCAGCAGCTGACTTGGGGACGCCTGGGGTTCTTAAGTTGATTCTGTATGTAAGTCAGAACTGGCGGTCAGTTTCAGCAGTGTCTGAATCTGGACGCCAGTTCCGACTTACATACAGATTCAACTTAAGAACAAACCTACAGTCCCTATCTTGTACGTAACCCGGGGACTGCCTGTATTACAGGGACATAGTACATAAGGTCAACAGCAGAGGAGGGAAAGAGCTAACAAGGAATTTCTCATTGCCACGGGGAGTAGGTTGGACGGACTCCTGGAGCTTCCATCACATGACAATTTTTAATTGAAGATTAATCTTTAATTCCTGGAGACTCCAAGCCAACCCTGGAGTGACACAAGCGTATAATACTCATTTTTTTCTGGTTTGGCCTAATGGGCTCCATGGAGATGTTGGTGCAACTCTCTTGTGGGACTCATGGGGGGGATGTGTCGTGATATCTTCCTTATGGGAATGTATCCTGCCTTCTGAAGTTCTATTTACGCAAAGATCATCTGAAAGATCCCAGATGTGAGAAGGTATATCACATCACCTCACCGCCACACTTTATACATGTACCACTTCATGGAGCTCTCATTCGCGCTCTTACCCTTTTACTCCTTTCTTTGGGGGCTTGCTTTTGAACTGTCTTGTCTGCCTTTGCTTGAACTTGGGAGGTCCCTTGCGTGGTGTGGTGGGACCAGTTGCTGTTTCTGTGGTGTTGAGAGTGTTGGTGTCGCTCATTCTCGGGTTGCTGTACGCACGAGGTACTCCTCTTTCAAATCTTCCTATCTGTAAGACAAATGCAGATAATGAAATGGAAGGAACATGCTGAATTTATGACTTCTAGATAGCATCAGCCAAAGGAGGGAGAAAAAACCTATACCTTTGACCAGAGCCTATAGAAGGGGATTAAACAGACAGGATGGGCAGGGATGGTATCTCTACTAGAAGCTGAGAATGGGCGTCAGGGGAGGGATCACTCAATGATTACCTCTTCTGTTCATTGCCTCTGACAGCACCTGACATTGGCCATTGTTGGAAGACAGTATACTGGGCTACATGGACTGTTGCTCTAACCCAGTATGGATATTCATATGTTCTTATATACAGAATAAGAAACAGAATTACATCTGCAGTCACACTTGGTAGGATAAAAATGGCAAGTTCTAAGCTATGGGGACACCAGCTGGGGGGCAAGCAGGCATTTATCTACCTTAGTAGGATATTGCATTGTGACCTGCAAAAAGATAGTCACACCTGCTTCTGAAGCATGTATTATTGGTCAATGTTGCTAGACCAGATGGCCCAATAATCAGTTCTAGTGAAGCAGAAGGTCTAGTTCCAATGGAGCTAGATAACTGATTTGTCCTAGTCTGGTAAAGCCTATATTTTTTATTACAGATTTAGTATATACCTATTGAGTGTCACATCACTCTAAGAAAATATTTATAAACATTACAGAATATTTTGGCAATATGGAATATTAGCCTCCTAGGGAAATAGATTTTCCCAAGAGGTTTTAAATGGGACCAAGGCAAAGCAGTGGAGAATATATTTTAGAAAACAATCCTTCGTTAATTAAGATATGGGAGAGCATGAGTGGGTGAGCTGACCCAATAGCCATTGTCCATCTCCAATTTTGATGATTGTAAGTGTCATGGGCAATGGCTTTGCATACTCCATTGCTGCATATGGATCAGGTCACAATTCCATACTGTAAAAAAAGGGAAATCTGGGAACAAAGCTAACTAACTAACACTAGGTGGTTCTCAATATAAATGGGCACCATCAAATCTGTACATCTGCTCAGCAGATTGTAAAAGTGACCAAGAAACCATGTGGGCATTGTCACCCCCCTAATGGATGGAAGCCTGAAAAGGATGTAAATTCTGTTGCTAGCATGTAGAGGACATAAAAGAGAGTTTATCTCAAGTGGTAGAGCTGCTGCATTGTTAGCTGCGAGTTTTGTGGTTCTAAAGTTGGGCAAAATACAGTGTCCTTCAGACACACAGCAGCCGCAGTTTAAAGCTCAGTCCCCATGACTCTCTGCTCTGCAGGAAAGGGGAGGCTTTGTGTGATCTCCTCACCCCCAGCCCAATCCTCAGCTCCTATTGGCTGGAAACAGCCAGCCAATAGGAGCTGAGAGATTGGCCTGGGAGATGGGGTCAGCACAAGCCTCTTCCTCCTCCTGGAGCCAAGAGGAGGGAACAGCCTGCAGTTTCAAGCATCTGTGGCTGTAGCCTGCCTTGGGGGTCCTGCAGGGCTGCTGACCAGGAGACACTTAGGTAAGCACCTCCCACTCAGAGCCTGCCTCTGGCACCCCTGTTCCTCCTGCACCCCAACTCCCTGCCCCAGGACACCAACCAAACCCTTTGCACCCCCGACCCAGGTCACAGCTCCCTCCCAGATCCTGAACCCTCTCCTTTACTCCTCCCCCAGGCCAGAATCCTCTCCTGCACTCATACCCCCTCCAAGACTCTACACCCCATTCCCCTGCCCCAGATCACCACCCAAACCCTCTGCATCCCCTTTTCTTCTCCCAGGTCAAAATTCCCTCCAGGAATTCCTTTTGTACCTCCTCCTAGAACCCCACTCCCAGGCCAGAATCCTCTCTTGCACCCCTACTCCCTCCACGATCCTACACCCCTATCCCCTGCCCCAAGTCACAACCAGTGTTCTCTCTAAGCCAGTGATTACCAAACGTTTTAGCATCATGCCTCCCTTTTTGATTTTTGAAAAACCCTCATGCCCCGCCCCCAAATAGTAGCAAAACTTGTTGAGCAAAAAAAAAGGAAACTGAACAGGGCAACAAAACTTGATGGAGGGAGAAGGAGAGGCTGGATTGCCTCACGCCTCCCCTGGAATTTCTTCATGCCCCCCAATTTGTGAACCCCATGCTCTAAGCTGTGCAGGAGCACAGCTTCACAGGTGATTAATCAGCGCTGCCCAGTCAGTCAGCACAGTACATAGAGCCCTGAGCCTCTGATTGGGCGGGGCTGATTAATCACCTGTGAAGCTGTGCTGCCATGCAGATTAGAGGGAGCACTGGTCACAACCCCCTCCTTCACCCAGACTCCCTCTCAGACATCACACCATCTCCTGCACCCCAGTACCTTACTCCATGTGCTCTTCTGCAGCCAACCTCCATTCTAGACCCTGCATCTCCTCCACAGGCAAGTGTGGCCCTTGACCACTTTCCAAAATCTTGGAGTGGGCCCCCATCAAAAATTATTGCCCACCCCTATTCTAAACCTTGCAACACATGGATCCCTGACACCTGTGTCCCATGGGATCATCTGTCCCTTCATCAACTCCGATGTAGCTTAGTGCACCCTATTCAAGAGCACTTAGTGGTACAGTAGTTAAAAAAGGAGTGGGTAAACAATCGTATAATACATTCCATATTTTCCAAAGCAGAAGTGAGGAAACTTCATTTATTCATTTTACCCTCCCCTCCACTCCACTCCTGTGTGCACCTTTCATGAAATCAAATGCTTCCCTTATCTGCACTGCATTATGAATCTCCTCTCCTAAAGCATTTCTGTTGGTTCATTTATTCAACATTCATGCTAACAAGTGCTGGGATTAGCTTCATGTCTTAGTACTGATGTCAAATCCCTTTATGTCACCACAGTAATTCTTGTATAATCCCCCATTCCCTCCCCTCCCCCTCTGTGATGTTACAGACAGCAGAGATGAGATCTTTCTAATCACCAACCTATAAAAGCCACCAAAGAGCTGAAACTATTTTTAGATCATTGACAATTAGGGAATGAGAGAGCTCTTTGGGCCCCATCAGTGCCTGTAGTTGCCATAATTCTTTCCTTTAAACAAAATCTAGAAAGGTCGGGGGGAAAGCCTGAGGAGCAGAGAATTTATTCCTAGCAATTCCATTTTACATGTGCATGTATGTGGCTATACCACATGCTTTGTAATAAAGGTGTTCTATAGGAGAAGCTCAGTACACTAGAGATTGTAGGGTTAAAGTCATTCTAAGTGAAACAACAGACAGCAGAGTTTGTAGTTATGGCCAGAAACAGTTTGAAGTGTATTTACACTAGACCTCTTGCCTGCAGTATATCCATAATCTCCCAAGGCACACCTGCTAAACACTCAGTTTGATCACAAACACAGTCATAGTAAATCTAGTTATGTATCTGTCTTGTTACCTATATGATTCCTGTCAACATAGTATCTGAGCATCTCCGAGGAATGTATGGATTTATTCTCACAACAACCTGTAGAGTGGGGGTAACAATACATTTTACTGAAGAGAAGCTAAAACAGAGATTAAGTGATTTGTCCAAGGTCGCAGAGTAAATCTGTATCTGAGCCAAGAATTATACCTAGATCTCTTGAATCCCAGTTTAGGGCAAAATTATCTGCTGACGTAAATGGAATTAAGTTAATTTAGATGAGCAGGGAGTTTTCTTAGCTACAAGATCATCTTTCCTTCTTGATGACGTATTAGTTAAAGAATTAACAAAAAAATAAACTCTGCCACTTTGCTCTAAGAAATGTAGAACTTTAAGCATTAAAATTAAGTATTCTGGTTTGCATGGTTTGCATTGTGCACTATTCTCAAAAGCCATAAAAATCAATTGGGTACAGTTACAGTGATGTGACTCCCTCCTGGAACACTAGAAAGGCAGGGCAATGTAAAGGTGCAAATAAAACCCAAAGAACATCTCTAACCAGCTTTGATCTACCATGACAGACTCAGATACTGTGCTGGCTGCCTCCTGTCCTGGCCACCCATGAGCAAATGAAATGTCACTTGATGGTAAAAACGGCCGACTGAGATTTTTAACCTCGGATACTGACATCAAGAAACAAGGGAGACAGCTGGGCCATCATCTGTCAGTGCCATCGTTCCTTGTTTTAGCAGACACCAGGCTGGCACTGCCACAACACTCTATCCAGGTCATAACACATTTGGGAGGCAGCTGCTTCCTGTCCTTCAAAGCCTCCTTGGCCCCAAGGTTTACTATGGAGGAGAAGCAGCTAATAGGAGGACTCTGTCTATGGGATTCAGAGCCTTTCCTCAAGCCATACCTAAATGAGATTTCAGCCACTTCTGCCTGGTATATGGTAGGAGAAAGCTCCAGACCAAACCATAGTACATCCTATTTCTCGCTAATGTAAGAGAGGAGGAGAGAAATGGGATTCAATTGGGTTAAGGAATAACAATTCTCTTTCCCCCTCAGCACCTTCATTACTTCTGTTCTCACTATTCATCTCCACAGCCTGATAGCACCTTGGAAAAGAGCATAGAGCTTTTGGGTGGGCAGTAGCGTCAGTGCTGGGGAGAGTTCATTCTTCCTTCATCTCAAGCTAGGAACCAGACAACACAAAATCACCATGCTGCTATTATGCCAACAGGCCAATTTCCCTCCACACGAAAGCAAAGATGTCTTTGTTTTTTGGAGTGGAGACCAATTCTCATCTATACAAGAGTTGCATCAGTTCTCCTGTCTCTGATCAGTTCCTCTTGCACCAATTCTTGTGCCTCTGTGATCAGTTCCTCCTCAACCATGCAGGACCAGAGAGATACACAACACAGACTTCTGCTTGTTTTTTTGCAGCCTTGTGTATCCATTTATCTAGGTACTTAGATGGAACCAGTCATCCCAGTACTTAGGTACCTGACAAACTCCTACTTCCGTTAATTTGATCTTTTTCTATGGCACCTCTTCAAGTTCTCTGGCACCTTACCTCTTAATATGATCCAGAGGGTTTGCTCCCCTGCCACTAATGTCACTGACAGACAGTGAAAGATAGTCCCAGAGTGAGAGAACCAGTGGAGCCAGAAGCTGCAGATTCCTGTCCTTTCCCAATGAAAGCTGCTGGACAACTGGATGCCCCTTCACATCCTCTGTTCTCTGTTGCACAAGGTTACCTAATTGGCTCTGACAGGACCTTTACTTGGCCCAGGATTTAATTCATTAGTGTAAAGGCCTTGCTTGCGTCTGAGCACTAATTTTACCTAATACAATCTGTACACAGTGATGTTCTTATCCCAATGCTAGCAAATGACATCCACCTCCAGGTTGGCTTCCAGGTTAATCCCCTTCCCACTATCCTGTGCTTCCAATGCACTTAAGAAGGCTTGAGCACTAGTGACAAATAGCTACTCTTTAATCCACCCTCTTCACAGCTTTAATCTCTGATCCTCTATGGAAAATTTCCTTGTCAGGTGAAATGACATCTGACATGATCATCTTTGCAGCCGCGTCAAACAGACTCCATGTGGACTGTCACATTCCTTGGATCCATGTCTTGCAGATATCAGACACACACTCCACGTTTGCTGTGATCGTCCCACTGTGCCCTGGGAAGGTCAGACATGCACTTCTGGGGTCATCAGCGTGGGCCCAAAAATCTAAGACAGGCTCAGGTGGGTTGTGATCTTCCTGCAGCCATGCTCTGGAAATACACATTTCTAGGTATAACTGCTCTCACTATTTTATTCCATGTGGTGATGTCCTCAATATCTCAGATATAGGCCCCAGGTGTGCTGCAGTGATTTCCTTGCAGCAGTGCTCTCGCTAGAGAACTTTGTATCCCATCTCAGACACGACTGCAGCTGAATGGAGAGAAGTGCCACAACTCCTCTGTCAGCTGTTTGAACTGGGGATGTAATTAATATTTCCAGCTTCGGCCGCTGCTGATGCTTGTATCCTATTGCTCTGAGCTCTCAGGCTCTTTTCTCTAGCAACGGTTTCAACACCAAACAGAAACAAAGAAGGACACACTTAAAAAGAGAGGCAGCCTTTAAGCTCATTCGAAGTAGAACTAAAATTTTGCCACCCCCTTGTCAATGGGAATCCTAGGAAATCCCATTCTGCTATGACAAAATGATGAGCTTGGAAGACAGACTGTTACAGAGAGAAAAGGTTTATTATCAGTGTGGTGAAGGGGGTATCTAGCAATGTGAGCCTCCTCATGGAAGAACCCTTCCAATACCCCCTGAGGTTTCAACAACATCTTGTAAACTGCAGCTGAGTCCTCAACACCAGTAACATCTTTACCACAGTGCCCTGCTACTACCAGCCATACAAAGACTCAGACAAATGCCACAACAGCCAAGCAATAGTCCAAACCAAACAGCCACCAGCAAAACCATTAAGGAAGGAGCTGCTTCCCGCCTAACCCCCCTCTGAAAGGTGGGCTGGCTATTCATACAAAATATCCATTTACTTCAGTAAATGGATTTCAACACAAAGGTAAGAGACCGAGCAAAACATTAAAATCTGTCTTGTTAGCTGCAACCACTGAGGCTGTTTGGATTTTCCAGACACAGAACTCCAAATAATTACCCTAGGGTTTCACTGGGCTTTTCTCAGGGTTCAGTTTATCTATTTCTTCCTACTCTCTCCCGCCACCCATCAGTCTGGGATACCTCACAGAGGTTGTAGGGAATACTTACAGTGCTGAGCGCTCCTCTTGGAAATCATTAAATTACCTTCCTCCTGCCTGACTAGAAAAATCTCTCAAAGACGCAACTAATTCTCCAGAAATAGTATGCCCAAAGGTGACATCACAGACTCAGGGCACCAATCACGAGGCATTTGTCCTTGGAGGAGGGCAACCATGTCTCAAGTCCTCTGATCCTGATGTTACTGAGGGTGCATCTAGGCTAGGGAAAGGTTTAAAGAAATGTCCTAAGCATGACATGCTCCTAAGGGAAGGCCCAAGTTAGTTTTCAGAGTTTAGGAGGGATGTGGGGAAAAGGACTCCCCTCATCTCCAACAATCTAGTAGCTGGTGCAAAGTAGCTGAATAGCCAACTGTCACTAGTACAGCCCGTGGGCTAAGGTACCAGCTAGATCTTCTGGGTGTGCCTGTATTGGAGTAGAGAGGTTAGGCCTGTGGATGAATGGAGTGACAGAAGAGGCAGGCAAGTGTGTGAGAGACAAGACAAGGAGAACACAACTTTTTGTGAGGACATTTTACAAGGGAAGCAGATCATACGTTGATCCAAATCGATCTCTGACCTAATTCCACTGATTATAATGCACTTTCTTGAAAAGACCTTTGTTTTCTATTTGTGATGTCTTTTATTGAGCCAGGAGAAGAGCAGTGACCTAGATCTAGACAGAAGCAGTGAGTTGGAGAATGATTTTGAAGAAGGCCAGATCTTCCGCTGATGTAACTCAATTGACTTCAGTGGGATGATGCTAATTTACACCAGCTAAGGATCTGGTATATAAACCTATTGATAGAAAGGATTCTGGGGCACATCTGGGACTCCAGAAGCCGGCTGAAGCATGACTGAGCAAGAACAGGGACCCCTCTGAGAGGATAGCACCAGTGAGCAGAAACTCCTAGTGCAGAAGGACAGTTCAAGACTGGATTATGGATGCATTACCATAATAGTGCAGTTCTATGTCAGTGCCCTAATCAGTGTGGCGTCCTTAGCAACTACCCACTTGTCTGAGGCCCGAGACCACCTCACATACAACTGCAGTGCTCAGTCATACTGCATTATGTCCTGTATAAAGAAGGAACTGTGGTGCTGGACTGAGCCACCCCTCTCCATGTTCTGAATGCAATGCCAGAGGCATATCCACTCAAGCAAGTCTCACAGGTCTCAGCATAACTAAGCCCAGATTCTCAAAGGAGTTTGCTCCTTTGTGCCGTGATGTCACATCTAGCAGGTCAGCCATTATGGGCCATATCTGCATTGCAATTAAAAAGCCTACAACAGATGACTTGGGTGTGAGGGGCTCAGGCTAAGAAGCTGCTTAATTGCAGGTTAAATGTCCAGGGTGAGGTTGTAGGCCGGGCTCTAAGACCCTGCAAGTTGGGAGGGTCCCAGACCTCAGGCAGTAGCCCAAGCCATGATGTTTACACTGCAATTAAATCATCCCTTAGCCTGAGCCCTGCGAACCTGTGTCAGAGGCATGGGGAAGCTGTGGGTGTTTCATTGTGGGTGTCTCACCTTATGTGAGCATCTCCACTTTCTTTTTAAAAAAAAGTCAATAAGTCCCTTGTGCAGAAAAGCTTGGAAATGTGACCAAGGTGTAACCTAAAGTCTCTGCAAGACAAAAGGGGAAAAAAGGGGGAATACATTTTCCAAAAATTCTCATGATTTTTTGAGGTTGAACTAATGATTTTGAATATTTGGATTGGTATCTCCTCCTTCCTGTGGGGACTGGTTCCTGCACACAAGTGCTTTGAGGTTATACGTGCTCAGCAGCTTCCTGCAGGCTGGAGCAGACTTGGGGGATATAAGCAGCTGCACTGTATTTGCACTGGACTCTCCTCTCACCTCTCCTGGTCCATTCCCAATTCTCACTCTGCCTCCAGCTGGCTCAGAAGTCTGTTTTCTCCCCTTGTCCACCTCTCTTATATTGAGAATGTTCGGGGAAATAATTGTTTTGTTTTCCCTTTGTGAAAAATGTAAATGAAACTTTTAAAAATTTTGTGGAATTTTTCAGGCTTTTGTCTTAAAAGAAAAGCTAAATTATGTAGGCTTACAGCAACCTAAATCCCCACTTCTGCAGGTTAAAACAAACCAATTTCTTTTCCCTGAAAGAAAAACCTTAAAATGTATGACAAAAATTGACATTTTTAAATGAAGATTTCCATTTTGTTTAAAAAGCCATTTCCCAATGAAAAGGACATTGGGTATGTCTACACTACCCTCCTAGTTCGAACTAGGAGGGTAATGTATGCATACCGCACTTGCTAATGAAGCCCGGGATTTGAATTTCCCGGGCTTCATTAGCATAAGCGGGGAGCCGCCATTTTTAAATCCCCGCTGCTTCGAACCCCGTGTAGCGCGGCTACACGGGGCTCGAACTAGGTAGTTCGGACTAGGGTGCCTATTCCGAACTACCGGTACACCTCGTTTCACGAGGAGTACCGGTAGTTCGGAATAGGACCCTAGTCCGAACTACCTAGTTCGAGCCCCGTGTAGCCGCGCTACACGGGGTTCGAAGCAGCGGGGATTTAAAAATGGCGGCTCCCCGCTTATGCTAATGAAGCCCGGGAAATTCAAATCCCGGGCTTCATTAGCAAGTGCGGTATGCATACATTACCCCGCTAGTTCGAACTAGCGGGGTAGTGTAGACATACCCATTTTGACTGAAAACACTTCACTAGCTCCATTAATGTTCTCCTCTGGTCTCTCTTTTTTTCACTCTTTCCCACTGTTGCCTATCCTTTCTCAACATCTCCCATGCCATCTGTTGTCACCCCTGCCCTCTCGCTTCTCTTTCCTTCTGAAGGTGCTGGACTTTACTTTGTGTGTATGCATGCGCACGCACATGCGCGCACTCTTGCATGTGCATGTGTGCATTTAGACATTCCCTTAGCATGGCACTAATAGACATGCAGGAGTGCCTCAGTTGTAATTTTAAGGTGCAGCCCTGCTAGATGATGGAATTTGCTGGGTGTGATGGCTAGACCAAGAGTCAAGTATATCCAATCAGTTCCCTCTTTTCATCCATGGCTATGGCCAACCTGCCTGCTCTGGCTCCCATCCCTCTTGTGATTGACTAACACAATGGAAATGAGTTTCATGCTTTTTTTCAGCTGTGGTATAACACAGCTCCCACATGACACAGGGCCAGAAGTTGGGGTCAAACATTAACAAGTAGTCCTATCTCTGACCCAGGAAGGGAGAACCACCATTCTGAATGCTGTAGGGCAGATTTTTCCCCACTTCCAGTGTAAGAAATCTTTTGGAACCCCTTCCTGCAAGATCTCAAACCCTATGATAACTATGGCAATGATTACTTTACCAGACATAACAACTAATTTGGCAAGCTTGAATAATAGAAGAAACACAGCAGTCCATGGATGGGTTTGTCTTGCTGGATCCTAGATTGATGGTTCCACTGGAATCGATGGAGCTATACTCACTAATTCATACCAGCTGAGGATCTAAAACAGCTGATATAAAACATGCACGATATTCGTTAGTTAAACCAACTTGCCACTGCCCTTTTCACAAGACTCTCCCTCCTTCTAAATCTCACTTAAGCCAAAAATGAGCTTCATAAATAATAAAAGTCCATACACCCTGATTCTTATCTCACTTACTTCATATAGCAGGGGTTGGCAATAAAAAAAATGGTAGCAGGGTTGGTTCCTGGCAGGCTGCCACTGCTACATTTACCATTGTCTCCACAGGTATCAGAGGATCATAGCTCTGGTTGGCTGTGAATTGCTGTTTACGGCCAGTGCGAGTGGTGGGAAACACTTCTCACCACTCGCATTGCCAACCAGAGCTGGGATCCTCCGATACCCGTTAAGGTGCAGGTAAACCTGCAGGTGGGAGCCCACCAGGGCCTAACCCTGCAAACCAGATTCGGCCCATGGGCTGGAATTTGCCCGCCCGTGTCCAAGGGCATAGAAATGCTGGGCTGGAAGGCACTCCTCAAAAAGTCAAGTCAAAGTGAAGCTAAACCATCCTGCAGCTCCCCTTGGTTGGAAATGGCTAAATGCAGCCAAGGGGAGCTGCAAGGCTGCATGGCTATGGACACTTTAGGTACAAAGTGGCACGGGCCTGTCAGTGGCTTACTTGGGCGGGCCTGTGGCCCACTTTGAAAACCACTGCCTTATAGGCTTAAGTTTCAACTGTTAACTTGCACTAAAAGTTGAGCTTCTGTGTCTTGGCTGCCATTTGAACTTGAGTTAGCTAACCTGTGTTAAGAACACACTATTTTTTTTGGTAGTGTAGATATACCTGTAGTCTTTGGCCCCACTTTCCCTTACCAGACAGCAGTGTTCTTCTCTCCTGCTCACTCCACTCTGCCTTTTCTCAGTGTCTCCACTCAGGTTCACTGTTCCCTCTAATGTTTTCCATCCATGTGCGGAATACATTTTGTTATGTACACTAAGGTATATGCAGATGGGCACCACCTGTAGAAACACATGCTGTGGGCTGCAGGCACTGTGGGTGCTCTGCCAATCAACTGGGTGGCACATGGTTTTCTCCTGGACGGCAGTCCAAACGTTTAGCTTACAGGGAATGCTGCCAGGTCCCTATTTTTCCCTTTCTCCTAGCTGCTCCTACCCACACTTTAATCTTCCCCCTGGTTGAGCCACCCTCTCATTTCACCTGCCCTCCCTCCCCAGCACATGCCTAGGGTCCCTATGTCTTCCTTCCTCACCTCTGAGCTAGGGACGAGAGTTATGGGATTAGCGCCGCGTTAGCTGGCCTAAAAGCTGCTTAATCAGGCTTTAAGTCTACAATCTTCTCCCCATGCCTCACTCAAGCAAATCTCTCCTTGAAATACCTGAGAACATGAAGGAGTGATGGAGCACACAGTCACGTTCCTCTGGGCTCCGGTTCCCACCTGACACTGTTGGACCCCCGTGCCACCCAATACGGAAAACACCTGCAGTCTCATCCCCCTATGAATTTCAGGAACCTATCGCCATTGGAAACCTACAGTAATATGGGTCAGGAAACCCATGAAGTCCTCTGCCGTGTGCTGTGCGTCTGGACCATTCCATGTGTGTCCCCTCCCATCTTTGCTAAACACATGCTCTGTGACCTTCAGCCTACCACATGCAGTGTTCAGACATATTAACAAACACCCATTCTTATACACAGGCCCTCACATTGTGTACATCTGCACTTACAGCAAGGGATTCATCTCTCTGTCACTCTCACTTGCCACATAAAATAGTGAATGAAGTAGTGTAACAACAGGGAAACATGTTTGTAAGTTCCTATGAGGAACAGTAACAATTCCTCAGGCGGGCTGGGGACTTGACTTGTATAGCATATATGCATTTATATAATTTCACTTGCTTGGTCAAATTCTCTCGTCAATCCCACAGAGGTAGGCCAGTAGCTTACCAGAGAAACACAGTCCAAGTGATACTATATATTTTACTGGGACAGGGGGATTTCTGTATTTAGCGGGGAGGCTTCCTACCTTAGCCTGGAAGCCCAATAGAGAACACTTCCATGGTGTGAGCAAGTCAGTGATGAAAAGGGGAGGGAAGTGTCACCTGATTCATAAAAATCTACAGAATCATCCTGTCAGTGGTGTCACCCTTTGTAGTATCACAGGAGGCATTCACTATGCCTGATGCCCAACTCCAGCGCCCCCTGTTGGTGGAAATTTTGATAATATAATGTCATTGGAAATGGATCAAGTTGGGTATCATTTGAAAGCTCTTTCGCCCACAAACTCAGTGGTACTGAACATGAAAAGCCTAGAACAATTCTGTACATATACATCAGAGAAAATGTTTAAATGTCAATGTTGTGATAATTACACTTTAACACCGGGATGCATTGCTTACATAAAAAAGACATTGATCTTTGGGAATCATAGAGGAGTTAGTCTTGACATATAAGACTTAAAACATTCACTGATCAAAGTCATAAGCTGGGTTGTCTCTGTCTAGGGCACCACTGATAGATGCATTGTCACGCTAATTCTCATCTGTTCTGCCTTCACATGTCGCCGGGTGTGCAGGTTGCTGGCCAAACATTTGCAGGATAATGAGCATCTTGGCTTCTTTGCACATGACCATTTGATTAGATGAAGGATTGAGTACAGAGGGCTTAGTATTCCAAACACAACTGGTGTGATTAGTTCATTCTCCAAGACTCATTTGTTCCTGATAGGGGAGAGTCATTTTGAATGCACTTAATCATTCTGGGTCCTGATAATTATTACCTGATAATTTGTCTTCCTGATAGCAGAGGTAAATGCATCTCTTGTCAGTGGCAATTTTTCTGTTTGCTTCTTGGAAAACTTCCACCAATGGAGCTCTGTGAGTGTCGCAGTGTTGGTCTTCAAATACTAAACTTCGCATATTAATTTCTCCAGCTGTTCTGAGCACCAGTCTGGCGGCTGAATTTAATGCCTTCAGTAAGATAATTTGATGTTTCTAGCCAGCCTTCCAGTAGTGTTACATTCAGAAACGGCATGGAAATCTTGCAGTATGGTGTCTTCTAGTGGCTTGAGTGATGAGAACACATCTCTGACAGATATAATTCAATTCTGTTGCACAGCAGGATGCACAAAACCAGAAACTTGCTCAATTTTTGGGTAGCATATCACAGAGAGTGCTAGAAGATCTGTGTCTTGTGCAAATATCTAAAGTTGAATAGCATCTCTGTCTTTGGGATTGATGGCATGGAAGAAAATATTAGTGTCAGCCTCCCAATAGGGACTATAAAGAAACTCCACTGAACAGTGTGAGGCAGCAGCTTGATTATGCCATGTAACAACATGCAGTACTACACACGCTGGAGTTTTTTCCTGGCAAGGTATGCATTTAACTCATTCTTCATGTGAGTACAAAAAAGTAGCTTCTTCATTGTGACTCTGTAGATACTCATGGAGTTAATGATTTTGTATTGAACAAATGCAATCCTATGGAAGCTTTTCTTTCTGATAATATTTTTAATTGATTCTTCTGCATCCATGTTAAACACCAAGTCGAGTTCATCATAGGTCCAGTAATTTCTCTGTGACCTCATAATGAAGTGTGTTTGAGGGAGAAAGGGCCTTTGAATGATGCCCATTTATGATGACATTGCATTTTCAAATTACAATAATGTACTATGAGGACCTGTAACCCTGGGGAGAGGGGACAATGAGTCCTCCCCCCCCCCTACCACATTGCAGAGGGTGATCTCACTGAAATTAAAAAACAGCAAATAGTTTGGTAGCACTTTAAAGACTAACAAAACATGTAGACGGTATCATGAGCTTTCGTGGGCACATTGGCGTTATATTGTTTCATCATTCAAAAATGCTGGAATCTCTGCTCTAACTTCAATCCCCTTGTGTCAGAGCCCATAAATGGAAAACTTCAGCCTCAGTGATGAATAGTTTGAAAACTTGAGAGCATGTGAAAATAAAAGGTTATGACAGACATCGACTTGCAGTATTAACTACTTCTGGGGTTCACTACTTACACCTGACAGAATATAAAGATCACTTCATCCCTTTCTGAAATGAACCTACCTGTGGGGTGGAACATAAGGAAGGCATTAAAAGGCATATAGCAACATTATGCAAAATTTCAGACACAAAATGAAGAGCAAATTATATCCAAATAAACTCAGGACAGCAGAATGTAGTTACTTACAATATGTTGTCAATTGCCTGTTGATTAGAAGTGAATCAGCTGACTCAGAAAATTAAGAACTCCAGAGACAAACCCTGAATATTAACCATCACACCATCTGGATTCTCACTTAAAAATAATGAAATGTATTGATAAGAGATTGGCCTTTCTGGTTTCAGTAGGAGAAATAGTCTAGTTGTCACTGGGAGATCTAACCATCACACAGTCCTATATCTGCTATTATAGTCACAGAAATCTCTTTCTTCAAAGAGGGCTAGTCAATCTTCAACTGTTAGTCTCTCTCAATATGATGAATTGTGTACTCAGGAGAGTATGATCGGCTTTTTACATACACACATTCTTGCACACACACTGTTAAATGTACATCATAAACACATACCTATAACAACACACAGCTGCATGTGCACATTCCTATATCTATATACACTCATACATACATCTTGATATCTGCTCACTAATACACTTAAATTCACAAACTTGCATCACAAACAGATGTGTATATTTCCTCCCCTCCCAAAAAAGAGCATCAACAAAATTCAATTAACTTAAAATTGCTAAGGTACATCTTCTATACACAAAATCATTAAAAATCAAGGAACTCTGCAATTGTGACATTTGCTTTCACAACAGTTTCACATGCCTTTGAATCTGCTCACTCACAGGTCCAAATTCTGTTCTGCTGTTCCCATGTCAATCTGGAGTAAATCTATTTAAATCAGTGAATTTACTCTAGATTTGCACCAGTATAACTAGAATTTGGCCCTCAGATTGTAGTTCCACAACAAACAGCCTTTTCCATTCCAACACACAAAATCAGCCCCAGGGCACACATCCAGTTCTTTATAGTTACACTCACATAGAAACAATAACTCTAATCTCAGCTGCATGGACTATGGAATCTACCTAGCTGTGCCCACGCATCCACCCCTCCCTCACAGGTTCTTGAACAGTCTAAGTGTGTGCCTGTAAACACAGCAGGAGGGGTTTTAATGTGTTTGTATCTGGGAAAAGGATGAGGTCAGATGAAAATTTGACCTCTGACTATGATTGTGAGGCATTAGATGTGCACTTCATGAGGAGGTTCTTTGTTGGAAGAGAAAGACAGATTCTTTATTGATATGTCAAAGAGGAAATTATTTAAAATCTTCTACATGTCTGAAAAGCAGGCTCAAAAGAGTGTGAAAAGTACCTAGAAAAATCAAAGTTTCTCCTTCTTGAAGTTGTCCCATGATTCCTGCCAATTACCATGCTTAATTTAAAGTCTCAGAGGGTAGCTGTGTTAGGGTATGTCTACACTACCCCGCTAGTTCGAACTAGCAGGGGTAATGTAGTCATCCGCAGTTGCAAATGAAGCCCAGGATTTGAATTTCCCAGGCTTCATTTACATGAAGCCTGCTGGCGCCATTTTTAAATGCCGGCTAGGTCGGACCCCGTGCCGCGTGACTACACGCGGCACGGACTAGCTAGTTCGGATTAGGCTTCTAATCCGAACTAGCTGTACACCTCGTTCCATTTGCAACTGCGGATGACTACATTACCCCCGCTAATTCGAACTAGCGGGGTAGTGTAGACATACCCTCAGTCTGTAACTTTAAAAAGAAAAAGCAGTCCTGTTACGCCTTGGAGACTAACAAATATACTCTATCACGAGCTTTCATGAGTAAAACCCAATTCATCAGATGAGTTGAAGTAAAAATTACAGAATCCAGAGTATATTTAATAGCAAAAGCAGTTACCTGTCAATTATAGGACTTAATTTAAGAATTCACACGGTGCTTTAAGTGGAAAACTAAACACATCTTTACATTTGGAGAATATGGAGTGCTTCTGTAAGGCACACACCCATATATCAGCCCCTCCTCTAGGAATAAACTTTTAAAAATAAATGGAACTACACCAGTGGAAAACTAATTTGAGAGAAGAACCAGGACTACAGTACATGCATGCACACATCAACAGAAATACATGCAAAAATACATTGCTATACCCACAAATAAAGAGGTACAATACACAGTGATATACAAAACAGCCAAAGCCACACACATACAGGCACACACAGGAATTGCACATGCACACACACAGGCTGTTAGTGGGAAAGGATGCTGCTCAGACCCAGTGTATCAAGATGTAGGAGGATCCAGATAAAGTGAGCACTGCAGCACAAGCAATGACTGTGCAGCTAGCTCAGGGCTTCCTCTTCAAGTGTGTGGGGGTTTTTTATTATTTTTTTTCCAACTTCCTTCCTGCTCTAACTGCCAAAGCTCAAAACTCAGCGCAGAGAGCAGAGAGGAACCCTAGACGCAGACGCCAGCCAGTAAGTAGAAATTCAGATAACTTGGGGGAGGGGGATATGGAAAAGAGCCTTCCCACTGTGCTATCACAGCTTGAGTCTGTTCCTTTTCGGGCAGAGGGAGCAAGGCTCTGCACAGCTTTACAATAGGAAAGGGTCTGATATGCAAAGCATGGCCATGGCTGCACCAGAAAAGGAAGTCAGACAGCAATGCGGCGAAAGAGGAGACGGCTGTGCAGTGACAGCTCAGCCTTGTACTGCATTGTCAGTGAAGCTGGGGTATGCTTGTGAAGGATCAGAGGGAGGGTGATGCAAGTTGTTTCCTGCCCAGGCTCTCATGTTAAATTATGCTTTGCTATGCTTTGTTTTCCAAAGAGGCCTGCTCAGGCAATGGGGTATTTTGTCTTTCATCCCTGGAGGACAGGGCTGACAGAAGTAGTAGTTTACCTTTCATCGTGGAAAATTCCATTGCATTCTCTCTGCCAAATCCTCATTCTCAGGTAGATAAGCCCTGTTTCATGGTTACATTATACGTGAGTTCAATACTCTTAAGAAGCACTGGTAAAATGGCTGGTCTGCAGCCAATGCCCCATATTTATGTCCAGGGCAGACACCCTACACAGCAAAGGGAGTGTCAATAAGGTCTTTCTTTGCTTGCTGCCTCTTGTCAGCATGGCTCCCTCTGAACTACAGTGAGCACTTCTGAAATATCAACATCCCTACCCCTTCAGCCTTTGGACTCTGCCAAAGTGGCTCCGGATGGCTGGCTGATGCCAATGCTTAGGGTGCTTTTGCTCTTTGCTTTTTGAGGCTGTCCCTTTCTGGCAGGAGCTCCCTGAATCTGGCCCACTGTTTCTCCACTAGGGCCAGAGATGAGGCCTTAGGCCTCATCGACACAATTTGAAATCTAGAACATGAAGAGGAGGAGATATCAAGGGACAGGGCAGGAGCACAGAAGGTGGGAGGAGCAAAGAATCTGCAGGAGTGGGTGAAGCAAGAGAAAGTGGTAGTGACAGGAAACATTTTTAATTTCTTTCCACAAGTGTTTTAAGGGTTTCTTCTGGTGTTTTTTTTTATTGCCAAAGTGGCCATTCAGTGTATATACAGTCTATCTGAAGAGTCCCAGGGACATTGCCCTTCCTGATGGGCCAGTGAGGTACCACCATACCGGTGTGCACTAACAAACAAGATGGAGGACAATGCCGTGTCTAGGAGAAGTTTTGATGTGTTCCATTTTATAGGTGGCAGTAGTGAGTGATCTCACCCACCTGCACAGAAGGCCAATCCTGTTCTCACAGAAGTTAATGGGAGTTTTGCAGAGAGCACAACTGGGACTCTGAACTCTAGAGGGAAAACTCATGTGTGGGTCTGACCTACTCCATCTAGTAGAGAGCAGTGATGTGGGCATACAAATGAGCTAGGATGGTATCCTATCCTGCTCATTCAGATAATTGGGTAGTCTGCCTTTCCAGCTTGCCTAATGTCTTGCTAAGATCTCTGGGAGGTTTAGGGACAGGCTGGGGTTTCCTCTTTCCTCATGGAGTGCAGGCTCCCAGTACCACTTTTTTATTTGGTGGAAATCAGCTCAGCTACAGTGAAGTCACCAATAGGAAAATTTGATCCTCTCCTCATTGGTAAGGCTGTCTCCGATAGCTGCAGACTCACTCAAAGGATTAACTGTAATGCTGACTCATAGAATATGTATTATCCATACGAAGGCATGACCAAATCAGTCTGTTCCTTGGTCTTTAGTTAAATCTCTATCACTTTAACAGTTCCAAAGGCATCTGCCAGCATGGTCCATCCTGCTTGTCAGGACTGAAGCTTCCAAGCTGAGTTGTTACTCAGCCTATTCCCAATCTCATCCCAGGAGATTCAATTTTAATTTAATTTAATTTAATTTGATTTGATGAGCAAGTAAAGTACATTATTATCATCATCAACATCCATTGGGTGAGTGGGCAAATGTTAGGGTTGCCTGTGTAGCAAGGAGAAGTCTTAGAGGAGAATTCATAGAGAAATTTAAAATAACTAAGGGTAAAATGGAAGTGTGTCATTCCCCCTTTCATGCTGTCCCATGACACAATAATGAATGGTCAATCGCTAACATGAATGACCATTATGTTTAGGACAAATCAGACAAACATAGCAAAGAATGATTTGGTCCATGTGTAGTATCCACCACTGGCTATGACATAGTGTCTGTTTTTTTTTAACTTTGCTTCGAAGCATCAGAATTGGCCACTACCACACACCAGACTAGATAGTCCTGTCTTCTGATTAATTAAGGCAGAACTTACATTGCTATCTACTCACCTGTTCAACCTTTATTTCCTTATTCCATCCATTCATCCCTTGCTCTACCTTGTTCTCTCAGATAGCCATTTTTCAACCATCCACTCATCCTCCCTCCCTTTACTTCTTTCTGTGCAGCACTAGAACAGGTTCATTCCTCAAACTGATGGCTTTAGTGCAGCTGCACTGATTTATACCAACTGCAGAAATGGCTGTCAAAGTCCAGGTCAATCCCAGCATTCCATGGGGAAAGAACCAACCATTGTCCTTATGGAAAAGGAATTTCAGTGAACAGCTCCTGTCAAAGCCAGTGCTGAGACAACTGTTCATTGTCTTCAGTTCTCACTTCCTCTCTCCTTGAAGAGATGTTTTACTGCTGAAATGCCACTGCACAGATAAATGTGCAGCTGGGGCAAGTGTTGTCATAGGAACAGGCCACATATTTCCTTCCTGCACAGGAAGTGGACCTGGTCATTGCAAAAAGCGAGCTATTTTCAAGGGTGTACAGCAGAGAAAGTTTGGGGCATGTACATCTGGATTTAGTAGGATTCGTTTTCTTGAGCAAAGAGAGTTTATTTAACCAGTTCAGTTAAGAATCATTATCAGGTATTTTCTCTACTTTTAAAATTCTGCATTTCTAAGTGTTATTTATAACCCATCAGGAAAGTTAAACTTTCTCCTTAATTACCTTTATTTGCCTCCATGTTTCTATATGTGACAGTGGCTTTTAATGTGTAATCATGGATGAGTGCTGGGGCTACTTGCAATGGCTCGTTATTGTAGGGCTGGGCAAGGCCATGCATGATGACTAGGTACAAAATGTCATTGTTTCAGTCTAATTTGTTTGTCTCCTGGAGGCACTTAAAAAAGATGCGGTAAAGGTGGGAGGGAAAATAAGAAAGAGGGAAAAGGAGGGAAGCATATTTGTATCAAAATAAAGAATCTTAAGTGGGGCAGCCATGTTAGTCTGTAACCTTAATTACAAGTGGTCCGGTGGCACCTTAGAAACTAACCAAAATATATAGAATCATGAGTTATCCTAGAATCCTAGAACTGGAAGGGACCTCGAAAGGTCATTGAGCCCAGTCCCCTGTCCTCATGGCAGGACCACGCACTGTCTAGTTTTTTGTGAGTAAAACCTATTAATCTGAAGAAGTGGGTTTTGCCCTTGAAAGCTCATGATTCTATATATTGTAGTTAGTCTCTCAGGTGCCACAGGATCACTCAAAATAAATAAACTACACCTACAGACTAATTCAACACTCAAGCCACAGATTTCTGAGCATTTTGCTGTGACATTAGGTTATGACATTGAATTTGATGCTGCTGCAAAGCAGCGGTGCTGGAACAATTTGTGCAGGTGCTGAGAGCCATTGAATCAAACTGTAAACCCTGTATGTGATGAAATCCACTTCAAGCCTGAAAGTGCAACAGCACCCTAGTTCCAGCACCTGTGGTGCCAGGTGCCTGAGAGACAGCCCTGGTGACTGAGTTGCTTTCACCAGAGAATAAGTATGCTCCCACCGGTACTCACCTCCTCTGTCCTGCCATTGACTGGCTGCCCTGCCCTCTGTAGGCCAGGAGACCATGACTGAGAAAACCCCAGAGTTGCATGTGGAGGAAGAGGAGGAGGACCTGGATGGCAAACTCAACTACAAGCCCCCACCCCAGAAATCCCTTCAGGAGCTGCAGGAGCTGGACAAGGATGATGAAAGCCTCGCTAAGTACAAGAAATCCCTGCTGGGGGATGGGCCTGTGGTGACAGGTATGGTGTGGCTCTCTGATAGGCGAGGCTAACTGAGACAGGACAATGTGTGTCCAGTCCTGGTAGAGGGAGGACCCTTTAGTGGCATGCATTGTGGGGAAGGACTGAGGCTGTCCCCAATGGGGAGGGACTAGTAAGTATATGCATTTCTCTTGCTGAGTTATGGGAACAAGCTAACAGATATATGCCTAACTGGGGTGAGTGGGCTCAAATGGAGATAGGGTCTACAGTGTCAGGTCTATGGATGGGGATGTTTGGGATGGGGCCAAGGCATGTGGAGGTATGAGTAAGTGCTTGGGAGAGTTCCTACTGAGAGAGAGATCCGTGGTCTCAGGTATGTGTCCAAGGGGGAACTTTGCTTGAAAGGACCCAAGTTGGCAGCTATACCTGGTTTAGTTCTTGCAAGGGCAGCATCATGTGGTGGAAAGTATGTTCCTTAGGGTCTCTTCTAGGAAAAGACGTATGAGATTACTGGATGTGGCTTATGGACTGGTTCTCATTGGGGCTATGTCTAGACTATGGGGGTTTTCGGAATTCCTCTGGTATCCTGGAAAAAACTCCTCTGCATCCAGGGAACGCATCTGCTCTTCTGTGCCTTTTTTTTTTTTTTGGAAGAGAAGACATGCTCTTTTGGAAGCCTTGTCTTCCTCCTCCCACGAGGCAGAAGGGCTCTTCCTTAAGAGGGTTTTTTCCCAAAATTTGGCCTAGTGTAGATGGGCAAAATTTCAGAAAAGCCTCTTCTGAAAAAACTATCAGAAAAAGGTATGCAAATTGCAGAGCGCAATTTGCATACCTTTTCCCAATAAAGCCCCATAATGTAGACATAGCCTGGGTGAGGTACATGGTTCTGTCTTCCTAAGAGGACCCCGTTAATATTCCTTGTATGATTAGAGAGCAGTCTTTAAACAGGAAGGTGAGGAAGTCATCCTGGATTCCTTAAGTCCTCTCCCTCTCCCACATTTTGATTTTGCAAACCAACCGGACTCCTCTTTCCAATGTTACAGACCCAACAGCTCCCAATGTGGTAGTCACACGGCTTACCCTGGTATGTGACACTGCTCCAGGACCAATCACCATGGACCTTACTGGTAGGTGAAGACTCCTTTCTTTGTCACATGTGGGAATGATGAGATGTCCAGCCTCAGAATAATTTCAGAGCCTTAGTTCCTATTTGAAGTTGATGCTGAGGAAGGTGATGTAAACCCTAGGGCAATTGCTCTCAACTGGGGGATGTGTACTCTGCAGGACATACAGAGATTTTCAAGAGAGAACTTAACTCACTTAGATCAGTGTTTCTCAATCTGGGGCTTGTAACTCCCAGGAGGGTCATAGAATGAGTTTAGCAGGTTTGCAAGTTAAGAGTAAGCAGAGCAATTGCCTGAGGCCCCACACCACAAGGGATTTCTTGAAACTAAGTTACATGCTTCAGCCCTGAGTGGTGGGGCTTGGGCTGTAAACAGGGCTTACAAGTTAAAACTAGACTCAAGTGCCGCACTGAAGTATAAGTACAGTATTTGTATTCCAATACCTTTATTTTATAATTATAGGGTAAAAATGAGAAAGTCAGCAACTTTTCCATGACTGTGTAGCTGCAACATTTTTGTATTTTTATGTCTGGTTTTGTAAGCAAGTAGTTTTTAAATGAGGTGATATTTGCAAGACAAATCAGACTCCTGAAAGGGGTACAGTAGTCTGGAAAGATTGAGAACCACTGTCCTAGGGAATATCCCCTATGGAGATCTTGGGCCTAGTTTTTTATTTGAAGTACAATTCTAGCAAAAAGAAAGTAAGACCCAATAAAGGCATATAACTGTGGTCTCATTCTTCAACTCCTCTCCAGAAGAGCTTGGAAATCTCTTAAGAATTATAGGCCTTAGAGTTCCCTGAACAAAGAGAAAGGCTCTTGCTCTGGTTTCTATCCAGCTAGCTCTTAACAACACAAGACATGGGTACATGTTAAAATAAGAGGCCATTTTGAAATGGCAGAATCAAGCCACTTTGCAGTTCCAACTTCAGGGGACATGGTGAAAGAGTCATGCTTCGCCTTATATGGACTTCTTATCAGAGAGAGGAAGTCAGGACTGGCAAGGCATTGATACTTCCTGTTCAACTGAAATCCCCAGCACACGCACAACATTGCAAAGCCACACACTGAGCAGCTCGGCTGAGTTTCCAGTTGAGACATGTCCTATCTCTCTAGAACTACTGCTCTGCACAAGTGAAACAGGTAACATGTGGTGCATAGGGGACCATGCTAAGCACCTGATTCATTGGAGTAACATGAGGGCAAAACACATGTACACACACACACGTGCATCTGCACACACACGTACATGCCTTTTGTGAATGCCTATGAACACATACAAGCATGTGCATGTTTTGTGTATGCAGATGAGCATGTATGTGCATGCATGCATATATCTGTGTGTATATATATATACACAAACATGCATATACTTGTATACATGCACATTCATAAAGAAACTTTCATATACACACATGTATGTACATTTCACAGGTACCCTATCAAAAAAGATGATGGAAGGGCATATCCATTTCCTGGAGGAGAGTCTGGTTTCTTCTCTTTGTGGCAGGACTAACTGTGTGAATCTCTATATGCAGGGGATGTTGCAGCACTGAAGAAAGAAAACTTTGTATTAAAGGAAGGTGTTGAATACAGAGTCAAGATCCATTTCAAAGTGAGTAACTTGCCCTCTGGTTGCTGGCTCTAGCCATGAGTCAGTCATCACAGTCTTTCACAAAAACGTAACTGGTTTTGGTTGTGGTTACCAACCACCTTGGACCCAGTGCACTGAAAGGTTTGCTAACATGTCTAAGCCCGCTGCGTGAACTTGAGGAAGCAGATGGTGAATTGGAGGTTGCATGAAAACCAATGAAAATTCATTCTTGGAAATGGCTTGTACATGAAATTATGTGAAACTCACTCGCTGTGACCAAGTTTTGCTCTCAAAGCAAAATTTGAATTCACACAAGTCAAAGCTGGAAAAAACAGCTTCCCATGAAGCCCTGTAAAGCTGACCTGCTGAGCATTGCTGAGCTTTACAAATACCTAGATGTGGGTGAAATATTTGCAGCAAAGGACAAAACTACACAACACTTCAAAGAGCAAGCTGGCATGCAAAGCGGGCATGGTCATGGCATGGCAACTGGAATAGTTTTTGTTTAAAAAATAGGTACATTTTTCAGAAAAAGCAAAATCTGGGGCATGTTCAATCACCAGAACTGAAGGAGTGAAAATATTAATGTAGACACATTTTCCACCATTTTCATGCACCTCTGCTACAAACAGGCCTAGAGATACTGGTATCTATCCCCAGAGTTGCATCCTTATGCTAAGGAATGTTTCCTTCAATCCCACCCTTGCTGATAGGAAAGGTCTATGGCCAGACTAGTTATCTTAAATCTCTCCTTGGTTCCCAGGGTCAGCAAACTGAACTCTGAGCTGTGAAAGAGCACTCTGTGTTGCTTTCAGATTTAGCAGTGCTTCAGTGAGGCAGTATGTCCAGACTGGGAGAAACAGAGGATGCAGCCAAGCTGTGACTCTCCTTGGCAATATTGAGATTATTTGGGGTCATGTCTATGTTCACCAGCTAACTAGTTTAAACCATTTCCTTCCATATCCTTGGAATGAGCTTGCCACCCCTTCAGTGACCATAGTTCCCCGTAGCCCTGGAGATGATGGAGTGAGCTGTAGCCTTGCCCTAGGCTTTCTTCCCCGCTCTGCACAGAACGCGTGCCTCCAATCAGCTGTCTCTGGATTTAATGTGGGAATGCTCACCTGTGACCCTTGTGCTTCTCCTCCACTCAGCCTTCCCCTCAGTCCCCTCTGCCATGCCTCCTGAGCAGGGCTGGCCAGAAGGAAAATGGTGCCACGAGAGCTTGTATTTTGGCACCCCTGGCCTCCATAGATGTGGCATCCCCATTGCTCCTGGTCCCCAGGGACTCCCCAACCCCTGCACTGTGCTACTTTGCCCCTAACTCTGCTCCACTGCACCTCTAACTCTGGGCCCCCTTCCTCTCCCAGCTCACTCTCCCCTAATGCCGCTTCTCTGCTCCCCGCTAGGTGGCTGTGAGGGGGTGTGTGAGGCACAATGTCAGGACTCCCTGTGTCCAGGTCACTTTCACCTGGGCTGCATAAGGAGAGGGCAGGAGAGTAGCACATCCTGCTGCTTGCCTCACTCTCCCTCAGGCCTCAGCCCATGGGGAGGGTGCCCCCATGTGGTGCTTCATGCGCCTGAGAGACTTGTTAACCCGCTCCACCACGCCACACAGGGGCTACGTCTACACTGGCATGATTTTCCGGAAATGCTTTTAACGGAAAACTTTTCCGTTAAAAGCATTTTCAGAAAAGAGCATCTAGATTGGCATGGACGCTTTTCTGCAAAAGCACTTTTTGCGGAAAAGCGTCCGTGCCGATCTAGATGCGCTTTTGCGCAAAAAAGCCCAGATCGCCATTTTAGCCATCGGGGCTTTTTTGCACAAAACAGTACTGTGCTGTCTACACTGGCCCTATTGCGCAAATGATTAACGCAAGAGGGCTTTTGCCTGAATAGGAGCAGCACAGTATTTCCGCAAGAACACTGACAATCTTTCATGAGATCGTCAGTGTTTTTGCAGAAATTCAAGTGGCCAGTGTAGACAGCTGGCAAGTTTTTCCGCAAAAGCAGATGATTTTGCGGAAAAACTTGCCAGTCTAGACACAGCCAGGAGGCCTGGGCAAGGAGTGGTGGAGCTCCAATGCTAAACAGAAGTATCCAGACTGTGTGAAAACTCGTGGCCTGTTGCTGAGAAATGCCAGGGCTCCCCTCAGCAATGTCTGCTCCACTTTGGGCCCTGAGGCCTGCTCTGCCTTGTCCAGCACCGAGGAGTGGCATGTAGGAGCTGTGTGGCTGAGGAGAGGAGAGCAGCAGAGATTGCACTGAGACCCTCCTCATTAGGCTCATCTCTGATCCAACCCC